>NW_019392649.1:1929983-2487864 GCF_000648675.2 Cimex lectularius | reverse complement strand
ATACATACATACATACATATATATATATATATATATATATATATATATATAAATTTGATTAACTGCCAGAGTTGATGACCTAAACGTATGAAGGAACATAGAGAAAGTTAATGGAATAAATATTTAAGATGTAGCCAAAATAAATCTTTGTATATATTAATTTTACTGGTTATGTTTATTGTGAAAAGTTTATTGAGAAAATCAAATATATAATTTATAGAACAATTAACAGATGTACTATATTTTCTAATCGTGGCGAGATATCTAAGGTAAGTTATATTTTTGAAGCATAAATGTTTCAAAACAATAAATGTAAACTAGAACCCACAGGAAATAACAAGGCGTATAAGAAATAAACAATTAACAAAAACAACTATGAATCTTAACTCACAAAGTTGACAAATGAACTCATTTTTTCTCTACATTTCCGCGATAAAATAGTAGATAAGGCTAAATAATAAACATTGCTTTTGAATATGAATTTCTGTTAAAATGTGTAACAATTTTTGTCTTTTAATAATAATAATAGCACACTTTAGACTTTATTGTGTTTACTCGCGGACCTCCATCTACTATGTATAGTAAATATTTATATGTCAAAATTAAATATAAAATTTCAATTTTATGTTGACATTTACTAAATTGAATATATTTTTATTCATCTGCCTTCCGTTTCGTAAAATCGTTGTTTCTTCTTCAAGACAAACGTGTGAGAACAGTAAAAAAAAAGCTCACTCCTCATTAAAATCCGTGTTTGAAAAAGTTTTTAGTATTTTTATCTTTTTGATTTCTTAACTATGATTATTCGGAAATCGTGAGATGCGGTCTGGTGCGACGTAGGTTTCAGAAAAACATTTTCTTTATCGTGCCAACGTTTCGATCTTTTTCAATTGATTAAGGATTTTAGTTGTGATAAAAAGTCAGTGTCACGAGTGGGATTCGCTTGACATTAAAAGGAGGGAAAATTCAAAAGTTGGGGTTGAGATGGGAAATTGGATCGGGAGTGGATCGAGGTCACGATAGCTCAAATGGTAGAGCAGCGGCGTAACTAGCCGAAGATCGTGGGTTCGAATCCCGCTCGTGACACTGACTTTTTTATCTCAACTAACAACCGTAATTACTTGAAAGATATTAATTGGTCAAGCGGACCTCGAAAACTAGTGAGTTTCGATCTTTATTGAGATAATCTTCAGATCAGAGCCTGGGATTTACAATCATTGTTTAAATTTAACGAATACATATGGGATGTAGTAAAAAGTGAATTTATACAATACAAAAAAATATTTTATTACATTCAATAAAAGTATTTCTATACACACATTAAATTCTTAACAATGAAATAATAAAATACGCCTATTAAAAACTGACTTAAAATTGAAAAAAAAATAGAAACGAAAAAACAACGTGGATTAGTAGTGAATGTAATATATTATTATCGATTTTTAGTTTTTTAACGAATGTATTTATATGCATACATCCATATCCCTCCCGTGGAATATCGAGTACTTTGTGGCAGTTTGAATAATTTGTGGTGTGTATGAAAGTAATTTATTAGCGTAAATGGCAGGGTTTTTCCCAATTACCATGAAAAATGTTGAGTAGTGGCAATGAACGTGCCAATGTAATTTATTAGTTGGAATGGATGGGTTTATCACAATACGCCCAGGAAATCGAATACTCTGGGGTAGGGAGAATGAATGTGTTAATGTAATTTATTAGTGTGAAGGTAGAGGCGTACCCCCCAAAATAGATCGAAGAATATCAAGCACTCTGGGGTAGTGAGCACAAAGTCAGTTGTGTGAATGTAATTGATAAGCGTAAATAGAGGGGCATATCCCCAATTACCCCAAGGAACATCAAATATTCAGGGGTAGTGTGAACGCTAACCATACTGTTATCTTTTTATCTTTTTTTTTGTGCATTGGGTATTTATGTGGTGCTTACAATTGACATGCCCCTGAGGTACAGAGAGGGTAGCAATAAGATGAAAAAAAGAGAGTTGGATACCGTCATAACGTAAAACATCAAATATGAATTCAAACCTAGAGAAGAAATGGCTCAAATAAATTTTCCGGTATGTAAATTTGATAACAAATGTTTTAAAATGTGTTTGACAAGTTGTGATTTTCAAATATAAAAGCAGAGTTTTAAACCAATGCGAAAAGGATTACGAGTTATGATAGGTAAATTGTCGTTAATATAAAAGAGGTAATAAATAATGAAGGAATTATAAATAATTTTCCCCGATATTTTATACATCTGGGTAATGAGGCAGGAGGGCGGATCTGGCGTTGACAGGCCCCAACCAATCTTGGCAAATCCCACTTCTTCGAATTCCTCCCTGGCCGGCCGTGAAATATTTATATATGCAGGACTAGACAAAAAGCGACTTCTGTCCCGGGCACATTTCAATTTTTTTAATCGTAATTAATCACTGTTGAACTTACGTGAGCAGTATCGTGGCTCGTCGGACTTGTCCTTGCAGTCGTAGGAACCGTCGCAGAACCTGTCCAAGGCGACGCACTGTCCCGTGTCGCAGAAAAACTCGGAAACGCGGCACGTCGGCTGGGACAGGGCCGTGATCCGAGGAATCGTCAGCAGCACGAGTGGCAGCCAAGCCCCGATCTCAAACATACTCTTCACCACCTGCAACATAAATAAAATCACTTTTATATTTTTGTTTGTTAATAACATTTAAATCATTTTGAAGTTTATTCTACAATTCAATATTACAACTTAAGGTACAGAAATGAAAAATATTATAATATGAAATCTAGTTAATATTTGACAAATTACATGAAAATAAAAAGTACGTTCAAAACTACTAATGCATTGTCAAAAGATGTTGTATTTTATAATAGTATCTATTAATTTACCGAAAAAAACTAGAATGTTTTTCAAAATAAATAAATAACGATCTCACAATAATCAGTATCACAAAACAAAATAAATGACAGTATGTTACACCCAAAATTATTTCGGGTCAGAGCAAAACTTATCCCGAGTAGGTGGTAAGACTGGAGGGACAATTTACAAAATTAAAAAAACAAAAACAAAGATAAAAGAAATATTAAAGACCAAAGAAATATTAGTGAGTTGGGCGCCACCTCATTTTATGTGTCCAGAGTAATGGGGAACTCCTTTAACTAAAAGTATATTCTTGTTTGTACTCTAAATAAATTTGATAAAAATAAATAAATAAACAAATAAATCAATCAATATATGAGAGGAAAGTAGTATAATATTTTCTATAAAAAAATAAATGTTTTACTTTATTCCATGGTGGACACTCACCACGGGGGGGGGGCACTCCAGGCAAGGCCACTAGGCTTGGGCGGTTTTTTAATTAATAATACAAATTTATCCATCTTATAAACAGGTTACATACCTCCTTACAAGAAAAGGAAGCTGATCGAGGCGAGAAAATAAAAATTTGATTGTGGGGCAAAAAAAACACCACTTTCCTCTCTTACAATCATGAGATTATAAAACCTATTGTTTTGGTCACAAGTATTATATAAAAATGAATATATTGACAAAATCACTCTACAAGACATCAAACATAGACAAAAAAGTAGATCCTAAAACTAATAAACAAAATAAAAATATTGAATCTCTAGACCATGAAAAAAAAGAAAATGCAACAAATAAATAAATAAAAACGATAAAAGATTATTACCATATATGTAAGGAGGATAGAAAATCAAAAAAGAAAAATTTCGACTAGTAGTCAGCACTCACATTGTATTACACATCAAAGATATTAATAAAGCCATTAAACGTCATCGAAAATTTATTAAATTACTGATCAATGATTGTTTATCTTCCTTTCATATAAATATCGCTTTATAATTTTTACTCGCAAAGCAAGGCTAGGGATGTGGGATCACTGATTATAATATAACTTTTATTTTGTCTTTCCATTGGGCCTTAGCAGCGAAAAATATATTAAATACATAGTTCGATAAAATATGTTCTTGTGCCTTTAAATTTATTGTAAGGTTACTATTTTTTATCATCTTGTCATCTAGGATATATAAAAAAAGAAAAGAAAGAAAATGGGTTCCTGATAAAACGAAAAAACAGTAAAGTAAAAAAAAATGGAATGTTTTCGGAAACGTAAAAATCGGGTTTATTTTAAGCACGTATTTGTACTCAATACAATATAAATTATGCTATATTTTGTACAAAAATATTTGTACTCACTCAGTGTTTATTTTCAGCGTAATTGTGTCTTCTTGTGCGTCGTGTTGAGAATGCCAGAGAGATATTTTTTTAAATTTTTAAATAACGATTTATCATAATTTATTTGGGTATAAAATTAGATTTTGAAAAAAGATTCATTGCTGTGAAATAAAAGCTTTGCTACCAGTTTTTCCCACCTTTTCTTCGCCTATGTCCAACCAGCGGAGGTGGAATTAGAAAGTAAAGTGTAAAGTAAAAGATTAAAAGAAAACAAAGAAAATGGAAAATTAATCTTCGGTTAAAAATAAATTATAATTAAAATTTAAATATTAATAATCCTTCCGCCAATTAAACAAACAATATTAGCTAAATTAAAAATATTTCTTTCCCCTCACTTAAATTTTATTCTCTAAATCTCATTAACTTGGTTTACGGACAGATTTACGTCTCAAACGCACCCGACTTCGGCCGCCACCACTTACTCCTTCCGGGATCCTTCCGGTTGGAAAGGGTTTCAACTTCCTCCTTGACTCGCTGTCAACCCAGGATCGTGACAACTGTGAGAAGTGTACTCTGTGCACGCGTTTATGTATGCATATGCGTGCACAGATTTGAGCCTATATAAATCAGTCATCATTCATTCATAAGGCTTTTGGCTGAAGTATGCACTTGGTGAGGTAACAAAACGTATAAATAAAAAAAAACAACAGAAAACAGCTGAAAGTAAATCAAATAAATAAAATAAAAATATCCCCTATCACGTATGTTTTTAAACTTAAGGCAATTAATATATATTAATATATACACATGCATTTTAAGAAGGGTTTGGAAGATAATTTTTTAAATAATTTAAAAACAGAAAATTAAGCAACATTAAATGTAAAGAAGTGTTTATTCAATAATAATTAGATATTAATGAATTTTACATAACTTAGAATAGGCTAAACCTGTATAACTTCTGTGTCTTGCCGAACTGTTGATCCATTTTATTTATGTAAAAAAAATTAATCATTTAATTTGCATTCTTACTTACTAGCACATTTTACAAATGTGAATACAAACAGTTTTTCACACGATCGCAGCACTAACGCTAATGCCAACCCTACTCCTGGAGGTCATTCCAAGAAAAACCAGCCAATGTGAGGGGTTAATGGACAAGGAAGTTTCGAGGCCGTTTCCGATTAAAGGTCGATTCATATCTACTAGCACAGAGCGTATCCAGCACAAAGCGTGGCAGACACAAAAAACATCATTACATACAAAACATATAGGAACGTTCATACTTAGCGAACGTTTGCGGAGCGTGTCAGTCACGCACCGGGCAGCATTGTCGCCGAGAATGTTTTGCTTGTGCTGGCACGTGTCTGCGGTTGTCTTTTCTTCTCTGTGCGGTTCAATACGGTTAGTATGAATACACGACAGACAAGATTCGTGCAATTCCAACAGCTTAGGTGCCTACCTATAATACATTGCATTATAATTTTAATTATAATGTCCAGTCTTGGTAAACCGAACTTGCTAAAATCCAAATCGCCGATCAGTACATATTCAAGATGTTTTTTGAAAAGTTTATTTTACAAAATCTGTATAATAATAATAATAATAATAATAATAATATAATAATAGCGGTCCTAGAAGTATTCGTTTTTGTCCATATATTCTGTTAAAATGTTGCCTCCTAAGTCTTGTGTGGAGAGTCTGTGTCAGTCTGCTGTACAATCATAGTATAATCAGATTTGAATTGAATTAACATTTGTATGTCTTTGCGGAGGGCAAGGCTATTTTGAAAATCCTAATCCCTGCGAGTGCAGTCTTTTTCATTCCGCTTCCCCGATTAAGTCGAATTATTAAAAATTCCCTTACGTCTATTTATAATAAATATGTTGTTATTGGAATAATGGGGGGTCTGTATGAAATATTTATTCTCACTTGTTAACAGAAACTCCTTTTTTTTATAGCCAGAACGTTGATTAAAGCAGTTCACAAGATATTATATATATATATGTCCAATAGTGAAAAAATATTCATGTGGAGTCCTTTAGAAAATAGTCAAAACTTGGATTTGACCTCACTGGCGTGATTCTAGCGTTGTAGAACTCTTAGATACCAACTTTCGCAGAAATCCGTGTAAATTAATTTTTTTGGCGGATAATTTCAACGTGACTGACATTCCTAGTACATGCTCTTAAAATCAATACCTAGGAGACCGATTTTGTTGGTTGATAATTGGTTTTAAACAAAAAGTATCAAAAGAATTTGATAACTGTATCAAATATTAAATTCGGATTATTATTTCCATTTAAAAAACGAGGTAAATTTCTGACAGAAAATTATCTTATTTTATGTATATTCTTATAGAAATCTTTTATTCATTTTTATTATCCATACGTCGTTAAAAACCTACGTCTTTTCTTTCAAATGGAATGATAGATGACAAAATCGTTGTAGAGTTTTTTGAATTATAGACGTTTTAGTTAGATATTCTGATAATAATTTCTTAAAAATCGGATAAATTTTACGGATCGAAAAATCGATAAATTTAAATTAAAACAAAACTTTACATTTTGGTTCTCTTGCGGCACTACCACGAAATTTCATATTCGTTTCATCAAAAAAAATGATGACTTAGTTTACTTGAAAAATATTTGTTTTTAGAACGTTTTGTTTATTGATAAACTTTGATAGCTTTTACTATACGTTTATTTCAATCTACATAAAAAATGCTGTAAAATGATATATTCACATATTTGATTTGAGTAAGTAGAAAGGCGTGATAAAAGTATTAAAAAACGGAAAATTTAATTTCAGCTTTATTTTGCGAAACCAGGGCCTCTTCACAAGAAGTGGCGAATATTTTTGTCCGATATTTGGGAGTATAGAATTACCAATAAATGTTTGGTCCAAATCCGTAGCCCACCAACCTGGTCGTTCCCTTGTGAGTTTGAAGTGTACTGCGCGTTTCGGAATTAATATGTTCACACGTTCGGTCCGGTACGGTCGTCATAGTTACTCGGAAGGGGTTATGTTTCAGTTAATTATAAATGATATTTTCCGGGTGGCGGTTCATTTTTTAAAAAGCCTTCGTGAAACTCCAATTACTCGCAATCTACTGATCACTTTCGGTAATTGTGAAAGTTCGTGGAGAATCTGATCTGGGAGGCTCACGCCAAACTCCGTTTTAAATAATCAACCGAGAAGGTTGTTCACTTTTAGGGAATTTCGAAGAAGGGAAAGAATTTTTCTTTCGCTCGACGGGAATGAAGTATATAAAAAAGACCAACAATAACATCTATTGACCAAATTCTGTTCCACTTCACCAACTGGGAAGTTTGCCGTGGTAAAGATATTACTAAACTTTGCCTGCTTTATTTTAACTGGTATCATCCATATTCCATTACCACCACTTGTTAAACTTCAGAGTTGTTTTAAAAAAATTAAATTGACACTTGCACATTTCGCTCACACTTACCGATCAATATACTATTTTAATGTCATCTAGAGGAATATGTTATTTAAATAAAGCTCAAATAAACGTAATAGAGCAGTTGTTATGTGGGTTTATTATTTTCACTCCTTAATAATAAATACAAAATCATTGTAATAAACATTGAAATAGACGTGAAAAACGGCACTTTAAAAAGCTTGTACAGCTATTTTCGAACTACGAAGAAAAGCTTAGAGCGTGATTTAATTATTAATTTTGTCCTGTAAAATTTCTTTTTTCTTTTCCTCTCACTTTATCTCACTCTCACATTCTCTCTCCTTATTTCTTCTTTCTCTCTTACTCTCTCTTTCTCTCCCTCACTCGTTTTCTCTATCTATCTATTTACCTTTGTTTTTTGTGTTTTACTTTTCTCTCTATGGATTTACGTTTTTATTTCTCCCGCTTGTACAATTATTTTTAGTGTCTCAGTTAAGCCCTTACAGTTCATTATCTATAATCTTTTTTTCATTATCTCAAAAATTCAGCTACGTATTTATTAACTCTCTCTTTCTCTTTCTCTCTCTCTCTCTCTCTCTCTCTCTCTCATTTCCTCACGTAAAAAGGTCCAGTGAGAGTTGATTTTGCCAATAAATTTATCAATTAAAATCTTTCTCTTTCTTACTCATTTCTCTATCTTTTTTTTTCTCTCTCTCTCTCTCTCTCTCTCTCTCTCTCTCTCTCTCTCTCTCTTTCTCACTCTCTCTCTCTCTTTATCTATCTATCTATCTATCTATCTCTTTCTTTCTCTCTCTCTCACTCTCTCTGTCTCATTTCTTCACGTAAGAAAGGTCCAGTAAGAGTTGATTTTGCAAATAAATTTATCAATTCAAATCTTTCTCTTTCTTACTCATATCTCTCTCTCTCTTTCTCTCTGTCTTTCTGTATCCATCTATCCATCTTTCTATATTTCGCTCATTCTATTAACTTTCATCTTTATTTATGTACTCAATTATCTGTTTAACTAGTGATCTCAATCTTTCCCACTCTCATCTCTCTCAATGCCTCCCTCTCTCTTTTTTAATTTTATAATAAAACGCCATATTATCGATAAATTAAGTACACTTTTTATGTAAGGTCAGGTTAGAGCAGCTGCATATTAAGCCGAAGTTCGTTGGTTCGAATCCCGATCGTGACACTACTTTTTCATCTGTACCAAGACTTTAGATAAATAGAATAATTAATTTAAAATGATTAAAAGATTAATTATGATTACGAAATCCATATACACATTATAGTTTCACTTTAAGTGTTCTTCAAGTAGCCAAACAGTTCGGGAAGGTGTCCTATTTTGGGTTATAAACAGGTCCAGACTGACAGTCAGGTGCTGTTTGATGAAAGGCTGCACGTATATTGCGGGAGAGCGGGAATTGACCTTTGAACGTTATTATCTCCCAGGTATTTGCTCGAAGACAATAACATTTACAGCAGGGGCTCAGGGTGCTCATTAGGGTTATTTCTACACCCCGGTCGACCCCATTCCGTACAATCGTAAACTATACTTGCAAGACCTAGCCTTGAATATTGATGCGTCCCTGTCAAACCGGCCCTCACGTTTTCTTTTTATAATCTCGGCCACCCTTCGCTTATTCCCTTTTATGTCTTTTTTTCTTTTTAGAATTAGAATGCTGGGTTTTTTCTCCCTTTCTTTGTTTCCCCCTCATTTCTCAACGCTCAGGGCATCGTTGAGGAAACAATACCTTTCTTTCTTAACTACTAAGGGTTATTTTTGTGTTGAAAATCAATAAGCCAAGTTAAATCGCTTGAGTTACACTAAATAAAGAATATGATTTATTATGATAATTTCACCTACCATTTAGAATGGCGATTAATAGATGAAAAGTAATTTTGTTACAAGAGGTACAACTATAATAATAACTATTTGTCTTTGTTTATACCCACCGCTTTTTCCCCACTTTTGAACGTGTGAACTGCGGTCTAGAGTGTTATTTAGTGGACGTTTCAAATGAATGCAGTGACAAAAGGGCCACGTTGTAAATTGAATGAACCCACTTTTAACTCCCTAATTTGAGAGTAGTGACCTTATTTCTTCACACAAGTCCGGTAAATTTTAATTCTGCTAATGGGCGTGTGTTGGTCAAGCTAGACCACATTTGATTATTCAGCAGAATGCCAAAATTGGAAATTGATAACGGTTTGGGATATAGAATAATTTTTTTGCGGTAAATTGGCAAAATTAAAAGATTAACTGTTTGTAATAATAATATTAGATGGAGATTTGGTGTCCGAGAGGATCAATGTCAAAGAGCAGGGGCATATTTAGCCGAAGGTCGTGGGTTCGAATCCCGCTCATGACACTGACTTTTTTATCTCAACCAAAACCTTATATGGAAAGAATAATTAATTGAATAATGTAACTTGGTCAATTGACCACTAAAACGTAAATAAATTAATATTTAATAAGTTACTTATTTAATAAGAAAAAGAGGTATCACTTCACTAATCAGCTCCCCGTGGCCACTTCAAAAGTCGCTGAGAATACAATCCGATTATACGACCTCTAAAAATGACAAAAAGAGGAAATGTTTCGAACGGTTGTAGATTGCGATGGAGAGTTAGTGTCCGAGAGGATTGAAGTCACGACAGCTCAAGTGGTTAGAGCAGCGGCGTATTGGGCCGAAGGTCGTGGGTTCGAGTCCCGCTCGTGACACTGCCTTTTTTATATCAACTAAGACCTTACATGGATAGAATAATTAATTGAAAGATGTAACTTGGTCAATTTACATAGTTTTTACACCAACATTGTTAAACACAAACACCATGAACACAGAAGCGACGGATGAAATCTTTACATTTCCTTCAGCATAGTTTTAACTTAACAACATAAAAATGGACAAGTAATTATTAAATTAATTAAGTTTAATTGCTTCGGGGTTAAAAAATAACAAGGGTTATAAGTTAAACTCACCCTGCATATAGGTAAAGGTGACAACTGGATTATAGGTACGAGTTTTGGTTGTGGGCGTTATTTTAATAGCACAAGTGATGCAGAAGCGTTTTATTCTTTGGATTTTTCTTATTATTTTTCTGTCTGTCTAAAGTATGACCATACGGTTAATAGTTTAGCTACCCATTGTTAGCTATGTTTTGAATAAATATCGTAGGTTTTTTCTAATGCACACTCATTATAGCTATTTATTGAACATTACATCCATAGACTTACTATATGCTAAGTAACGAAACTACTTTTCTTTAGCGAAATGTCTGGATTTAGGATTTATATATAAACCATTTATGGTTACTATGTGGATCTCCTTAGAAAAAAAAGGTTTAAACATGAAAAGAAAAAAACAAAATTTAAATAAAAGTTAATCCATTTAATTTAAAAAAATAATAGAAAACCTATATACATTAATTAACAAACAATAAAAATTATAATACAAGACTCTACTCACAATCCACACTCAGCTGAGATATGAAATATTAATTTTTAAATTTAGGAGAGACTAGAAATCAAATGCCCGTATTCACGTGGTCGACCCATGAGAGAAGAGCGCGAAAAATCCTTTTTTTCATCCGAGAGGCTTTTTCCCCGTAATAACTCGATCTTTTTGTGGCGCCCTTTTCCAAAACTTTCCAATTTATGGCTAAATTTTTTTAAAACTTGTTTCTCTTTCTTAATGCAATTGGTATTAGTTCTGTTAAAAACTGTATTATATGCTTTTATTTTTTCAACTAGTGTAGGAGAAATACTATCCTTCAAAAATGATTTATGTATTTTTTGAGGTAATTCCATGATATGGGATGAGCATTCGAACAAACTCTCCTGCCAGGAATTGTGTAAAATACTGAAATCTGGATACATAGGTTTGTTTGGTTGATTGTAGGATTGAGGATTGATGAAAGGATGAAGGATTGTGCGTTTCATCTAGGTTTTATGGAATGTGCGTTTTTTGTACCATTTCCGTGGTGCCCTTTTTGTTGAGAGGTGAAATGTTGGGTGTTTTGTATGTTGTTGGTTTCTGTGCTAGTATGTGTGTGCGTGCCTCCGTAATTTTATTAGTGTTTTCGTCAACTATAGCGGATATGTTTTTGATAAATTCATCCAATTTTTCTGTCCCCTGCAATTCAGGCCAACTCCTGATGAAGATATCCACAAGCATATTTATCAACTGTTTTGCACTCTCTGCCAGAATATCTGAACATATGTATTCAATCTATATATTTTTACTTTATTAATTTCATGGGGTTCCTCTAACATGGCAAGATTTTTGCATTTTTTTTCCTTTTCGCATTTTTTTTAAAATTTATATTCAAATTATTGGAAATTATTATTAAAATAATATTATTAATTTTTTTCTGAGTTTTCTTAACATCTGCTACCAGTATTTATGGTTACTATGTGGATCTCCTCAGGAAGAAAGGGTTAAACAAGAAAAGAAAAAACAATATTTAAATAAAAGTTAATCCTTCTAATTTAAAAAAATAATAGAAAACATATGTGCATTAATTAACAAATAATAAAAACTATAATACACAGTCAACTGAGATATGAAATATTAATTTTTAAATTTTGGAGATACTAGAAATCAAATGCCCGTATTCACGTGGTCGACCCAAGAGAGAAGAGCGCGAAAAATCCTTTTTTTCATCCGAAAGGATTTTTCCCCGCGAAAACTCGATCTTTTTGTGGCGCCCTCTTTCAGGCTGGCGCCCTTTTCCAAAACTCTACAATACATATACTATATATGTTATACATTATATGACTGATTATATGATTATTCGATATATGACTGACTTTAATTACTATTGTAAAACAGCTTAACAAAAAAAGTTAAAAGAAAAAGTATTTAGTCTAACAATTCTAACATACCAGGGTGCATTGAAGCATAACTACCTAATTTTAAAAAAATATGATAATAATAAACACTCAGTTAATATAATTAAGCATAAGCTGATAAAATAATATTAAAAAATAATAATAATAAAGTCAAGAAAAAATGATTACAAGTCAATTTTCACGATTTTCCCAGAACAAAATGAGCTATAAGCGCAGAAGGAAACAAAAAATAATAAATAAGAATATTAGAGTGTAAAAACCCTATCAATTTTGTATTAATGTTATGTTAATAAATAATCAAAATATGTTATAAGTTAATAATTTTTGTATAAAATTTTAAACACGTTTCACTCGTTCATACCTTTGTGTTTATCCGTTCAACCGTTCATTGTTATAATAAATCATATGGGAAGATAGTTATTCTAACTATAACGCTCGGTATAACCCTAAATCAGAAAAGTGGAATTAACATGGACCCTTTAGAGAAAAAGAAAAATTTCCCAAAGGATTGTTTTATTCCATAAAGATTATCGTTGAAGTGGGGTCCCGCTATCAATATTCATGCTAAGGAGGCTTCTTGTAGATTTATAAAAGGGGAAGTTTAAGGTGGAACACATTGGTATTCCTCTGACCCATCTCCCCCCGGGATTAAGATAAAACACTCCTCCGGTTCGGATCCCAAGTTTCCTACGAAGAAAGGATAGCTTCAGACTCATGATAACTGTTGAGGGTGAAGACGAAGGGTGGATTCGGGGCGAAAAGTTTGCATGCGTGGGGTTGATGGATGAGAGCAGTTTGTCCGTGCCCTCGACAAAATAAACCCCTCTTCTAGACGAGCACTCCCACCTTCAATACTCCTGAGTGCCACCGACGTCTTACTTAAACAGGAAGGAAAGTCCCATCCCTTTATTATCTCTATTCCGATTACGTACCCTTTCTAAAATAATCGCCGAGGGGAAAGACCCTATGGCATTACAGGATTTGCCATTTCTACCCCAACCGTATTCCCTACGTAAGGCACGTTTTACGAACAATCTGGTAAGCAGGTGGAAAATGGTACCGCCACCGAGTTGTTTCCTTAGTATTTTCAAGCAGGAAGAACACCTATCTTCCGAAAAACAGCACAAAGAGATCACTTACCATATTAAAGAGTTATAAATATTCCAATTTTTCTAAAGAACAGTTTTCTGCACGAGGAGGTACCAATTTTATTTGTAATCATTTGGACAAAACTTGTATAAAGAATCGTTAATCTCACCAAGATTATATTTACAAAGGAATGCTTAAAACTTTTCAAACTTTTTTATTTTTTACCCTATAACATTTTGAAGTTTACGTAATCTATTTAAATTTAAATTTCCCAAACAATTGTCAGGAGGGAAAACCTCTCCGACCCTAGCAAAGCTGGGCTATATTGGTGAATAATCTGTCATAAATTACCCTCGGATATCGATCTAGGTAGATTAAATGGGTTATTATTTTCTCGTTAAAAATAAAGTAATTTTGTTTTAAATAGCTGCACGATTAGGATTGAGAAAAGTCTGTCAAATTCGATTAAAATAAATTATATTCTTAACAAGAGAATCACAGTGATATTTGCGCTTTTAGACTTTTCAGCTCGAGAAAAAAAATCGTTGATCTTAAGAAAAAAGAGTGGCTATCAAACAAAGTGAACGAGAGTGATTTTCAGGCAACAATTCACCATCAAAGTGGAATGAAGAGTGGTCGGCTGTGATAAGAAAAGTTTTAACTCTGCGCGATTTTTTCCGTTACAGTTCTACACTAAAAATAAACACGCGGAAAAAATATTTGCATGAAGTAGATAATTAAACAATGGGTATATCATACAGCAATTACTTCTAAAATCAAAAATAAATAAATAAATGTGTTATGTTTAAATGATATTAAAACATTGACTTTCTGAATCAATCGTGATTTCGGAAAACTAGACAGCGCCCTTTTGTAAAATTTCCTTGTTTTCCGGGTGATAAATCTTTATTATGTTCGTTTCAGATCAGTTTCTCTCTTATTCTTCTGTCAGAGGCGTTTTAGCTTCTTACGCTTTCTTCAGCGTTCAAACTCTTTGTGTTTCACCTCTTTATATCTATGGTTAACGACTGATGATGGCCAATGATGGTGAAAAAGAAACGGGACGGACAGAACAAACGGCGTGGAATATAAAAAATTCCTTGATTATAAACGTTACGTTGAATTAGAGCCAGAGTATTGGTTACTGTATAAAAAAATTAAATTATTTTGCTATTGAACGGGAAAGGTAGTCCTTTTGTTTTTAAAGTTTCCAAGTCTTTAAAGATCAACGTCAAAACTGGATATATTTGTAGTGGAAATCTTCGCCCAGAGTCTTTTCAGAGGCAATCACATTTTCATTTACCTGTCAGATTTCTAAAGAGAAAGAGAAATTCCGAGGACTAAAAGTTGAATAACTTTTCACACACGTTCCTCCGACAAGGGTATCATTTTTCGAGGCAAGGAGGGTAGGGGGTTTGAAATATTGATTGAAGCCGGGTTTTTGGGGGAAGAGTGACTCCCCAATAAGGTTTGTTTGCTATCAAGGCCTCGTTCCGAGCAAACGCCGGACGCGTTTCCGGCAGATCAACCTCATTTTCATTTTTTCCCTTCAATCCTTTTCCTTTTCTTTAATTGTTTCGGTGAACCGCACCCCGACAACTTTTAACGAGATGTCACTAACCTCGGTCATACTCATTAAGAGGTGCTTACGCCGTGGTTCTATTTTTCTGCGTTTTTGTATTCCACAGGCAAACGGCAACATGATAAAATCATAAATGAGAAACCGGAAAACTGTTAAGCGTTGGTATTTGATAGCTAAAATTCCTTTGGCTTCGATACATTAAAATAAGAAAATCTCGATTCGTTATAAGTGCACAGAAACGGTGAAAGATTGAACGCACTAGAAATTTTAAAATGTTTGATTATTTTCCCCAACTGTTGAATGGTACCTTTAAGACATCAGGATGAAATCTGATTGTAAATATTAACACAAATATAATAAAAAATAGCTGATCGATCACAGCCTAGTCCTACTGACACCATTTTCCGTTTGAAATCTTTTGTTGGAAGAGGTGTAAATAACTGTGTTCTTGTACATAAAATTAAGTGTTATCAACACTTCATTCCATTTGTGTGGTATGAAATGTGCGTGTCTTTACCAGGTCTTTACTTACTCTTTCTCTATTACCCACTCTCCCTTTCTTTCTCCACTCAATTCCTTGCCCTCTCTCTGACTCACGCACCGTGAGTTGAGTTAGAAAAATTGAAATAGGGAAGTGAGAGGAGAGTAATATTGAGTGAATAGATAGAAAGATAATTGTGGTTTATATACAAAATGAATTCAAATCACACTTTTTTTGATTCTAACACAAACAGCTTGAACATTTCATTCGTCTGACAAGGGAGGGAATAAGTATGTAAGGATAAGAAATTCAGTAAATAAGTAAGTGATTGAGTGCGGGAGAGAGTGAGTGAGAATATATATATATATATATGTTAATTATATATTTTTTTTCTTTTTTTTTAAATCAGACGGTTTGAGTAACTATTCAGGTAAGAAAATGAGTGAGTTTGAAAGGGTCAGTGGGTGAGTGTACGTAAGAGAGTTAAAAAATCAATATATAAGTGCATGTACAGTGTTGGTTGGTGAAAGATGGTGAAAGAGAGAGAGATAGAGAGATAGAGAGAGAGAGAGAGAGAGAGAGAGAGTTGGAGTGAGAGGGAGTGAGTGAGAGAGGGTGAGTGCGTAAATAAGATAATAAGAAGTAGCATGCAGGAGATAAGGCGAGATAGCGAGAATGAATGGCTAAGTAATTTTTCTGTTTATTTGACTCAGTCGCATACGCGCACGTGTGTCGGTGTGCATGAGCTAGTAAGTTTAGGCTATCAAAATATCCCTATTTTTTTATTTCCTAAGGGATAATCGTGAGTTAGGTGTTTTTCGGTAAAGGCGGCCGGTAAATTAATTGGAGGATTGCAAAATCAATGGGTCGACATCGAAATCTCGAAGAGGACTCCGTCTGTAAATAATAGTCCACCCTCTACCACGCAACTTGCTCGTGACGTATTTCCGGCATCATTAACCATGATCTTAACGAGTGCGCAGACCGGAGGATACAATTAATCATAAGAAATGGTTAAACCCTTAGAGAGGTTTCAGCCCATTTATTTAGTGCGGTGGGTTGTCCATTGATCTTAATCATCAATTTGTGAAGATTCGAACGATTTTTAGTTATACGAAAAGTGCAATATAACGAACGAATAAAATGAAATGTATCCAATAAGTATGTATACTCGCAAGGAAACTCGTTTCAATCATCATACAGACATGATATATAATTGCTTATAAGTCATGCCATGGTCAACGTTCAACATATATTTTTAGTTCATTCTATTACGAAATATAAATTCATGTTTGGCAATGAATGTAATAATTACCTTTGGCACAATAAGTACATTTGCCTTAAAGTCTTTAACAAGGGATAATTTTCTGTATGCGCCATATCTGTCAGTATTTACCGAGCCAAGAAAATTTAAGATAGTAATTTAATCAACAACAAGGATAAAAATAAAGAGTAAGCACTCTCTGACATAATAAAATATACATTAGGGTTAATAAGTTAAGAGATTCTAAAGACTTTGTGAAATAAAGATGTGAAACGTGGAAGTAACAGGAAAAGTGAAATATCTCAAATAAATTAAAAATTGGACTTAGGAAATTTGAGATTTTTAGCCAAATTGACACCATTTATGATGATAATGAAGACTGGCTATATTTTCCACACGTCACAGGCTAAGTTAGATTTAACAATATTTATTAAAACCAAGATGTCTGACACCTAATGTCACACATCTTGATTCTAAATCAAGAATAGCTAGAATGAAATTTTGTACCTTAACCCCCATGTTTTGGCGTGAAAATTAAATATAAAATCAAAATCTGTATTATTTTTATACGAAGTTGTACCAAAATCTTTAATTTCAAATTGTTCACCGCATGTTTTTCTTGACTTTACAAAATTGGATTTGTTGGTGCAAAAATTTAAAAGTAAATTAAGCGTTTAAATAATTACTGATGTTAAGTTTATTTAAAAATCTGTATCACGGAATATCACGAGTTTTTTTTTCTTTCCAAAATCTGTTTTAAAAATATCTAATTAAATCGTGTTTTTTCACTGTTTAATTAAAATATTGTGTTATCCATTTACCTTTTATGGTCAATTGTCCAAGTTACATCTTTCAATCGATTGTTTTTTTTATGTAATGTCTTGGCCAAGATAAAAAGTCAATGCTATAAATAAGCCGCTACTCTACCACTAGCTAATTTCATATTATGCTAATTTTATATTATTTTTTTAACAATTACTATTCACCTTTGTCTTGTATCGGCTGTTTAAATTAAAAAGAAAGCATAATCGTTTTGACTCGTCTGTTTATAGTATTTCTTGTATAAAAAATTATGATACAATTACATACTCGCTAGGAAATGAATCCTTTTGTTGGTGGAAACTGAAGAGTAAACTCCTATAACTTTTAAGCTTGTTTTTATAATCTGCGAATATATATAATTTGATATAGATCTTAAGAAGAATTTAGATAGATATATCTTTCTTATATCCCAACACGTTTTCTGCTCTTCGTAGATAATAAATGAGATTTTGTCGCATAAATAGAAAGAATTATAATTATGTCATTTTTCGAATTTGAAAGATCGTTAAAAATTTTGAGTTGAAGTTTCTGTTAAAGTCTTAAAATTATGTATTGTCCTCTGCGAAAATCTTCAAGCATACACACGCCCCATGCAGCACTCAGCATATATCCATATGATTTTTCTTCAACGCTAAATTGTACACTAATTTAAACAAAAGCACGTCAAATAAAAAAATTAAATAGCTTCGCACACTATAAAAACCAAAATGCAGAGTGTAAATAGGGCAAAAGTAAATAGTTGCTCTTAACTAATTTGAAAAATGTAAACAAAACCAAAATGACAACCAACGGTTAAACATATATCTAGATCCTTGCAAAAACATCACCATTGAAATCCATCCTCTCGTAAATTAAAAGTCCTGGCAATATCAGAATTACGCTTGTATAGGATTTTCGTATGTTTATAAGAAAAAGATCAATTGTATATATATANTATTATATATTAACACAAATCTCCAAAAAACTATATTACTATATATTGATAATATTTTTTTCACATCTTACATGTATTTGCTAAATTTAAACAATGTTTGTAAATCCCAGGTCCTGAAGATGATCTCAATAAAGATCGAAACGTTAGCACGATAAAGACAATGTTTTTCTGAAACCTACATCACACCGGTATCTCACGATTTCTGAATAATCATTGATAATATTGTTGTTCTTTTATTGTATAGGTTGTTGTTAAAATTTATCTTTTATCTTGTCCCAATCTATTCTATGGATGTAAACAACCAAAAACCCACTTTCGTAAAAAGTAGTCTTTATTTTTTTAGGACAATTTTCTAAAATTATTATTATTATAAATTGTTATTATTAATAATTATTATTATTATAAACAGTCAAAGAAATAAATACTCCTTTTTAGGAAAGTGGGTTTTTGGTTGTCTACGTGTACAGAATAGAGTGTATCAAGTTTAAAAATTAAAAGAAAAATGAACCAATCTAGTTTGATAAACTCAAGAAAATATACGTCGTGAAATTTAAAATTTAAAAGTTTGGTACCTTTACTTTCATGAACTAATTTAAATACTAGGTAACTTAATTACAGCCTTAAAACCGTTAGGAAAAAGGGGTTTGTCATTATATTTGAAAAAGCCTGTATTTCTCTTCTGTGAGAAATATACGATTTTTTAAAAATATATAATAATATTATATATTGATAAGGCTGTAGGAAGGTCGTGATATTTGTTCTAGCTGTGAGGTGTGTTAACTAAAACATAACTACAAGTAAAACGTACCGCAATAATTATGTCATTATTTTTACACAAGGCGACATTTACAGAATTACGGCCCTACTCTTCGTGTCGTTGTAAAGCCGGATCATTAACTTTTACGGGCCCATAAATGGAAACGCCCCAGTCGTTGAAGCCTGACCGTTTTGCACTATTTTTACTGCCATGTTTAATTAACACACTTTAGAAAGTGTGCGCAAAATTTTTATAAGGAGCATTTTTTTTTGTTGTTAATGCCGAGAATGTTATTTTAAAACAATTTCGTAATATCGACAGCTTTCAATATAAGGTTGAATAAAATCTTTTATAAATTCAAATTTTAATTCAACACTGTTAGCGTCTCTCAGCATCTTTTATCATGGACAAAACCAAAGATTTATTATTTTACTGGAGGGAAAAAAACGAGGGAACGCCTTCACAATGCCCTCGTCCCCGTTGCCCATATTCCTACATGAATCAAAGTTCGGAGGGATATTATAGCCATCCCGGATGATTTGTGGTCTCCCAGCGGAATCCCAATATACTTTACCTATCCCCTCATAAACTTTTCCGTACCGAGTTTCAACGAAAATTATGTCCTCATCAGTTTTATACCCTTGTCTTTATTGTGCTCTGGTGACACTTCAAGGCGTTCGATGAGCCATTTTTCCACATTTTACAACTGTGAGATAAAATCTGAACAAGGAAATACTGCAATTTCCCTTCAACACTTTTCCAGCCATATATTTTTACATGAATCGTAATTGCAACATCGCTAAACTGTCTGTCATCGCTTAACAAATTTCATCACAATGAAATAATGAGAATTCACGAAATCTGCACTAATGTATTATAGTTTTTGACGTATTTGTGCTAGTTAGAAACCTACAGCTAATTGGAGTTTAACTTCATCCGGTAACTGATAACAGTTGTACCAATGTCCAATTTCCTCCATTCGTTTTTAATGACTTTAGTGTACTCACAATATCCTAATTGTTTAAAATTGAAGTGTTCACAAAATAATCAGAGAGGAAGAAACGTTTGGAAGCTTTATGGTACACGTTTTCATGTTGTTACCCCTCATTTGTCGAACATAAATTTTTTTAACAAGTTCCAATCCAAAAATAAAAATAATCCTCTTGAAGGTGTTATTAAGTAAGAACAAACATATAAACAACATGTTTTTAACATAACCTCTATTTTCAAACTTTACAATACTATTTTCTATTTTTAAAATGTTTTTGTTTTTAATATTTTCATTTACAGATTAATCAAGTGCTCTCGATTGGGTGAAAATGGCGAAGTCGTATAAAAAACATTTTAGAAAAAAGTTCAAATTTACATAGAGATTCCCCCGTAAGAGGAAATATGGCATTTGTAGATTTTTCCACTGGACAGCTCTCTTTTAAGCCCCGCACTTTTCTTTTTTTCATTCCTTCTTGAAGATC
This sequence comes from Cimex lectularius, assembly GCF_000648675.2. NCBI lineage: Eukaryota > Metazoa > Arthropoda > Insecta > Hemiptera > Cimicidae > Cimex > Cimex lectularius. Next base: position 2,466,996 of record NW_019392649.1, on the reverse strand, counting down.
GCAACATAAAAGTATAAAATAAGGTCATTGGGTACAGTAGACATATTTAATCGTAGTAGCTTTTTGACAGAAGCTGAAAAATGATCGGGTAATTTTTCGATGGTCAATAATCTGTCAGATTGGTCTGTAAACTTTTAAGTACAGGTTTTTCAAAAATAAATTAGAAAACACCGGCAATAGCGTATTCCAAACTCGCCGGTTTAATTGTGTATTAGTTGATGATGATGTTGATGTATGTGAGGGTTCATTTATCTCTGTGTTAATCGACGAAATTGCAGGTGATCTTAATCGATAATATTGTACCCCTGCATGTTCTATTTATTTTGTTATGCTTTGATAAAACTTGTGGATTTTTTTGAATGAAAAGAATATTTTTATATGTATGATGGGTTCATGGACAATTCAAACTGAAAATAATAGGTAAAGATTCCTAGCTGCCTCAATCCCTCTCTCTCTCTCTCTCTCTCTCTCTCTCTCTCTCTCTCTCTCTCTCTCTCTCACTCTTTCTCTCTCTCTCCCTCACTCACTCCATCTTTCTGTCTCTCCCTCCCCCCCGCACTTTATCTATTTTTCTATTTCGTCGTTGCCCACTCTCTCTCTCTCTCTCACCCTCTCTCTCTCCCTTTCTCTCTCACTCTCTTTCTGTGTGCGTGTCTGCTTCACTAAAATAAAATATTGATAGAAGTAAATTGCAATTGCATATGTGCTAAATAAAAAAATTGTTTAAAAGGGAACTTTGTCTATATATTCTGCTATTTATTGAAACTTAATATAGATTGGAAGAAAAAATATTCTAGCTCTATTAATAAAGAAAGTTTTTCTTAAAGTTGACTTAACAGAAAAAAAAGCAGTTAAATCAGTGAATTTTGAAATGGGGGAACCGGCATTTCCTGCTGGCAGGGGAGGTCTGTTTGAACAGCCGTCCTCACCTCTGTCTATTCACAATAGCCGAAGGTAGACTTTATTATACGGTTAAATTCAAACGAGCCCCAGGATGTAAATTACGGAACGAAAAGTTGCTGGGACGGAGAGTAAAAATGAGTTTTTGAGCCGAGGAAAGGTTGGGAAGCGGTGGTGTCATCAGTTATACCCTTGGCACGGGTCCAGGCCGCTTTGTGCCGGCCAACCTTCGTTTGGAAGGATTCGGGATTCTTCGTCTTCCGCTACCAAATCCTCACCTCGCCCTTTTTCCGCGGATCGAGGGTGGGACGCAGCGTCTATCACTATGACACACCTATTCCATTCCAAAGATTTTATCGGTTTGGATTTTTTCCATTCACCCTTAGATCAATTCTAAAGCCTTCCTAGCCAGAAATGAATTTATTTTAATAAAGAAGCACAAATTGAAATATTGGAGTGCTTTAATAAAATATCATTAACGGACGTAGATAAAAAGTTATTTTTATCAATGTAGTCTGATTTTGTTATTATTATAAACGCATTTGTGTATCTTATCGTGTAATTTCAAAAAATCCTTAGTTTATAGGGGTATTCACGATGTTTGTAAGATGTTAACTCGTGTTAAATCGAATAGAGAAATGTCCAGAAAAGATCGTGAACGCCCCCTTCTTTTCTTAGCATGTTAAACGTAATTTTTCCCCAATGCTGCGCGTGGCGATTGTTAGAACTAAAAATACAGCTATAAAAGTCCGTGAACGCTTGTTGTTGTTTCTTTTGGTTTTGTTTTGGGGTAAGTTAATAAAAAAGGAAAATTCAAAATGCTATCTGTGCACTCGAAAAATACTAAAAATGACACGTTTCAATTCGTTCCCACATACCTAACATGTATTCTAACGTCTAAAAGCCTACAACTAGGGTACCCAACCCCAGATAGCAGAGATATCTTTTAGGAATGAGAGTATAACGGCAGGTCAGAAATTAACAAAAGAAATGTATTGATCTGATATAAATAATGTGTATTTAAGAATAAAAGTACGTGTAAACAAAAAACAGCTGTTAATTTCATGGCTGCCATGTTGGTTTCCTACGCCCTAACGGATGGCAACGTGACTACATTTGTGACCTAACATGTGATATTGACTCTGGCCTGTTAGTTCGAGCGATGTTAACTAGCCGATTTTTACAAATCTACATCATCATATTTTTCGTTCCAGTACGGCCTAACAGAGTTAAAAGGGTTAACACAAAGAGCATGAATACCCCTTATGTTTTAGTATTTCAGAAAGTTTCAATTAATCGAGGTTTTTAGTTGAGACAAAAATGTCAGTGTCACGAGCGGGATTCGAACCATCGATCTTCGGCTAGATACGCCGCTGCTCTACCACCTGAGCTATCGTGACCTATATCCACTGGACACTAACTTCCCATCTCAACCCCACCTTTTGAATTTTCCCTCCTTTTTGCCATTTTTCAAATGTCGTGTAATCTATTTGATTGAGATGAAGATTACACAAAAGGATATTGAGATGGGAAGATAGTGTCCGTGGAAGATGGTATAGCAGCGGCGTATCTAGCCGAAGATCGTGGGTACGAATCCCGCTCGTGACATTGACTTTTTTATCTCAACTAAAACCCTTAATTAATTGAAAGATATTAATTGGTCAAGCGGACCACGAAAACTAGTGAATTTAATCCGTTAAATGAAGTATATCTTCACTAAAGCTCTCCGTGGCCATTTCATTTGTCGCCGACCATCAAATAGATTACACATTTGAAAAAAGGAGGGGAAATTCAAAAGGTGGGTTGAGATGGGAAGTTAGTGTCCAAGTGGATCGAGGTCACGATAGCTCAGGTGGAAGAGCAGCGGCGTATCTAGCCGAAGGTCGTGGGTTCGAATCCCGCTCGGGACACAGACTTTTTCATCAAAGATTTTAATTGATCAAGCGGACCACGAAACCTAGTGAATTTATTTAAGAAGTTTTTCGTAATTTTGTATTTGTATGTGGTGTTTTATTATATGGGCCGGCAGTTTCTATTATATGAGTGCAATTGTTTTGTGACGGTAAAAGGAATTTCCCTATCTCAACGTTTATCAATGTTTGAATACTTTTGTACTGATTTATATTTGTTAAATTTGGTATTTATTAGGAAAACGAGTGGGTGGAATATTCGTAGGATTCGTGAATTTTATGATTTTTTAAATTTTATTTTTGTGAATTTAGGTGGTACAGTTTTTTTTTGCGTCTTTAAGTGCCCTGAATACATTTTTTTATAAACGTACCGGTTTTAAAATTATATCAGTAGTTTGATAGTTTTATAACGATAGTTTAAACGGTTGTGTACTGAATGAGCCATGGAATTCTATTCTTTGGCTTAAAACACAGTACTAGGCAAAGGCTAGAAAGCTAGAAAAGAAGAAAAAGGAAAAAGTCTAAAGAAAGCTAGAAGCCAGAACGCGTTTAACAGACCAAATCAGCAAATACAAGCAGACTGAAATGACAGAAAATGGCCGGACAAGTTTCTCACCTTATCGGAGCCCAAGAAGGAATATCACACTATAATAAGTTGGACCATAGCTGATCCATGCGTATTTTTATTAAATTTCATGCTCTACAGTTCATGAACTCGAATTTACCACCAACGAATAACAATGATAAATGTTTCATTGTATTCTTGCGTGTAACTGTGAAATCGGATTATGCATCCAGGGTCGCCGCTCATTGTCTGCTTAAACAGGTGACAGCTAATGATTTCTTCCGTTATTTTACCGTATCAGTTGTAAATAATGGGATGTGCTGTACCTCCAATTGATTTTTATGGGTTAACCAATGAACCTGCAATTAGGGTAACATTCATCTGAAATTCAGTTGTTCGTCGTATTTTTTATGTTGTATAATTTTATCGATTGGTAACAAAAAAATCAAAACAGGTCTTTTAGTTGTTTTTAAAAATATGAGATAATACAAAAACTATTAACCTTCCACTATTCACGACGTTTAGACTTTTGGCGCTTAAATTTAGGAAATTTGGTCGGTCGAGCTTTATTTTTTGTGTCCTTTTGTAAAGCCTTTGATGGTTTAATGAGATTTTTTTTGTAAAAAATATAGATTTTCGAGTTTTAGTGCGCCAAAGGAACAATAATGTAATGCACTAAAGTATTGGGAAAAGTGGAGCAGGTGGAAAGAAAACGAAATCACGGCAAAGGCCTCAATTCAATTTGACTGATTAAATATTTGGCCGTTGAGTGAGTCAAAGGACTGCCGTGAGTAATGTCCCGGACGGTCACGGCATCCTGTCTCATTTCTGGAGATTTTCCCCCGGGTCGAGGGCGATGCGCTCGCACGGTCTCGCTATGTCTAATACCCCGTGGAAAGGCATGATTTGAAAGCCTCGGCGAAAATCACTAAGCCGGAGCCAATCCCAGAAAAGTCTTTTCCAATTAAGGAACAATCTGCTTTCCAATCGGTCCAGACCGCAGGCGACGGTTTTTATCCCTTACCAACAATTTGAACTTCTTTTCATCTGAAAGGAGAAAACAATTATTTAACGATAGATCGACTTGAAAAATAAACTGACGTGTATGTACAACAGAAGCATGGCAAATATGCTCGCCCTATGGAAAATATTAAAATGTTTTATTGGCAGTTACTTTAATAAAAAGTATTACCAAGTATGGAATTGATAATTTTTAAGATTTATTGGTGTTTAACAAGTTTTGATTTGTTGTTAATACACTAAACTTGACAGGTTTTGATTACAAACTATTATATCACGAAATAAATTGAAAAAAGGAAAATAAAAAAAAATTCATCATCAAAACAAAGTTAGTCCATAAAAATATTATCAAATAATTGTTATTTTTTCTTCGATAGGTTGTTATTATATTTTTTATCTTAATATTTATTTTAATTCATAGACAGGGTCAACCTAAATTATGAGATTTAGGGATTTAGGAGATGAAGGTAATTGATTAGCGTATTGATTCAGCATAGAATTTTACAACGGTCATAATTTCCATGTAATCAGTAATCGTTGTATTCTGTTGAGCTCATGCTGGAAGTGCTGTTTAATTTCGTTTTTAAAGAATGAGTAGTTTTAAAATAAACTTTCAATTAATTAAAGTTTTAGTTGAGATAAAAAAGTTATTGTCACGAGCGGGATTCGAACCCACGATCTTCTGCTAGATACGCCGCTGCTTGAAACGTTGGCACGATAAAGAAAATGTTTTTCTGAAACCTACATTACACCAGACCGCATCTCACGATTTCCGAATAATCTTTTATAAAAATTCGATAATTGGGAAAATTCTCTTAGAGATGTTTTGATTTCTCCATTTGGCTTTCAATTGAGAGAATTATTTGTATTCCCTATTAAACTATCTTTCGCTATAACGATTAAGGACAAACGTATAAATATGGGGATTTAGGTTTGTGGGAAGGTTGCTCACAAGGACAATTAAGCGGTTTCTCAAGAACCAATTCAATAAATATACTTTCTGTACCAATAACAAATTTGCAATTATTTATTAAAGCAACAAGTCGCACGAAGCCGGGGCGAATGCTAGTAACTAGATATAAAAATGAATAGTTGACTTAAAACGTAAACCCAACATTAATAACTTGTTGTTTGTTTTTATACAGTGTAACTAATCGTTTTATACACTTTATATTACAAATTAAGAAAATAATCCATTATATTTAGTGGTCTATTGATCAAATTACTTCTTTCAATTAATTATTCTTTTTACGTAAGGCTTTGGTTGAAATGAAAAAGTTAGTGTCACGAGCGGGATTCGAACCCTCTCTACCACTTGATCTATCGTGACTTTGATTCACTCGGACACCAACTCCCCATCTCAACCTACAACCTTTCGAATTTTCCCTCCTTTTTGCCATTTTTCAAATGTCGTGTAATCAGGATTCAATTCTCGTTTAGAGCAGCGGCGTATTGAGCCGAAGGTCGTCGGTTCGAATCCCGTTCGTGACACTAACTTTTTAATTTCAACCAGAACCTTACGTAAAAAGGTTAATTAATTGACAAAAGAAAATAATTTCAATTTCATTATTTCCCGAGCCAACGTGTCGAGTGAGTTAATTTTTTTTTTGATGAAGCAATAAATTGGAGAAAAAAATTATTACTGTAAAGGGAAATTATAATTATTACATTTTTTATTCTAACATGGTTTTAGTCGAGAAAATTCCCCTGTGAAGATGCTCTGACCAAGGTACCAGTCTTGGGTGTGTCGGGTTCTTCCATACATGATGGACAATATCGGTTTAGGACCACTGAAAGTCTCGATCAAAGAGAAGATACTGGACGACGGAGAAATACGACCGCTAGTCACAGTCGTTTTATTACTCTTATCGTACTACGGAACCATCATTTAAAGACTTCCTTGATAAGTAGTCATCTCTAAATGGTTCCTAATGTAAAGATGATCTCTAAAACAGTCATCTTCAGCTTTTTTAGGATAGCTTCTCTAGACTGACCATTTCAGTCTCACTGGGAGGCATCGAGTAGAAAAGGGATTATACGCAAATAAGCATCTCTCTTGTTCACTTGAAAAATGATCTTCAGAAATGAGTGCCGGTTTTTGTGGCAATCAGATAACCGGGGCAGTGTGTGCGAAGATGTAGGGATATGCCATGCTTGAGTCACATCATTTTGAAAGTCAATTATGGTATAGGGTGAAATCAAGATCTCGGCCCTCATCGAAATGATTATCATACAGAATGGGTCTTTGACTGCACTTGATGAAGTTTTTCTGGAAGCCGTGGCCCCATTCGCTCCATTCATTGGGGGACAACTTTGTATTAATGCATGATAATGCTCGACCACATGTAGCTCGCGTTGACATCCATTACTTGGTGGATGTAGGGATTACCACTTCGAATTTGCCAGCACGTTACCCTGACATGAGTCCTGTAAACATTTATGAGAAATGATAAAGAGACGGGTTACACAGAGTTGAACAGATTTTGTTGAAATAGGAATTCTCTTTCAAAAGACGAAATCCATCGCTTATTTACTCGATCCCAATAACACAACACCTTCCGCGAGTCGAGAAAAAAATAATAATATGCGTTATTATGTTCAAAACTAAGTAATAAATATTTAGTAAAATTTTAATCTATCACTAAATGATTTTCTGGAGTTTTGGTGATTTTTTTTCAAACCATCGTAAAAAATAATTCTTATAATATCAAGAATTTTTGAGCCTGATTTGTTTACATTAAAGTAAGTGTGTTGTAATTAATCTCTACATATAAAAGTGAATGTTCGTATGTGTGTCAATGATAAGACAAAACCTAACGAATCGATTTCTATGAAACTTTCACACTTTGTTTTTATTAATGCCGGGCGGGTTTAGAGAATATAAAATAGGTATATAAATTATGGCCGACAGGATTTACAAAAATTGAGAGATTTCAAGAATTGCTGGCGTCCAATTTTACATCTGCTTTGTTAGCTGTCCGATGTCCAGTCGGGCCTTCGGCTCCCGGTACGATACAAGGTTCCCGCGTCTTTCAAATTTCTATTTGGAAGCGATAATAGACAGTAAACAAAAACTACGCTAACACTTCATAGTCGCAAACCTTACCGAATCGGTTATATTTGCAAACTACTCATACATTATAGTTGCAAAAATAGGAAGATACAAAATTCAAAAATATTTTTACTATACGCAGGAGTGGTGTAGGTGAACGAACGACCGCCATACGGCCTGACCAACGACCGTTCGACTCAAACCGATTTTGTTTTACGGGCATGTGTACATAAACAATTATAAATTGCGTGAAATATTATTGAACATTTCTTTACCGAATTTGGCCAGTAAGGTTAGAAAGTTCTGTAATGTTCAGTTTTTAATTGAGATTGTGTTAGATTATCATTTTTGTGCAATTCATAATTTATCCCCCAATCAAGCAATTGCAGTATATATTCAAAATAATTCTTAAAATAAAAGTTTTCATTATCTCCCTGGGGAACGCCCGGGCAGCTGTGTGTACTAAAACATACACATAAAGATTAATACATAATCTTATAGTGAGAGTGCGGATGGTCTGTTTTAGGACTGGTTGCGTTGTGCGATGAAATATCCTAGCTGGTTGTAGCCCCCCCCCGGAGCACAGCCACGGTCGGTGATTCTCGATGCTTGCGGTAATTTACTCTAAACTACAAACTGGAATTGGTAGTGGACTGCGAAAAGTGATAGGCTCAACTCTGCACATGTGTGCGCTTAAACACAATCATCTGCGGATTTTATCTTATATAAATCGATAATGAGATATTGTTGTTGATCAAGATGAAGTAGTAAATTATGTAGTTTTGTAAGTTTTTTGTTTTCTTTACTCTGTTGTACAATGTCATTTGCACATGTTTAAACTTTAAATTATGTTCATTTAATGCATATATGTATCCAATCAAGCAATGCACTATGTATACCCAAAATATTAGTGGGATTCACGATGTTTGTTACATAACTCGTGTTAACTTGAATAGAGAAATGTCCAATAAGATTTTGAACGCCCCCTTCTTTTCTTAGCATGTTAAACGTTAATTTTTTCCGCAATGCTGCGCGTGAGGACTGGCAGAACCACAAATAAAGCTATAACAGTCCTTGAAGGCTTGTTGTTTAATATGGCTTTATTGTGTGTTAAATGCTAAGAATGCTAGAAGTTATTAAAAAAGAAAAATTAATCAACTCTTTCATACAAAATGCTATCTATGCACACGAAAAATACTAACAAATGACTCTTCAATTCGTGCCGACATACCTAACTTGTATCCTAACTTCTAACAGAATAAGGACAGGCCAGAAATTAACAAAAGAAATGTATTGGTCTGATTTAATTAATGCGTAATTAAGAATAAAAATGGTGGCCGCGGTAGCCGAGTGGTTAAGGCGTCAGACTCTCGGCTAGTAGATCCCGTGGTCGTGGGTTTAATCCCCACCGTCACCTCTGGAATTTTTCTGACGCCTAAGAGGAACTTTGGCCGCAATATAAAGAAAGTGACACCGCACTCATCAATGGAAGGAGCAGGATAAGATCTCAGCGACCCTGAATTTGGTCCTAACCCCGTTCAAAAATGAGTTTCTTCGAAGGAAGAACACCGGCACACCGGGGGCTCAAATTTACACTTGTGTTGCGAGCCCCCAAAAATGGAGCCTAAATAAAGTGCAAATAAGCTGTACAGCTGCAGTGCACAGAAGGGAACTCCTCCAGTTCCTGGTATCCATTTAAAAAAAATAAAAATACGTGTAAACAAGAAACAGCTGTTAAAGTCATGGCTGCCATGTTGGTTACCTACGCCTTAACGGCTATCAATGTGACTACATCTTCGACCTAACATCTAACATTGGCCCTGGCCTGTTAGATAGAGCAATGTTAACTAGCCGATTCGTTCAAATCTGCGTCATTTTTTTCGATCTAACAAGACCTAACAGAGTTAACAGGGTTAACACAAAGATCGTGAATACCCCTAATTAATTAAGGTTTTTAGTTGAGATAAAAAAGTCAATGGAACGAGCGGGATTCGAACCCACGACCTTCGGCTAGATACGCCGCTACTCTACCACATGAGCTATCGTGTCTTCGATCCTCTCGGACACCAACTTTCCATCTCAACCCCACCTTTTGAATTTTCCTTCCTTTTTGCCATTTTTTTATCTCAACTAAAAACCTTAATTAATTGTAAAGTATTAATTGGTCAAGCGGACCACGAAATCTAGGGAATTTAATAAGTTTTAATGAAGTATACTTCACTAAAGCTCTCCGTGGCCATTTCATTTGTCGCAGGGAATCAAATAGATTACACAACATTTGAAAAGCCGAAGGTCGTGGGTTCAAATCCTGCTCGTGCCACTGACTTTTTTATCTCAACTAAAAACGTTAATTAATTGAAAGATATTAATTGGTCAAGCGGACCACGAAAACTAGTGAATTTAATACCCCTAATGTTTAAATTAAAACTTTATATTATCCCCGTGGGAAAGCCCGGCTTATACAGCTGTATGTACTATAACCTACACATACAAATACATATGTACTCTTATAATGAGAGTGTGGATGTTTTTTTAGGAAGTGATTACGTTGTGGGATGAAATGACCTATAACCTACTTGCAACACCCCAGCGCAAGCACGGTGGGAAATTCTCTAGCCTGCCGGTAATTACTGTAAACTGGAATTGCTGTTGGACTGCGAGAAATGTATATGCACTAACATCTGCAGATTGGAGCTTATATAAATCAACGATCAGATACAATGGTAGATCAAGATGAAGTAATAAATTATCATTGTTTCGTAAACTTTTGTGTTTATATTGGTTTTCTAACTTTATTACTGTTCAGTATTAATTGTGATGATTTTGCTGTGATATGAATTATTTTTAATCTTACAATGAGACTTTTTTACGCCGTTGTAGAATGGCATTTTGCCGTTGTTTAAAATACCACCTAAACGACAATTTTTTTCGTAGAATAATATTAATATTTTTATTAAAGGAAAGATTGTGATAATACAGCATATACCAATGATACCAACAAAAGTGCCGTTCCAATTCAAATGATTACAATTTCCAATTAAACCGGATTTTGCAGTAATGACAAACAAATCACAAGGTCAATTGCTATTATGTAAATTCAGTTTGGAAAATCCATGGTTTTCCCATGAACAATTATGCACTGCATGCTCCCGGATGAGGATTTGGTGTTCGTATATATGCCAAATGGAATCACCAAAATGATTATATATCGAAGAGTATTGGAATGAATTTATCGTAGAATGCAACAGTAATTACAATTTAATACGCTGTAATCCAAATAAAAATAATATTGCTTATGTAAATATTTAATAAGATGACTAAATACAATCATTTATACCAAATCTTCAATTTGTTTCATTTCATTTATGTACATGTGCTCTTATCTAGCAATAATATGTCAAAATAATATATTAAATAAAATTTTTTATACTATTGCATGATTATATTACTTGTATAGCAACAAAATACTAGAAACCATTTTTTTGTTCTTTGAGTGTACACAAAGAAATAAATTGAAATTGAAAAATGATGATTTGACCCCTTCATCGAAATAATCGTCAGAATCGAGTTAAAAACTGTTTGAAAATCCTTTCCGCGTTAAAGATCGGATGCTTGGGGCCTTGGAAGTTATGGATGAACGGCAATCACGTAGAGACAGCGGCCGGGGTCCCATAATGGAATTATATCAAAAGCCTTGGAACAGCCTTGTCCGCAAAGTATTTATTACCTGTTCCTCCTTTTAGAAATCTTCCCGCCCTTTGGACGGAAATTAAATTTTGAATATCTAATATTCTCAGCAGTCCAAGAGTACGAATTGAAAATAAATCAGTTTAATAAACACCTGAAAATTATTTGTGTGTATTGCAAAGGCTGAAAAGTTTTTGAATACAGCTTATAATTTGCGGCTTCGTACTTATCTGAAAGGAAACAACTGAAGTTCAAAAAACAAATAAAGACGATATTTGAAGAATATTTTTTAAGATCACGTAGAATTTAATTATTTCTATATAAAATACTCAACTATATACTACAAAATTCATGGTATTCAGGAATTATACGTATTTATTATTTATTAATTATTGTCACAATAATAATTATTCGAATTCTTAGAATTTTGTTATACCTCTAGATTGTTGTGTACTCGCCCTTTAAATCGTGGCAGGGAATGAATTTGGCTTTCACGAGGAATCTCTGTGTGTGGTCAAGCATGCCTCGTATTCACAAAGTCCTTCCAATTACTCGAGGACTTGGCCTTGGACAAAGGGCTCACCCTTTGTTTAAAATTATGCGCAATTGCTGCCAAAAGGTGAGAATGTGTACTAATTATAAAGACTCGGTCGTATGGGTTAACAATTTATTAGTCGGAGTGCGGTCGATTCCGTAGCAAACCATTTCATCAAAGGCAATTTCGAATGGTGGAAATATAATGACAATTATTAACAATTATATTACCGCTTATGAAATAAAATAAGGACGAAATTTTCCTACTTTAAAGTTAAGTTACTCAAATAGAAGATAATTGTGATAATTATATGTATTTTGCATTCTTTGATTCCTTTATCTGTTAATCCCCTAATACAAACGTTGGGAGGCTACCTTAGTCAAAAGCTGTAGGAACAGTATGCATTTTTATTAAATATAATTTAAATAATTTTTAAAATACGTTTTTCTGCCTTGATTCGATTTTTACTTAGGACAGACGCTAAAACCAGCAGATTTGATATGGAACAAACAATTTAAACATACAAGAATAACATGTTATGATTATTTAGAGGTCGGAAGATGCGGCCTGGTGTGAAGCAGTTTAGAAAAATATTGTTTTAGAAATGATAAATGGTGATGTGATCAATCTTAAAAACAAATTCTTTATGCTACTACAATTAATTAAGGTTTTTAGTAGAGATGAAAAAAGCTAATGGCACGAGCGGGATTCGAACCCACGATCTTCGGCTAGATACCGACCACGAAATTAGTGAATTGAATCTTTATGCAACGTTGCCATCTTCAGCGAGATCATCTTCAGGGCCTGGGATTTATAAACATAGTTGAAATTATATAAATATGTAAGATATGTCTGAATTTATACAATGATGTACACAGTATAGAAATTTTATGTGTGGTGATTAGTGACCGTTAATCGATAATTATTCAGAAATCATGAGTTGCGGTCTGGTGTGATGTAGGTTTCAGAAAACCATTTTGTTTATCGTGCCAACGTTCCGATCTTTATTGATATCATCTAGAAACGTTGGCAAGATAAAGAAAATGTTTTTCTGAGACCAACATCACACCAGACCGCATCTCACGATTTCTGAATAATTATAGAAATTTTATGTTTAATCAAAGTATTAGTGTTTATTTGGAGCGTGAGATGCGGTCTGCTGTAACGTAGGTTTTAGAAAACCATTTTCTTTATCGTGCCAATATTTCTATCTTTATATAGATCATCATCAGGGCTCGAAGTGTTGGTTTTCTGTGTAGATGTGTCATTCTTGTCTGTCGTGTACCAACACATGAAGGACACATCTACACAGAAAAGAAACACATTGAGCACTGAAGATGATCTTAATAAAGATCGAAACGTTGGCAGGATAAAGAAAATGTTTTTCTAACACTTACCTCTCACCAGACCGCATCTCACGATCTCCAAAAAATCATTAACTAACGGTCACTAAACACCACACAATCAATACTATTTTAATAATTTTGACATACAGGGTGCCTTGGAGGTATTGAAAAACCTACATTTTTATACAAAAAATAAACGTGTGTTTCTAAGTGACCGGTTGTTTTATAATTTGTTGAAGTCCTGAGGAGCGCGGTCAAGAATGAGGTAGTTTAGAAAAACACCTTTTTATATTTTTTTACGACGTTTCGACCTTTTTCGGGTCATTTTCAGGGCTTGGGTAAATTACAAAACATATGTTGATTGCTAAAAATACAATTTAAGATGTATATATTAATTTGAACCAAGTGTTTCATACTCATATAAATACAGTTTATGTGAGTATAAAATATTTGGTTCAAAATGTATATTTACATCTTAAATTGTGTTCCGTTGGATGTTGGCATGATAAAGAAAATGTTTTTCTAAAACCTACGTAACACCAAAGAACATCTCACGATCTTCAAATAATCATTAACTTATAATCACTAAACTTCACACACAAAGTATTAGTACTGACTCAAAGTGTGTTTTCTTTGTAAATGTGTCGCTGTTAGTGAGATATTTATGTTTTCGGTTTAGATATGTTTGATTTTGGGGAAGAAGTGGGAAGGAAGTGGGATAAAAATTCATTTTCTTAGAGGAATCGGCGTGATGGTAAAAAAGGGGAAATGGTTTGTCGTTCGCGACTGATTAGCCTTTCTGGATTATTATAGATGGGATTATTAGATAGATTGTTGGGTTTTTAGACTATGTAGGATTTGTTGAAGTGTGGAGTGTAATGAGTTTTATAAATGTTGTATTATATGTTTGGGTGTTATATTTACGTAACACGAAAATAATGTTTTTTAAACCTAAAATTTCTATATTGTGTTCATCGTTGTATAAACCCATAATCATATCTTATAAGTACTTGTATAATGAAGCAAATGTTTATAAATCCCAGGCCCTGAAGATGATCTCAATAAAGATCGAAATATTCGTACGATAAAGAAAATATTTTTGTAAACTTACATCAAACCAGACCACACCTCACGACCTCTAAATAATCATTAATTAACGGTCACTAAATATTACAAAATTATTCAGAAATCGTCAGATGCGGTCTGGTGTGATGTAGGTTTCAGAAAAATATTTTCTCTATCGTGCCAACGTTTCTATCTTTATTGAGATCATCTTCCGGGCTCAAAGTTTTTGTCTTCTGTGTAATTGTGCCATTCTTGCGTGTCGTGTTGAGAGTGTCCTTTTGATGTGAGTAGGAAATACCTTGTGTTGTCTGCATTTCAACAGCAAAGTTCTCTGCTTGATAGCCGATGCGAGTTTCTTCTCATTGTTGCCGATTTCCTTCAGAGTAATTTTAGCTTCGTGTGCATTTGTAGTTGAAATTTGTTCATAGAATCCCATGTAAGAACACATGGCACTGTCATTGAGAATTTGGCAAGAGCCCCAGGCACTCCACACGGCACGCAAGAATGGCACAATTACACACAAGACAAACACTTTGAGCCGTGAAGATGATCTCAATAAAGATAAAGAAAATGTTTTTCTGAAACCTACATGACACCAGACCGCATCTCAGGATTTCTGAATAATTATCGACTAACGGTCACTACTCACCACATATTACACAATAATAATAATTAAAATCAGACAGCCATTCCTAGCTTAAAAGGACTGACTATATGATCTCGAAAACATTATTTGTATTATCTTACAGTGTTTAGCAGAGTATAAAAAAGGAGCGCTAAAGAGAAGAAGATATCAAGGGAAAATCACATATATGTATATGGAACATAAATGGATCCCAAACAAATAACAATTGGACTGGACTTGTCTTGTACAAGCCCAAAAATAAGCAAATAAACTTATTAAGGATGTATTTCTCGTTCTTTCAAGGGGAAATTCGGACTGTCAACGCTTGTTGAGGCTGGGTGTTGATCGGCTTGTCAGTGAACTCATGCTGATTCGGCGTTGGGTCATTATTAGGTTCACTGGAGGGTTTGTTGAACTACTCAAACGCGTTTTGGCATTTCGCCATCTTCAATGAGGAACATTTCCAGCGTTTGAGTAAGTCAACCAACCCGCGAGTAAAGACTGACCCAGTGCCGGTTCAACATGTCGTCTAATTATGTTTGCAATTATCGCTTCATTCAATTGCAACTTGTCCCGTCAGATTTTAAAGCTTTGTAAAGAACGCCCGTGTTCTTCAGTGCTGAAATTTTATTCTCCCAGGAGTAGGAATATCAGGCTGCATATGCCTTCGCACCAGCAGAGGATGTTCAGCTTTTTCTCTTTCTTCCAGGCAATATCCACACGGGATTGGGTCTGCCGATCCGAATCTATACGTATGCCTCTGTAGTCTGTAAGTGTCTAGTCAGCAATCAAACTAGCCTAGTTCTAACATGTAAATACAATGAATTATATAAAACGAATCTTATCAGTCCGCATGTTTTTTGTGTGAGTCAATTCCAAAGAAAACTATATATATATAGAAATGGCGTCCACCAGAAGGAACGACAATTTTCAAACTTTTTCTTTTACCGATTTTTGGTTTAGTTATATTGATAACGCTAGTCAGGTCAGAATTCATTAATTACCGCAAATTGGATATATACATTTTTCAAGTATACATTTTCCAATTTGTTATCTTACTTCCTTCCTTTCATCCCCATTGATAACTGTCGTCCATCATATACGACTGTCGTTTGCTGTCCCTAATGACACCAATTGGCGTCCTGTTTTTCCTTACTTCTCAGAATCCCACTTCTTGGCCAGGGTAATGTTACATCCTGTTGGGCTGAACAAACGAACACATAAAATGCCGAATTTTCTCATTACGCATTCACGTTCGGCAATTAATGACTAATAATAGTATTACAAATTATTATTATTTATTGTACATAATTGAATGTTACAATCGTTAAATTTATACATAAATAATAATTATTACAATTAACATTAATTGTTTATTATTGTAACTTATTATTTACACGGTCTTCATAGTTTTTCCGGTTTAAATGTAAAATTTCTTCGAGGGGACGCCAAGTTGATAGGAAGATGTATATANTATATATATATATAATCTTTTCAATTAATTAATTTTTAATTAAGGTTTTGGTTGAGATAAAAAAGTCAGTGTCACAAGCGGGATTCGAACCCACGACCTTCGGCTAAATACGCCGGTGCTCTACCACTTGAGCTATCGAGACTTCGATCCACTCGGACACCAACTTCCCATCTCAACCCCACCTTTTGAATTTTCCCACTTTTTGCCATTTTTCTTTTTTCTCTCGAACAATGCCTTACTTACAGATTAATTAATTGAAAAGAATTTATTTTGTAAATCTGACCAAGAAACCTAATCGAAAATGTTTTATGATGTTAAGCTGTCGATGTAAATTATTGCTGTTTAGTTACCGAAGAACATTAAATTGAAATGTATGGTGTTTAGTAACCGTTAGTTAATGATTATTTGGAGATCGTGAAAAGCGGTCCGGTGAGCCATAGGTTTTAGAAAAACATTTTCTTTATCGTGCCAACGTTTCGATCTGTATTGAGATCATCTTCAGAGCCTGGGATTTATAAACATTGTTTAAATTATACAAATACATGTAGTATCTGAAAAAAAATGAATTTATACAATGCTAGAAATTTTATATTGAATTATTTGTACTACACAAAAACATACACTTTGCGTGGGTACAAGTTCATTTTTTTATTACACCACCTTTTGTATTTTCCCTTCTTTTTGTCATTATTCAATGAGAGTTCAGATGGGAAGTTAGTGCCCGAGTGGATCGCAGTCACGATAGTTCAAGTGGCAGAGCAGCTGCGTAGTTAGCCGAAGGTCGTGGGCTCGAATTTCGCTTGTGACACATAATTTTTATATCAACCAAAACCTTAATTAAAAATTAATTAATTGAAAAGAACTTATTTGGTCAAGCGGACCACGAGACATAATATATATATATATATAGAAATTCCTAACACTCAATAATTTTTCCTTCAGATTTAAGGTTGAACCAACTATTTTTTAATATTGCATATAGAAATAATTCAATATTTTCAATGAATGATTTTCAGCTGTGTGGAATATTGGAGATTTTAATTTGAGAAACATTTTAAAGACATTCCTCGGATTATTCTGTATTAATTTACATTGCACATGAAGAAAAGCTGTATTGTATTTTTTTTAAATGTGCATAACTTGAGTAAGATCGGTTACGGTCTTCGATACTGTTCATGATCTTATTGAGAAGAAAAATCTCGAGAATCCCGTGCTACATATTAAATTCCATCTTTAACGAATTAGGAGGAAATAGGATGAAAATAACCAGTGACTGAAAATCCGTATGCTCAGGCGGACCGGCCGTTATTTCCCTACGGGGCTAATTAAAATTTCTGTAAAAGTTGACGGGATATTTCACCTTTAATAACACGGCGCGTCGGCCGGAGGCTGCTCCGAGGGGGTGAGGCTATTGTATTATTGCAAGCGCCACGTTTACAGGGTGGGAAGAACATCTTGAGAAACTTTGAAAACTTTGTTATTGTTTGGATAAGGGCATTAATGAAAAGTTCCTTGAAGTGCCGGCGTTTTTGAAATATTTCCCGTAAATTTTCTTTTTCTACATAATTTAAAAATGAAATCATGACAACGGTTGGGTCCTTGTATTTGATTTCGATAAAAAAAAGGAAGAATTAATCTTATAATTTCCAACATCAAATATAGCCACATTAAAAAAATTATTCTTGAAATCACTTCATTTCGTAACTTTATAATTATGAAAGGAGGCATTTGGTGTTATAAAATTTAAATTTCAAACATTAAAATATTAATATTCATTATAAAAAAAATCTGAACCTATACCGGTTGTCCCCTGAACAGAATATTGTTCTATTTTTCAAAGTTTGATATCAATTGTATTCGAGATATTTCATTTTCATGTTACAATATTCCAACATTATACAACTTTTTCCCATAAAGACCACGTGATAATCTCATGAAATATTAATCCTACTATAAAAATAATTATTCATTAGAAAGAACATTAAAATCGCCATGAGATTCATTTCTTTGTTTAATAACCTTAGAAACAAAATCAACGATAACATCAAATTTTCCGAATTTTTGTCGAAAACTTAGGCTTGTTTTTCCTGTTTATTTAAATAATGGCAGCTATTGCGCACACAGAATGTTTCCCCTACAAATGATCTCTAAACGTATGTACTTAATATAATTCATAATTAATTAATTACTTGAATTAACTGTAATTCTATCATTGTATTTGTATTAATATTGTAATTATATCCAATTAGGTCCAAAACAGTTAGTCAATAGAATTTTCAAGCGTCCATTAAAACATAAAAAAAGTAATTTAAATTAAAATTAATTTACACCTTCTTGAAAATGGCTAACATTGTTCCCTAGCATATTTTAATGGAACATGTTATATTTTCTTTGATGAAGGTTAAATAAAAAATATATATAAATTAATCTGATAGAGATTTAATGTTAATTATTGGTGTAATCAATTTTACATTAGGATTAACATATTACGAAAACTCGGGGTAGTTCGTAGAAAAAATTTGTGAAAGATTGAAGTAACACAAAATATGAAATATTTTGACTACAATTGAGAATAATATTTCGGAAAATAGAAATATTTTAGTCCAATTTAACAGAAAGGATAACCTCTTGAAGTATTGACGTCTGTTCATGGGACACGCTGTATATTTTATAGCTGTGAATCAAATAACACTATTAACATGATAAAACTAATATCTAAGTCTTTCTCATATTATTGTTTGTATAATTATTCAGAAATCGTGAGATGCGGTTTGGTGTGATGTAGGTTTCAGAAAAACATATTTTCTATCGTGCCAACGTTCCGATCTTTATTGAGATCATCTTCAGGGCCTGGGATTTACAAACATTGCTTACATTTAACAAATACATTTAGGATGTGGAAAAGTGAATTTATACAATGAAAAATCAATTTTTTTTATTCACTCAAAGTATTTCTACTCACTCAAAGTGTTTGTCTTCTGTGTAATTGTGCCATTCTTGCGTGTCGTGTTGAGAGTGCCAGTGAGATTTTTCTGTTTTAAGACGCAAGAATGGCACAATTACACAGAAGACAAACACTTTGAGTGAGTATAAATACTTTGATTGAATAAAAAAAATATATTTTGCATTGTATAAATTCACTTTTCCACATCCTAAATGTATTTCTTAAAGGTAAACTATGTTTGTAAACCCCAGGCTCTGAAAATGATCTCAATAAAGAACGAAATGTTGGAACGATAAGGAAAATGTTTTTCTGAAACCTACATCACACCAGACCGCATCTCACGATTTCTGAATAATTATCGATTAACGGTCACTAATCACCACACATTATTTGTATAATATAAACACTGGTTATATTCGATGCTGAGTAACTAATCATTTTTGAAGGAATAATACAGGAAATCTAAGAACTAAATATGTAATGATCTACCAAAGTTAATAATTTTGTTTGCAGCAAAAGATTAATATCGGATAGACAATACAATAATTTACTCCTGAACACGATACAGTAGATGCTGTATAAAGGGTTGAAGATTTTGCAGATAGAAGATATTAAAATTCAGGTCTAAAAAGACTGTGTACAGAGTACCAGAGAAAGGGATGCTTCTGTAGAAACAAAACAATAAGATACCAAGTAAATTTCAGGTCCAAGGAACTGCTGGTTTTTTAAAAATTGTTTTATTGTCAATTAATTCGTTTTCTTTCTATTTCAAGCAAATACTCATATTTCAACAAATTCGAATTTCGTCCATTTCAAAATAACAATGCATAGCAGATCATTTTATCCACGGAATGCTAATAATCTATGTTCCAGTGATTAACCTATGAGTATGTAAATTAGATGAGTAACAAACATCTAAATAATTCTAGTTCGGTATGTTAAGAATTTAATATGCATATATAATCATTCCTCGTACCATGAGCGGAAAATTTTCATATTTAGAGTTAAATAGGTATACACATTATTATTTCATCTTGGAAAAGGATATTTTCTCGTCATTTCCATTAATTAATATTTTATAGTGGGGAAAATGGAAAAAATGAAAGCATAAGAGAAAAGATATGGTATTAGGATTTATCATTTTATTTTTGGTATAATATTGATTGGTTAGTCGACTCTCTGACGGAATAATTATAGATTTCGCTGTACTACTCAACGGCTCGGTCAGTATTTAATTACCAAGTAAATTTCAGGTCCAAGAAATTGCTGGTGTTTTAAAATTGTTTTATTGACAATTAATTAATTCCTTTCTTATTCAAGCAAATACTGATATTTCAACAAATTCGAATGGCGTCCATTTCAAAATAACAATGCATAGCAGATAATTTTATCCACGGAATGCTAATAATCTATGTTCTAGTGATTAATCTATGAGTATGTAAATTAGATGAGTAACAAACATCTAAATAATTCTAGTTCGGTATGTTAAGGAATTTATTATGCATGTCTAAACATTCCTCGCACCACCAGCTGAAAATTTTCATATTTAGAGTTAAATATATGTACAGATTATTATTTCATCTTGGAAAAGAATATTTTCTCGTAATTTCCATTAATTAATATTTCATAGTGGGGAAAATGGAAAAAGTGAAAGCATGAGAGAAAAGATATGGTATTAGGATTTATCATTTTATTTTTGGTATAATATTGATTGGTTAGTCGACTCTCTGACGGAATAATTATAGATTTCGCTGTACTACTCAACGGCTCGGTCAGTATTTAATTACAGTAATTACTGACAACGAGTCGTCGTCCATTTATTATAAAAATGATCAAATTACTCTCCTAGTTTTTTTCTTTTAAATACCATTTACAGGCCATATAATTTTCTTGATATTATATCATTGTGACAAAATTGGTTAGTTTGTTTATTCAATTTCAGTTCATGTTTCCTATGCAATATGAATTACTGGAAACAAAACGAGGTTTTATTATTATCGGATCTAATTGTGATTTCTTCAGTAAAGGCATAATTTATATTACAAATAGAACCCAAGAACATTTGCTATTTAAATAAGGCATAAAAATCGTAATAATAATTACAGATTTATATAAGCTAAAATCTGCACATGTATGTACATATATACTTACAGGTACCCGATAGCGCCTATCAATTCTCGCAGTTCACTGGCAATTCCAGCTTTTGTGATTTCCAATAAATTATCGGCAGGCCTCAAGAATCAACCAATAAGGTTAGAACTCGGTTTTATTCTTCCATCCCCCGATGTTGGGGTCCAGGTGCATGAACTCTTAGGCCATTATATACCATTGACTCAGTTCGCTAAAACAGCCAGTCTAAGAGGGTTTCCCTCGAGGTGGATTTGAACTTTGATGAAGGTTACCGTCTATACTTATAGTTTTAATCAATCTCATCAGTTTATTATGTTCGGGAAAATGGCAATGTCGGTGGACGGCGGCGGAAAAAAGAGCTCAAAACCCAGTTAATGACGTGAGAAAGGTTCCGACCAGGCAGTATCTCTGTCAGGGTACCGTTCGTCACTTTGCGCGATCCGAACGGGAACGGTGCCAGGATTTGCTTCAGCATCGGACATGAATTTTATGTCTTTATTTATGACGGGGTGAAAACTGCTGCTGATTAGCAAAGCCCGTTGATAAAAAAATGGAAAAGGTACTAACCCGACATGCCAAGACTCCAACTCTGCAAGCATGTAGCCAATTCTATCTCTCCATTAGTCGCTTTCTGTACAGCTCAAGTGCAGTTGATTGTTCCGATTAAAATGAAGCTTAGCAAACAATACAATAAATAGGGGCTAATAAATACATGCAGAGTAAAGTGTATTAAATGGCTTCGGGATTCTAGCAGTTCATGTTTGTTTTCCAACAGCACGGAACAACTTTCTTTTTACGCTGTTTGTACTACTACTGTGGAAACAGAGGTGCAGTACTACAATATTCCTCGATCACCATTTTCACCTATTATATAATTAACTAAATGGGGAGGGGTTTGATCGGATACTCAATATTCCACCACCAACCTTTTCACACTGCACATTCACGCCAATAAATTCATTCACTCTCAACACACACTAGGGTACACAAAAATAGGGGTATTCACGATGTTTGTAAGATGTTAACTCGTGTTAACTGGAATAGAAAAATGTCCAGTAAGATCGTGAACGCCCCCTTCTTTTCTTAGCATCTTAAATGGTCATTTTTCAGCTATGCTCCGCGTGGCGATTGGTAGAACTAAAAATAAAGCTATCACAGTCCTTGAAGGCTTGTTGTTGTTTGTTTTGGTTTTCGTTTCTGTTAAATTGTAAGATGCCAAAATTTAGTAAAAAAGCAAAATTGATCAATTATTGAGAGTACAAGAACACGTCAGAAATTAACAAAAGAAATGTATTGGTCTGATTTAATTAATATGTATTTAAGAATAAAAATAATACGTGTAAACAAAAAACAGCTGTTAAATGCTTGGCTGCCATGTTGGTTACCTACGCCCTAACGGCTAGCAATGTGACTACATTTTCGACCTAATGGTATACGATTATGGTATTTAGGAGGGGTGGAAGGCTGGTTGCTAAAGATCGATTTTTTTCGATAACAAAAAAATTGATATTGTTAAGGAATATAAATATCTAGGTGTAACGCTATCCCCTCGTCTGTCTTTCAATTATCACATCAACAATAAAGTGTCTACAGCGAAACGGGCTCTGAACTGTATATGGCACGACTTAATTTTCCAAAATTTTATATCCCTTCCGGTGAAATTCAGACTGTTTCACTCAGTTTGCCGCTCGATACTATGTTACGCCTCACAAGTCTGGGGCTTTGAAAAATTTGAACAGCTTGAAAAAACTTACGTTTTTTCGTTAAAAAGTTATTTGCCCTTCCCAAAACCACCCCGAATTTCATGATTTATTTAGAGACTAAAGTTTACCCGTTATTTTTATATACTTCAAACTTCATTTTAATCTTTAAACTCTTGAAACATCCTGATTACCGTTTTTCCAAAATTGTAGCCCTGGAAGTCGTTAGTAGTGGTGTATTGTGGTTTGAATGTTGGAATAGCATGTGTAGGGATCTATCATGTGACTCATCATTTTCTATAAATAACTTGAATGAGTGGCCTTTGTAGTTTAAGGAAATTATAACAAAACTGAGTGTCAATTTCAGTGAAGAATTTCGTGAACAAGTCAGATCAACCTCGCGCTTTTTATTCTATAATGAACTTTACCAAGATGATTTTAGTATGTTTAACCTATCTAAGGACAGGTCTAAAGGTTTGTCATTGGTCGAGTTAAGGTGGTTATTCAAAATCAGAGGGGACCTCCCTTATCTCAATGGTGCAGCTTTTCGGGCTAGAGAAAATGTAATTAGTTCATTATGCAATGACCAGGTTTTATGCAAAATGCACTATTCTATCGGAGATTCGGCTTCTGCATCTAAATTTTTCTAAATTGAATGTGACACAGGTTATTGACTTACTGCTTAATGATTACAAAAATTTAATCAAATATGCGCTCCACGCCTGGCACTATTGCCAAGAGTTAATATTAGAATTTAATTTTTGAATATTTTAAAGCCTTGTCATTCTAAATTGCTGGCCAAAATAATTTATATATCTACATTATTGTAAATTAAACGAAGAACAAAAATTATTGTTTATAATGTATGCTAGTAATTAATGTAATTATTAAAAATTAAATTATCAATTGTAATATTTATTTATGTGTCAATATTTTTTAAATTTTTTCTTTTGTAGATTTTTCTCTGTGTCGACCAAAAATTTAAGTCAAATGAAAATCGACCTCCGGCAGACGGACCCTCCATGCCGTAATTTTACTTTAAATTATATACTGTGTAATGTTTATAACTTTTCTTTTTTGCAATAAAGCTATAAAGCCAAAGGATTGCAGCGTAGTAAAATTACAACGATATAAATCATTCTAATCATTTTAAATACAGAAAAAATACAGTTTTAATTAATTAATTAAAAATTAATCAAAACCCGCTATCACTGTACAGTCATCAATGTATAATCACTATACAACCACAATAATCCGCTAATATGACAGTTATCACTTCCAACCCTACCCGAAAATCCTCTAAGACGTTTGAAGCGAAAATGACTCCATGACCTACTCAATGATTGAAGATAGACGAGGTTTCAGTTTAAATGAGTTTTGTCACTGGGCAACTTCAAAAGTGACTAACGAAAAATTCAACATATATTAAAATATTTAATTATATCTGTAGTTGTAAGTTCGAAATAAAAAAGCATACATTTTTATTAACATTCGCTTATAAGGGTAGAACTTTTCCGTGACTAAATGTTCAAACGCTATGTTAACTTGTGTGCCTTACTGTCTGAGTAACACTAAAATAATTATTTGACACACTATTTGGCTGAAGAAAATGAGAATTTTTGAGAAACAGAAGAACATCTCTCATTTTCTTTTGTAATAGCTTTTCTTTCCTGTTTGCGGTCCGAAACGTAGATATCGCGTTGCATATCGTTGTAAATCAATAACGTAAAGATGAGAACAGTTAACCCGATTGTCATTACGAGTTGAGCATAAATGTTACCGGCAACTTTATAATGTTTGCTATTCCCTTTAATTCCTGGCGTGCTGTTAAACTAATGAAGAGCCCGGAATTGAGGTAAAGTCGGAATTAGAATCTGAATGAAATTTCCCCGAGGCGACAGAAATTTAGAATAGCAACTCGAGCAATAACATAATTCAGACGTGTCACGCGCTCTTCATGATCCAAATCGTTAGTGAACACTTCGGTCGGTTGAAAAAGGTTCTGGCTTACAACGCATTGGGGGCGGAAGAAGAACTGCCGAAAAGGGGGAAAAAAGGATCCACGGGAAAAAATACGACGTGGCCGAAGGGCCGGGTGTCAGAAAAACCCCGGGGCTGTTTCGGGTTTTTAGGATTTGTCGAGTGTGTTGCCCCTTTCAATAGCGGCCCTGATTCAGTTGAGAATCCATTGAGGGCGGCTGAAGCACATGTGACCCCGGCCCGAATACTAATTCCGATCCGAGATTCAATCCAAAGTCTCTTCCCACTTCCAAAATTGACTGTTTAATTCCCCTCCAATCATCGAAGCCAATTGCCAGATTGAAAACCTATCAGAAGGGATAATTGTTAACAACTCGCCGTAATTATCAATTCACTTGGAATGACATATTGTAATAATTTAATGATACAACCAGATGATATAGAGTTTTATCGACTAATCCAAAAGGAGTTTGTTGCTAATCACATAAAATCAAATTCTACGTACCTCCATTTGTATCAGTTGTCCTAGGACAGTAGTCCTACCCATGACCTTTAATATTAAAAGTCAACATAATTTTCGTGAACTTAATTAAAGTTGAAATACCTTAATTAACATGGCAACTTAATGCACGTTGAAAACGTCGCTCAGAGTTACATTGTCATTAAGTGTTCGATTTCATTATCAATTAAATCGATCGGAAGAGTAATTAATTTAAAAATTTGAAAATATATATTAATGAATGTCGTCTCATGTTAACGTCTGCTTCGGGCATTGCTGGTAAAGTACCTTGTAAATTTAAAGGCCGCCCGGTAGGAGAGATAAGCTTGCTTAAGCCAAACAATGGACCATATTGGATTCCTGAATATCGGGACACATATGTGCTTGCCGGCCCCCCCTGCGAGCCTTGGAGCATGCTCTCACTAGTCCCAACCAGCCAACACATGTTTCCATTCAGAACGTTTGGGAAACCTTCCTGTTGGAAAAGTACTTGGAAAACGACCGGCGTCAACTTGTTTTCATCTCGTTTTATTTTTAGTAATCCCAGGCAGAACGATTTATTTTTGGCCTATTTTGACGCAATAGTTCGTAGACTGTTTTGTTGTATTTTGTCCTCAATTCAATGTATGTCAATGAATAATAATATTTTGAGTACATACAGCATAGACATAGATCTAATTGCTAGGAATTTGGTTTACAAAAAAATGTTTATCTTGTACAAAATCAAGTTGCTGAGGCTTCCGACCGTTCTATAATAATACCGGTCTGCCAAGGCTCATCTATTTCCTCTTTTTCTCATATTTTCCATTATTTTGTACGTTTCGTTGGCTCAATCGTTTTTTTACAATTCACACTGTAAGTGGTTACCTGGGAATTTTCTACGTCGGCTGAAAAGTCGATGGTCTAGGGACTTCAGTGATGTGTGTTATGGTATCCCAGGGGGGTGACTTCTTCCAATATGAGTTTCAAATAAAATTTCTATTACTTATAATATAAATTACTATATTTATTGAAAGAAATTTTGTGTTACAAGTGTAAATGTTGTTTCCCACACCCGAGGACTACTGTCTAATGCCCAGAATCCTTGACTTAGTAAACAACTGCTAAATTCGAGGTCGCTATTGGGGGTCAGTTGGAGCACGTCCTCGTCAGCAATGACCTGGGGTACGACGAGATTTCACCATCCACAGTTCGCAGACCCGAAGCCCGAAGCTACTACATGAGTTTTTTCCTCAAGCCAGTGACCCTGACAATAGAGATTTGATTTTATTATAAACCGACAGGCGAAAAGTTCCACCCAATTGCTTTTTTCATTTTCTCGATAAGAGAAAATTCTGCCCTTAATTTGTTTCATTGTTTTTTCAAATAGTATTTGTTTACGCCATGTTTTAAATTGGGAATATCAATTAAAGGTAAACACCCTTAATCCTTACAGCAAAACAAGGATATAGGATTTTTGATTTACTTTTTACGGAATTTAAAATGTATTAAAATTACCGACTAAACAGTGACCGTTAGTCGGTAATTATTCAGAAATCGTGAGATGGGGGTCTGGTGTGATGTAGGTTTCAGAAAAACATTTTCTTTAGCGTGCCAACGTTTCGATCTTTATTGAGATCTTCTTCAGAGCTCAAAGTGTTTACGCAGAAAACAAACACTTTGAGGCCTGAAGATGATCTCAATAAAGATCGAAACGTTGGCACGATAAAGAAATTGTTTTTTTCTGAAACCTACTTCACACCAGACCGCATCTCACGATTTCTGAATAATTATACGAATTTAAAATGCTTATTCAATGGCATTTGAATTATGAAGCAATACATTTTTTAGTGTGCATCTTTATTGGCTTAATTTCAATTTATAAACTTAAAAATGCCACCTAGTGCTGAGGATGTTGCGCGTGGTGTGGCATTTATTGATGATGGACGTTCCTTCAAGTACGCGGTTAATGCCATCGGCTTTCCGATCTGTATACAATAAATATTCTGCTTCTTCATCGCACGATGGCAATTTTTGCCATGCTTACGAGGTGGTAGGTTTTATGAAAGGGGGTTCTATACTGAGTTAATTTATAGAACTGTCCGGTAATCAACTCGAGAACTTTAGTGAAATGATCAAACAGATGGAAATCTACATCAGTTCCAATGTTAACAGTCAACTCAAGTTTAGAGTTGCAAATTAATAGGTAAATCTTTCCAGAGAAGTTCATCATAACTCGAGGGTCTCAAGAAATCTACGACCTTCAAAACTTACAACCACCCCAGAACGTCCTCGCCCCGCATGGAGACTACGTTGACTATGACTGGGATGCTCCTCGATAAACCGGATTTATAGAATTAAAGCCTTTTTCCGTATAAGACCGTTCAACCTGTTTGAATGAGATATCCTGGGATAAAAAAAATAAATGTACTTCGTAGAATTCAATTCAATCAAGCTTTCCCACAACCATTTTCAATGCCCAGTTTTGTGTTTCCTACCGCACCATCCAAAACGATCTAAATGTTCCGTTTATGAAAGATGTTGCACAAAGGTACAAAAAATTTCACACTAACTTCCAATCCCAATCTAATCCTTATAGAACAACTTTCCTCTCGATCTATTTCCAATAATCCTCATTGACGTCCAAAGAGACAGGTCCCCCGTGCTCTAAGGGTGGTTATAATAAATCTATGTACAAGGTAATATTACTAGATAGCTTCTTCACTTTATCTGCTGTTATGTCAGAGAGTAGATTGTTGCTTTATAATTAAAATAATTAATAAAGATATGTTACTTGGAGAATAAGATCAAAGATTGCAGGGAGAGTCCCTTTACGACTGAAATCGAAAGTTAAGCCTTTAGTTTGTTTTGACTCCTCTCGCTGTATGAAAAAAATTAGTTTCAGAGCATTATTTACAGAAATAAACGTCTAACTCTATCTTATAAGTTTCCTGTTGGGGCGATTCTACCCAGAGCAGCAATAAAGTAGACGTTTCAGTTCTACATCGTTGTATACAAGATATAACTCGGGATAAATGGCTGTTCCCAAGCCGATAATTACCGAAGTAATTAGACTGTCGGGAAGTATAATTCGGTATTGATGTTCCTCTCTTCCTTGCTTATCATCAATAAATATCAGTATTATAATGAAGTCAGTAAATTAAGGAAGCCAGTCACAGACGCGCCCAGATTTCCCTGAACTAATTAAAAGTTATAATGACACTATTCTTTAAAGCACTTATTAAATTGCAATGAATTATTAATAGTGATAGTAGAGAGAGGAAAAAGTGGTGAATGAGTGCAGAATAATTCGAGAGGGGAGAGAAAATCGTAATCAAATTAAAGATTCATAGTAGTTTTTTTTTTGTCAGTCATTATTCTGTACGAATTAAAAAAGAAATATTCATTTTTATTCACATAATTCTTAGCATCGGAATCAAATTTTACACGATCAACATCTTGAATTTTTAAAGCGATATTTAATTGTTGTAAAAACACTTACATTTCATTTAGTTTATAAAAACACTCAAATTAATTTAATACTTATAATTAACGTTTTGAGTAAATAGAAACCAAAAACGCTCTCAGAAAAATGGGACTGAGATTGGTTTATTATATCAAGATCATTCAGTCTAAAAATTAAATTATAGTAAATGCTTTACTTCTAAAAACTTACAAATTCCATACCAAGTATTTCCCTTTATTGTAAGTACTTTTAGTTAACAAACCTTTGTCATTACTAAAATCATAAATTTATGCAGTTTATTTATTCAATTTGAATAGTAAATACAGAAGAAAAATTGTGAAAGATGACTGGTTTTATTGATTAATATTTTCATAGAAAACATCCGAAAAATACGTCAAAAAACATTATCATCATAGGTTCAGCAATTTTAATTTTTTTAAACGTAACATTATGGATTTAGCTTGGATTTTTAGTACGCAAAATATCGACGAAGACTTTCTATAGTCCTGCCAAAATGTAAAATCTACCCGGAAAAGGGGTTGTGTATTCTATCCCCAAAAAATAGGTTTTATTAAATCCATTTGCAAACTTTCAAAGTATTTTATATAAACTTTTGAGGAAAACAAGCCAAAATTTTTTTTGACATTCTTAAGTTTTTTCTTGAAAACCTCGTTCATGGGTGACGATATGGCCGCAGTACGTACGCGGCAAGTCAATTTGAACGAATATTTCCTTTTATTTTTACCCTGATTATTTAACTGTAAAAGTCAATATAGTTCAAAAGGTAATTTTTGATGTAGAATCTGTGGATGCTATTAGAATGTTAAAAAGTTGTCAGGTTAAGACCACCTAGTGATGAATGTTCTATCAAATTCACTAGTTTTCGTGGTCCACTTGACCAATTAATATCTTTCAGTTAATTAAGGTTTTTAGTTGAGATAATAAAAGTCAGTGTTACGAGCGGGATTCGAACCCTAGATATGCCGCTGCTCTACCACTTGTGCTATCGTGACCTCGATCCCCTCGGACACCAACTTCCTATCTCAACCCCACCTTTTGAGTTTTCCCTCCTTTTTGCCATTTTTCAAATGTCGTGTAATCGGATTGGATTCTCGGCGACAAATTAAATGGCCACGGAGAGCTTTAGTGAAGTATACTTCATTTTAAACTTATTAAATTCACTAATTTCGTGGTCCGCTTAACCAATTAATATTAACAATTAATTAAGGTTTTTAGTCGAGATAAAAAAGTCAATGGCACGAGCGGGATTCCAACCCACGATCTTCGGCTAGATACGCCGATGCTTTACGGCGTAAATCACGATATCTCAAGTGGTAGAGATCGGCTAGACACACATGCCACCACAACGGACAACACTCTAAATGTAGCTGTACCCAGAAAAGATCTGAATGCTATATTAAGATTGCAGCAGCAGATAGATTGGCAAACCAAATACCTTTCAAACAACAAAGGTATATTCTACAAAAATATGTTTCCGTTAGTAGGACAAGAGCCTTGGTTCAGCAAAGAAAATAATATAAAAATGCAAAACGATGTTAAGGTTACGATCCAATCACGGACTCTGCAAGGGATACCTCAACAGATTGAATGTAATTCCGTCACCGTACTGAGAGTACTGTGGAACATACGGGGATCTTGAATACATCATCATGCACTGCAGGAAACACGGGAATGAATGCAGAAATATGTTCGATAAACTTTTTAATGCCAAAGACATAAATCAACACCCGCCTTATGTATACGGTACTTCGTTATCGTCAACCGAATTGGCTGTATATCGTGAGTTGTACGGTTTCCTTAGAAATAGTTATAAAAAAAAAGTGGTAGAGCAGAGGCGTATCTAGCCGAAGATCGTGGGTTCGAATCCCGCTCGAGACACTGACTTTTTTTATCTCAACTAAAAACCTTAATTAATTGAAAGTTCTATCAAATATAATGCCCTACTTTTTCACACATTTTAAAAGTAAAAGGGGATATCAGAAACTCAAAAAATCACCGATTTATTTTGACGATACTGAAGTTTTCTTTCAGAACTTGATAATCTCAATTTATCGTGTGACTTATTAAAAAAAAAAATTGAAAATTCAATTAAATAAAACAGGAGAATTTTAGTTGTGTTGATTTTTTTAAACCTAACGTTAAACAACAACAAGATAAAATGAAATTAACGAGTTTTGAAGGAAAACTTCAATATCTCCAAAACAAATAGATGATTTTTCGCAACTCTTACGAGGCTAAAAATAAAAAATCAAACATAAAGTTCTGGCGATATAGAAGTTTTTCTGTTAGAACACGGTAATTTCAAATTATCGTGTAACCGATTGTTGTTGTTTAAAGGTATGTATGACAAAAACCACATCATGTTAATTTGTTATATATTATCCAATTATATTTTTAATATTCTTTTCTCTTAACCAGTTACACAATAAATTGACATTATCCTGGTAAGAAGGAAAACTTCAATAACTCCAGAACAGTCGGTGTATTTTATGAATGTTGTAAGATGGATTTTTGCACATATTTAAAACGTCTTTTCCATTTCAGAAAGTTTTACAGAAACTAAAAAAATTATCGAGTTTTTCTGGAGACATTGAATTTTTCCTTGGGAAGTGGATAATTTCATATTATCGTGTAACTTGTTATTGTTGTTATTTAATGTTGTTTAGAAAAACCAAAACCAAATAAAATTTTTAAAATTTGTCCAATTAAGGTTTTTAATTTTTTACTGTATTAACTACTTACACGATAAATGGAAATTATCGAGTTTTGAAATAAAACTCCAGAACAAACTTATGCATATTTTAAGTAGAATTTTTTTCAGATCTGAAAGAATTTTCCAGTCAATAAAAACAATTCCAGAAAGTTAAAATTTTCTCATTTTGTTTTAGAGATACTGACGAATGGCAAACTAATTCAAAAATTTCTGATAAAAAAGGGTTTAGTTGATAGAAAAAAGTTGATCACCATGCATGTTTAACTGACTAACTTAATACAATTCAAGTAATCACCATGTTTTACGTGAAAAATTACTTTTGGAACTATACTTAATTCAATAAATTAGGCAAAGTAAAAATAAAATCACATCTTTTATAAAAAGTCTATCGGTATATAAAATAAATGAATAAATAACATGAAACAACGTTGTAATTCTGTGGTTTTTGTGCCAGTTGGTGCAGGTTCAGACTGGAAACAATAAAAAATTACTGCAACCATTTTCCATTATATTTTCTGTTGGTAGTAAGACAGGTAAGTTCAGGCAAAATAGAAGTAGGAAGCAATTCAGTTTCATGAGAAATCGTACTGGCGTTTAAGCAGATATATTGATATTTATTTTCATAGAACTGTTGCATTGTGTTTTTTCTCGAGATTTTCATCTGCAAAATAATGCTTACATGATCAGGAATTTTATTCATAGGTTTTATGAACTGTATTTCTATAATAATAAGTAGTAATTAGTTTTGGTTAATAATTTTTATAATCAACTTGTTACATTATTTCTGATTCTATTGTGAACCGTATTATTATTTGGAATTACACTTGCAAGCCATGCTAGAGTCGAGTGTGCTATCACTTCTGCCACTGTACAATTGTTTCCACGGGTTGAGCAGGCCTAACGCGATTAACACAGTTTGCGTGAATGCCCCTCTTATTTGCTTAGCGCAGGCTGCGTGCCATTCCTTGCACGAAAGAAAAAACGGTTTTAAAAATGGATTAACCAGCCCAAATCCCGAAGATGCCAAGTCCGATAAGTGTGTGGGAAGGTGGTAGACAAAAACGCCATAAAGCCTCTTAAATTTAGTGAATTAAATTTGGTATTTAAGATGGTGTATTTAGAAAGATACTTGATAAAACATTTTACTTAAAATACGACCCGTTAACCAAGATTAAAACGCCATTTTCTCTTTGAAACGAAGATGTTTCATTTTCAAGCCGAAGTTTTCTATTTGAAAGTTATTATCCGAAAAGTGTTTGAATTAAATTTAATCTTAAACGCCGTTTAATAGGAGCAATCGTTTTGAAAAATCTCAACAGAGATGAAGCCGAAAGAAAACTCCCACCTGGTGAATAAGTTCCTTTTTTGACCCAGTTTAATTGTTTCATCCTCCTTCCCTTTCGAGAAGATGGGTATTAAATTTATTTATGAAACCATCGATCACCATTCCAACTTCCCCGGTGCATTAATCTTTTTAAACTTCTCTCAAATCTGAGGAGAATACTTAACCCGTTGAAACTTGTAGGTAATCCATAACCCGTTAACCTTGTTTATACTGTTTGGAAGGTATGTCATTGTTCTTTTCATTTCCTTCGGTACTTTTTCCCCACTCAACGTGAAAACGACTTTTGAACAATAAATATTAGAGTATTCACGTAAATATATAATGAAGTTTAAAATATTTTACTGTCCATTTATTATTCAATAGAAAAAAGCATAAAAGTAATTAATGGTTACATTCAAAAATAAGTAATATTATAAAGCTTGATTTAATCAAATTTGAAACTTAATTCTTATTTCTTGGAGTTAAATAATAAAATAAAATAAATGTAATTAGTCAAACAGTACAAAAACGCGGTATATGTTTGGGGGAGAATAAAAACAGTCTTTCTTCCTTGAACACTTCAAAGGTGTATAAAAGGGGTCCGAGTATAGATTGGCAGAGTGAAGTGTGGGATTAGGATCAATAAACGACGTAGGAAATTACAGGGGAAGGTATGAAATTAGGGCCTACTTATCCCATTATGTTATTTCAGTGCTGTCAAAGTGTATTCGTCTACAAGTGGCACATGGAGAACCTTCTTTTTTATGGTTATGGGAAAACGCACCATGAAAATGAGGGGTCGTTGAGTGAACTGGAGGGTTGAATTATTGGTGTAATTAATTGCAAACAGTTTTGGTGCTTGATGAACATTTTATTCTATTTATTAATTCCATTAGATTTCGTGGTCCGATTGACCAAAGAACTTCTTTGAATTAATTAATCTTTATGTAAGGTATTGTCAGTGTAAAAAGTCAGTGTTAGGAGCGGGATTCGAACCCACGACCATCGGCTCAATACGCCGCTTTAACAGTTGAGCTGTTGTGACTTCGATCCTCTCGGATACCAACTCTCCATCTCAATATACAACCGTTCGAAACATTATCCCTTTTTGCCATTTTCAAATGTCGTGTAATCGGCTTGGATTCTCAGCAACTTATGAAGGGCAGTGGTATTCCTTTTACTTATAAATAAATAACTTATTAAATTTGACATTTGAAAAATGGCAAAAAGGAGGGAAAATTCGAATGGTGGGTTGAGATGAGAAATTGGTGTCTGAGTGGATCAATGACACGATAGCTCCATTGGTAGAGCAGCGGCGTATTTAGCCGAAGGTCGTGAGTTCGAATCCCGCTCGTGACACTGAATATATCTGGAGTGATGAAATTCTTTTCACAAAGACAAAAATTATGAACCACAATACAATGTTGGTTTATGGTTAACACACTGTCTTTAATTCTAATTTATTGTGTTGTATATAAGAAATGAAGAAAAAGAAACATTGCTATCAATATTTATGATTAGGTAATAGGTAGTTGAGATAAAAAGTTAGTGTCACGAGCGGGTTTCGAACCCACGATCCTCAGCTAAATAAGCCGCTGCTCAGGTGGGTTGATATGGGAAGTTGGTGTCTGAGTGGATCGATGTCACGATAGCTCCATTTGTAGAGCAGCGGCGTATTTAGCCGAAGGTCGTGGGTTCGAATCCCGCTCGTGACACTAACTTTTTAATTTGAACCAATACCTTACATAAAGATTAATTAATTGAAACAATTAATTTATATCATTGTAATGGCATGAAAATTACTGCTGGCTAAAAAAAATGTTCCTTTGGATTTATTCTTCAGTTGTGTTTGGAGGCATTATGTCAAGAAATTGTGTTTTTATAATTTTTTAATGAGAAAAACGTTCACCGTTGATAAGATATCACAATAATTCTAAAATGATCATGAATTACAAGTCAGGATGCCAGCGTATTTATGACTGTGAATTTGAATGAATTTTTTTTATACTAGTCGAGAAACATTATATGAAAATGTTTATTTATTATTTTTAATTTATATAGTGAATTCACATTTTTGAAAATATGGAAATAAAGTGGGATAAGGCTAATATTTTAAAATAAATAAAAATATTATTTTAGTTTATCTTGTTTCTCTCTCACTCTCTCTCTCTTCCTCCCTCCCTCCCACCCTTTCACTCACGCTCTCTCTGTCTCTCCCTCTATCTTTCTCTCTCTCACTCTTTCTCTCTCTCTCTCTCTCTCTCTCTCTCTCTCTCTCTCTCTCTCTCTCTCTCTCTCTTCTACTTTGTACTATTATAATTAGCACTAAAGCATTGTTTAAAATCTGTACGACTTACCGTTAAAGTAAAAAAAGTAGATGCAATCAAAAGATTCTTACCTGAAACAAAAAATAAATTGTTGAAAATAATGCCCTTAAATTTTTGAGCAACGAATAAATTATTCGCCTTTAATTTGGAACGGAATAAAGCCTAGGGCAGACCGGTGTCTTTCTCATATTTTATATTTCAATAAATTATTATGAATAATTTCCGTTTGTCGATATGATCGATTCTATTCTTAGAAAATAGTTTTGTAAGACTAAAATATCGGTTAGTGAAGAGAATCCTACAATTTATTTAGGAGTTGTTTCTTCCGATTTAGGTAAGTGGCATTTGGCACGCCTGGAAGTGAACAATGTCTCTTAATATTTCAAGGGATCGTTCACTTTTCGATAGCCGTTCTTTATTTAATATATCCGGGGAAATGGGCCGGCTTGAAAAAAAAAATTTACACGATTTTCCGGGCGAACGCCAAATGTAACATTGACGTCCAGGATGCGAAATAACTAATAAGCAGCGGCTATCGATCTGCCTGCGGAATCTCTCGTGAGTTGAGCAGGAACAAATGAATAACGCATACGAAACGCATGACCCTTAATAGAAATTGATGAGTTTTTCGTCCAGGGACATGCACAGGAAGATAGATCAAAGGGGGAGGCACATCGAGAAGTAAAATAGTGTTACACAAGGAAACTTATTCAACGAGTTGTGGGTATATTTTTAGTTTATAGTTTTCTTTCCACAAATATCTGCACAATAATAAATATAGAACAACTTGTTTGGAAATAGAAAAACCATATTAACTGCAACAATATGAACCGGTGCTTCATAAAACAAATATTCAACAAAAATGTAGTGTATTCATCATAGTTGTACAATTCGGCCCGTAGCGGAAAACTGCAACTCAATCGTTATTTACACTTTTAGTCTTTTAAAATAACCATATTAGAGAGAGAGAGAGAGAGAGAGAGACAGAGAGAGAGAGAGAGAGAGAGAGAGAGAGAGAGAGAGAGAGAGAGAGACGGTAGATAGGACGATACATAAAATAAGTTGAAAGAGATATAAAAGAGAAAGAGAGAGAGAGAGAGAGAGGGCAACGGCGAGCGGGAGAAAGAAATAAAGAGAAAGGGGAGGGAGAGAGAGGGCAAAAATGAATAAGATTAAAAAAGGGAGGAGAGAGTGAGAGGGCAACAACGAAAGAGATGGAGAGAGAGGGAAGGGAGAGAGATGGCAACAACGAAAGAGATAAAGAGAGAGAGCAGCAACGAAAGAGAGAGCGAGAGTGTGGAGGGAGAGAGAGGGCAACGAGGAAAGAGTGTGAGATATAAAAAGTGGTGGGAGGGAGAGAGAGAGGGAGCAACGACGAAAGACAGAAATAAGTAAAGAGTGAGTGGAGGGAGAGAGAGAGAGGGCAACGAGGAAATTGTGAGAGAGGTAAAAAGAGAGGACAGGGGGGAGAGGAAGAGAAATAGAAATAGAAAGAGAGAGAGAGAGAGCGAGAGAGAGAGAGAGCGAGAGAGAGAGAGAGCGAGAGAGAGAGAGAGAGAGAGTGCGGGAGGGTAATAGAGTGAGCAAAGTTGGTCCATCATGTGTAGAAAGAATTAGAATTAACTATTTGATTTAGCTCAAACTCATTTCTAACTTTTTTCACTTTTTTCCCCCAAACTCATCAAAAACCACAGTAATCAACATGTAGAACATGCAGCGCAAGTACATCAACTTTTTTGTTGTGTTTGCGTACCGATTCGTTTTGTCCGGAACGGAAGAAAAATGGGATAAATCGCTCGCCTAAGCAAAAAAACCACCCGGTGCTGGTCTTATAAATTTACCACGTTGTACTAGTGCTTCTAACATCGATCTACAACTCATTGCTTTTAATTTTTTTTTATTTCCCAACCTGAAACCAAGCTGATCAAAAATTCCAGAAGCTCCTTGGATTCGAAATGGCCTGGTAAGTTATAGCGAAATTGTAATTAGTCTGTGCCTTCTTTGATTTTCATTCCATCGTCGACTTTCTTTCCTTTTAACTTTCTTGTTTCTGCTGGATTCTATGTGATCCATGTTCGTATTTAGTTGTCATATCGTTCTTTGTTTTATGTTTTTTTACAATTTCTGTTATTTTAAGCTCTATTTGCATTCCTCCTGCCAGTATTCACGCTGTTTCATATAAGATTTTTTGTATACTTTAATAAATTGTGAAGTTATGTGAATTTACGATATTACCATGGAAGACAAAATATTTGCAACTGATTCAAAACACCTTATTTGAAAATGAATTGTGAATCAACGGCTAAATACAGATCAAGAAATAAATATGATATAGCTAAAAATGTCTGAAAGCATCATTAAAATTATTGAGCTTACCCAACGGAGTCCCAATTTCACGAGTTTTGATCAGTCAGTTTTCAATTTCAGGTTACCGTCTTGATAAATGATTATATAATAGACAGATTTAGCAAAAAAATGCAGAATCATCAACCCGGAAATACGAATCGAGAAAGGTTGATCTACTTGAATCCTTCAGCACAGAAACCCTCCGGCCTCGAAAATATAATCCTTTTTAACTACTTACGTTTAATCGAATTATAAGTTCTAAATCAGAAAATTCAAATCAGGGAATAAAACGTTTTCCCACTCATTAAAATCGGATAATTCACCATCGGCTGGTATGCCCGGTCCTTGCAGGACCTCTTTCCGATAAGACATAATAGCCCAGTGAGACGTATTTTATCTGTCATTGTTTGCCCTAACATCTCGAGACCGGCCGGAAAAACCGATATTGGGGATATTGTAAATATAAGCTTTCTGAGATTTATCAAATTCTTGAAATGATAGCAATACCTATAAGAAAAGGGCGATATTTGTTGGTAATAGATGTTGTAAACAATAAAGAAAAGATAGCCCCTCGAAAATTACAAAGATTGAAATTTATAACCATAAGACGAATTTGATGTATTTTTTATTTCTTCAAATATTTTTTTAAATAATAGGTTCCGGTGCTTGAAAATATTTAATATATAATATAATTATTACTAGCTTAGGGTTTACTGATTGCATTGTTTTTATCTTTTTATTATCAATCCTCATTGTTAATTAGTCTTTCTATTTCAAATGTTGTTATCTTTTGCATTTAAAATTTAAAAAAATTAATCAGTTCTGTGAGGAAATGATCTTTTATATATAAACAAACTTCCCCGATCCAACGCTATGCGACGCTACCGGAGCTACCCGACGCAAATCTAAAGTCTCATCTTCCATAAGATTGTATCCCAAGATGTACATCTGCCCGATGCCACGCAAAGCTACCCTACTCTACGCTACGCGATCCCCACTGTCTAATTTTCGTCGGGTAGCATCGAGAACTGTCGAAGACAAAAGAACCGGACACTCACATTTTTATTCAAACTACATGTATTATTGTCGTTATATTAATTACAACATACTTATTTTAATATAAACAAAGTAACCGAGATAAAAAATTTATTAGTTTTTTTAAAGTTAATTTTAATGGTTTGGTAGAAAATTAATCAAAACACCGGAATACCATTGAATTTAACTAACAATTTATTACACGGTTTTGCTCATAAAATTTAACTAACAATTTATTTCATGGTTTTGCTCATAAATTTACACCGTTTTAGTCGAGTAGCTTTAAACAGGACACTCATATTATTTGTAGTTTATGTCAAAGTATGTATATGTAATTGTGTCGTTATAATAATTAAAACATTCTTATTTTAATGTAAACCAAATTAAAAATTCATGAGTTTTTATAAAAATTATTTAATTATGATGGTTAGGAAGACAATTTATCAAAACACCGGAATAACTTTATAATTTATTATATAAGAATAATTTTATTTAAAACAATTAAGTTTAGCAAACAATTTATTACATGGTTGTGCTCATAAAATTTAACTAACAATTTATTACAAGGCTTTTCAAAATAGTGCAGTAAGAACAAAAGAGGTGTTGCGATTGCGATATTGATTTTTGATACACGCGTGTGACTGTACGGGGCGTGCCTTGACGTCGCATAGATGTGCACACCCAACTAAAACTGGACAAGGCGTCGGGTAGCATCGGGAAGCGTCTCATAGCGTTCCATCGGGTGTGTTCCCCGCTTAAGAATATGTCAAAAAAAGGTAGCAGCCTCGGCGGACTGGGTCGTCCGACAACGAGAAACGATTTTTGACCAATCAAAACCGCAGAGGACAAATTATCCAAACCCAACTCAGAATTTGCCATACGCGGCTGACACACGGACACTTACTTTTCATCGATAGCTCCCGCTTGATTACTTGGCTCCATATTGGAAGGGAATAAGAATGGAACGCGAGTACGGAAGCCTATTCTGATTTTTGGAGGAAACTTGGGTAGTTCTGTATGTACACATATTATTTTATTGAAGGTAATCTTAATATTGCACACCGGGTGTCGAATGAACCAAAATCTATACTTCAAGAGGTTATTCTACATGTCAAGTGGGGCTAAAATTCCCTATTTTCGGTAGTTTAATTCTTATTGTACTTAGGGTATTTCACTTTATGAAACTCTACTTCAACAATTCAAAACTTTCCCCCTAAATCCTCGTATATCATAAAATCTTAATCCTACTCCTATCTTAATCCTAATAGAAAACCCACTAAAAATCCTATAAAATATATTTGTTTTTATTTATTTATGTACCCTTAAGCAATCAAAGTACAATTAGTTAGAACTTAAACGTTTATGATTTTATTAAATTCTTGTCGAAAGTTTAAGTAAGATTAAGCTTTGGCGCTTACAAAAACGTTGCTTCTACTAATTAGCTTGAAACAAATGTACCTACATTCCGAAAGGTCAGTTAATATAGTGTAAAATAAATTTTTAATTGATAAAAATTTAATTTTGATGTAACTAATAATTTTAAAAAAATTAGTCATCATTAAGTTGATGAAATCTTAATTAAACATAATTAAAGTAAGATAAAATATAATTAAGATAAAACAAACCAAAAAAGACTCCTTAGTATAAATAGAAAATATGAACAGCCGAGACGCTTCTAGAAATGAAAATAAATATTTAAAACGTCCACTTTTTTAGAATATACGCTTGACATTGTTTTCTGACAGAATTGAATGCTTCGTTCTGCACATAAGGTCTCACAAAAGCATATATGAGCAGAATAGAACCTATATAATTAAAAAAGAAAAACTAGTTTATATTAAATCCATTATGTTTCGTGGTCCGGTCTAACAAATAATTTCTTTTAATTAATTAATCTTTATGTGAGGTAAAGTGGATCAAAGTCAGATAGCTCAAGTGGTAGAGCAGCAGCGTATTTTGCCGAAGGTCATGTGTTCGAATCGCTCGTGACACTAACTTTTTAAGTTGAACCAATACCTTAGATAAAGATTATTCAATTGAAACAATTAATTTATATCATTGTACTATCATGAAAATTACTGCTGGCTTAAAAAAAATGTTCCATTGTATTGTTCCATTCCAATACTGTTCCATTCAGTTGTGTATGGAGGCATTATATCAAGAAATTGTGTTTCTATAATTTTTTAATGAGAAAAAACGTTCACGGTTGATAAGACAACACAATAATTCTGAAATGATCATGAATTACGGGTCAGGATGCTAGAGTGTACTTAGGACTGAGAATTTGAATGAAACTTTGTTTATACCCGTCGAAAACAAGTAATATAATCCGGATTTCGTTGGGGTTTACACATCTTGTGACATCAATTTTTCACCTCAGCCTACGTTATATGAAAAAGTTTAGGTAACTAATGAATAATTATTATGAATAATATGCTATAATCTTTATAAAAATATTTATTTATAAAAAAGATAATAATTAAAAATAAAAATAAAAGAATAATCCAATCAATACACCATTTATCATTTCTGTTAATTCTACTGTACGTTATTCCATCTGTGCTTTTATGTGTGAAAATAAAATAATGTGAAGATTTATATTAAATTCGATTAGATCAATAAAAAGTTTCAAAGATCAAAATACCCTAATGTATTATACGAAAACATATTTCTGTAGAAAAATTAATTGGATTCGTTTTAAGCACGCTTTAATTACAATTATTACAATCAAGTCTGCTCAGAATGAAACTGGTTATATAAGATTACGTGTTTTAGAAGACGTAAATGATTTTCTGAAAGTTGGGAATCCAGCATTTTGGTGAATTCTGAATTTGATACTACTCGACATCCTTTAATATATGTAAAATATACGTGAAAAGATTTTATACATTTTTCCATGTATGTTCGTTATCAAAAACTACCATCTCGTCTAAAACTTTCCTTCTCAACTATCTTTAGATAAATGGGCGTGTAACATTTTTATAGCGTTAAAGTGGGGAAAATTCGAGCTCAATCAAAAAGCTCAATCATTTAGATGCTTCTCCAGAAAGTCTATTTTTCACTTGCGATTCATTTTTTTCCCAAACCATTTTTCATACAGAAACGATTCTTTATATATTTCATAGAGTAAAAAATGGCCAATGAGCAAAAAATCTTCTTATTAACTATCCAATATCAGAGAAATAAATGTTTTTGTATAGAAAAATAGATTTAAAAGTCACAATTTAATTGTTTGACATTAATTATCGAATCACTTTTATTACAATCCCTAGCTACAGATTATTACAATCAGATAAATAAAACATAAGAATAGGTTGTCTTTTAATAGACTTGTAATAAACTTGTAAAA
Organism: Cimex lectularius; assembly: GCF_000648675.2. Taxonomy (NCBI): domain Eukaryota; kingdom Metazoa; phylum Arthropoda; class Insecta; order Hemiptera; family Cimicidae; genus Cimex; species Cimex lectularius. The sequence goes on along the minus strand of NW_019392649.1, from coordinate 2,425,004 downwards.
CGAATATTGTCGTTAAAATTTATTGAATTGCAATAAAATTTTAAACTTAGATGCTTCAACAGAAAATACAATCGCTTTTGAACTGTAAAAGCGTATCAAAATTAAAATCCATCATTTAGAAATTTAGTTAAACAAAAACTGAAAAAATTTTCATTTCCTCCATACAATGATTGCTACCCCTTTAATATTTTTTATCATAATACAATTTTTTTTTAATCAAGTCTAATTTAAATTTTGATACAGTCATGCAGTGCAACGTGTTATTATTTGATTTGTACTTTTCAATATGTGCGGTTCATTGGGAAACCTGATATAAATGGAACATCGCTACCTCGTATGGATTTTGACCGTGTATCCTAATAAAAGCTCAACTCAGAGACAGGCTGAGGTAAATTAAATTTTAAAAATTGATACACGCGTATACCAAATATAACCTCGAGCAACGGAAATTACACCTGACCTTCGACCTACGATTGTTAAACATCCTAGTTTTCCAAATATTATTTGAATTAGAACATTATTAAAAATACGACGAACTTTTCATAAACAACCCTCTCACTTTTTTTAGCTATTTTTTAAATATTAAGCCGGCAGAACCACAGTATGGAAATTCTAATTATTTTATTTTAACATTACACTTGTTACTGGTGTTTCATGGTAAAATTTTTATGCAAGCTTTTGCGATGATATTTGTTCAAAATTACTAATTTATCAAGTGCATTCTGAATTAAGTTATTAATTTTTTCATAATTAGTTTTTAAGTAATTAATTTTTGAATAAGTCGTTAGCACAGTCGTCATGGTTTTTATTTGTTTTGAAATATTTAAAAGGAAAAGTTTGTTGAAACAACTGGAACAAACATTACATAAGTACTAAAAGTGGTCTGGAAGGTCGTGCCTGTCTACAATAAAAATAATTTCAGCTGCTTCATGTCGTGTTTATCCTGCTCATATAACAATTACGTTGATGATGTTGAAATTACTTAACTTGATATACCTCCAAAAAGTTCTACTTAGAACAATTACAAATTAAGAAAATCTTTTCATTTTTTATAAATTAATTAAGGTTTTTTTAAGTTGAGATAAACGTGAGGTCACGATAGCTCAAGTGGTAGAATAGCGGCGTATCAAGCCGAAGGTCGTGGGTTCGAATCCCGCTCGCGACACTGACTGTTTATCTCAACTTAAAAAAACCTTAATTAATTGAATTGTATTAATTGTTCAAGCGGACCACAAAAAATAGTGAATTTTTTATAAAGCTTATAAAATTTCATACTGAAAACCATAAGTATCACATAATTCTCTGATTCCCTTTTAGTCAAATCGTCTAAGAAGATTATCTGGTCAGGTACAAGTAAATTACTGACCATCAAGTTATTGTGGTAAGGTATGGGTGGATTTTATTTATTTTTTTTTTTTTTAACGTGCTTTGGTATGATCATTGCGGATTGTACGTTCGTCACAAAAAAACAAATATTTATATTTTTACGGATAATTTTAGATGATAGGATTGGAAGACGTTGGACATTTAATTATTTGGTTGAACCTAAAATTCTTCAAACGTAATTATAAAGAAGTTCATTGTTTTTTTGTAATTTTCGTATTGAGAAATCTAAGTTTGCCAAAATGTTAAGCCCAAAAGTGCGCTACGAGGTGAGCGGTAATTGATTCAATTTAAGTTTACCCAAGTCCAGTACCTCGGTTTCTACCTCAACTGCAAAGTTAACCGAAATCCCAACAATTGACTGAAAGGATTTGAACTAAACCGAGAAACGAGACTTCTATCCAGAATAACAGGAAAGCAAAGTATACTTACATCAGAAAATCTTTTACAAGGTAAGTTGAACCACGGGACTTACGGACATGAATTCTGGGATGCTTATAACTAGAGACCGGATTTTTATGCAACTTCATATTTTGTTTGCCACATACGACCGACTAAATCAGTAATCTATCCGAATAATTATCTAGGATGTTGTAGGTTAAATTTTACAGAGCATATTTTTGCATATTTGATGAAGATCGAATACAATTGCATATTTGAACAATATCGCATATTTGAAGGATAAAATTGCATTTATCGCGCAAAATATTTAAAATATTATATTGGTTTTCGGGGAAGCATAAAAAAAATCTGTAAGAAACTAACAAGCTGACGAAAATTGGTTCAATTCAAAGAAAATTGAAACAGGCCCCAACAACGGTAAGAGAAAATTCTTGAAATACCGACAAAAGAATATAAAATCCCTTCTTAGGTATTATTTCAATAATCAATATTCTCACAAATTTTGAGTAAACGTAGACACTATTTCACGGAAGACAATTTAGAGAAGTACTTGTTATACTCAATTAGTAAAAATTGAGTATTATACTCAATTAGTACATATTATACTCAATTAGTATAAAATATATAATTTAATTACGTAAGTGAGAAAATATTTTTTTTTCAATGTAAATAAACTCTAGGGCGTGTCGGTGGCCGCAGGAACGGTTTAGGCGTTGACAAGGCGCTCATCACAGTAAAGCAAAGGTCCTGGGTTCGAATCCAGCGGCCCTGCATACGAACTCAGCATCTGTACAAATGTTTTTTTTTTTCAAGAAACACCAGCACCCCGAGGGTTCAAATAACCTATAATATGATATAAAAATCTATAATGTATTATATAAAATATATAATTATTAGGAATAGAGATGCGGTCTGATGTGACGAAGGTTTTAGAAAAACATTTTCTTTATCGTGCCAACGTTTCGATCTTTATCGAGATCATCTTCAGTGCCTAGGAATTATAAATATTGTTTACATTTTATAAATGTAAAGTGTGTAGTAAAATTTAAACAATGTTTACAAATAACATTAATTATACTCAATTAATTAATTATGTATAAAATATATAATTTAATTATGTAAGGGAGAAAATATATATATTTTTTCATGTAAATAAACACTAGGGGGTGACGGTGGTCGCAGCAATGGTTTAGGCGTTGACAAGGCGACAAGAACATTTTCTTTATCGTGCCAACGTTTTGGTTTTTCGAGACCATCTTCAGGGCCTAGGAATTATAAACATTGTTTAAATTTTACAACACACTTCACATTTGTTTACAAATCCCAGTCCCTGAAGATGATCTCAATAAAGATCGAAACGTAGGCACGATAAAGAAAATGTTTTTCTAAAACCTACATCAGACCAAACCGCATCTCACGATCACCGAATAATCATTGACGAACGGTCACCAAACACCACACATAAAATATATAATTTAAAAAACTTTCAACGTATTAATACTGCATATTATTACATATTTCAGGGCTTTTAACTGAATATCTTATGGCAGATTTTGGCAATTTTTACTCACAAAAATCCGGTCTCTGCTTATAACTAATCTGGTCTAAGCCATTACCTTCATTACCTTTCACGCTACATCTCATCATCATAAATTATCATCTGTACTATCAACACACGGCATTCGACGTAATTCGTGTGACGGAATAGGATTCACACTCAATCAAAAGGGAATTTTATTCTTTAAATTTTATAGTAACTTTTATAGTTAAACATGCTGATATTGAAATGACATTTATTTTTTCTTATTTAGTTCTTCAATATCGGCTACACAGAGAATTTTCAATTCAAAAGTAAATCGCTTTCTCGGGATTAAATAAAAAGAGAAATTTTAAGTGACTATTTGTGCAATATGGCAAGGACATAAGTGAAAGTGGCTAACCATCGTTTCGTACATAATCGAATGTCATGTCTCAAGCCTCGTTGGCTTTTAAGGGAGGGGAGAAATGATTCGGAATAGATAGAGGGACGACGTGTTCTGAATCATAAAAACAGCCCTGCAGGGGTGCGGAGGCAAATTGGAACGTACCGCGGTAACGGTAATATCGCTAAATGAGCCCTGTTAACGTGGATGTAGCGCTAATTACTGGCCGTTTTTCTCCTTAACGCAATTTATTGCCGTTGTAACGTTACTCACTGAGGATTGCGGCTCACGCAATTTTGAAAATAATGGCTAAGTGGACGAAACTTCTTTTATATCTTTCCAGTGGTAGAATTCTCTTGAGGTCGCCTTGGTAAATCGAAAACGATTTTTACAACTATCAAACCACCTGCAATAGTAAAACGTCCTACTTGTGGAAAGTTGTTACTAAATATCTATTAACCTTTCATGAATTAACGAATAAATAAATTAATTATGCAGGTTTGTCCTGCTTAACTATAGGACAGTCGGCTAAGATCTTTTGCCTGATTTTCACTTGATCGCTCATCTCTTCCTTGGTCCATACTTTTCTCCGTTTGCCTTTAATTTTTATAATTTTCCTTCGATTATGCAACCATCGTAAGACTAGTAAGGTTCTTTTCCCCTCCTTGCTACACCCTTTTTAGCCCACTAACGTACTAAGAAGAGCCGCGAGCACTGAGAGAAAAAAGAGCAAGCAAGGAAAAAACAGAGTGTAAATACAGACGCACAGCTTAGCTATCGTTTACTTTAACCATCCGATCTTCTGAACCCAGATATCATATATAACAGTACAGCGTAGCCACACAGAGAAGAGTATGAAATTGTAATTAAAACTAAGATTACCAAAAAATATGACTTTACACAACATCCATATGAAATCAGCCTTTCAAGGACAGCAAAGTATTTCGATCTCTATTGCATCGAGTACTTGAAATCCAAATTGCCTTCAGACAACTTTGTAGTAGTACTAAAAACTGCACGTAAAAAAAAGATATACAAAGAAATCCCACATGTAATTGTTTTTGTTAACAAATGTTAACATAAGAAGAAATCTTTCAAAATCAATGGCTTTTGTTAGATTATTTCCAATTAAATTGCCGAGGGCTTTTGCCGGGATTCGAACTCGGGGCGTTATGTAATTTTGAAGTCGTACTTAAAAAGTCAGTGACTAGGCGAATTTGCATTAAAAATAAAAAAGAATCCACACAGCGATTCTTACATTAAATGAAATACCAGACCGTAAAACAAAAAGAAATATTAGAAAGAAGAATAAATCAGTCCCTTTGTCATGCTTTGGAGGAATGTTCATCAGGACTTTGAAATAGCTTCTAATTATTTTCATATGTGTGGTGATTAGTGATCGTTAGTCGATTATTATTCAGAAATCGTGAGATGCGGTCTGATGTGATGTAGGTTTCAGAAAAACATTTTCTTTATCATGCCAACGTTTCGATCTTTATTGAGATCATCTTCAGGGCTCAAAGTTCGTCTTTTGTGTAATTGTGCCATTCTTGCGTTTCGTGTTGTGGGGCACTGTCAACACAACACGCAAGAATGGCACAATTACACAGAAGGCTTTGAGCCCCGAAGATGATATCAATAAAGATCGAAACGTTGGCACGATAAAGAAAATGTTTTTCTGAAACCTACATCACACCAGACCGCATCTCACGATTTCTGAATAATTATTTTTATAGGTAACAAATATTTACAATATTAGGGTTATTCACGATCTTTGTGTTAACCCTGTTAACTCTGACTTGTTAGATCGAGAAAAATGATGACGTAGACTTATAAGAATCGGCTAGTTAACATTCCTCGATCTAACACGCCGGGGCCAATGTTACATGTAAAGTCGAATATGTAGTAAATTAATTAGCCGTTAGCGCATAGGTAATCGACATGTCAGCCGAGAATTTAACAGCTGGTTTTTGTATACACGTATTTTTATTCTTAAATACGCATTAATTAAATCAGACCATTTCTTTTGTTAATTTCTAACCTGTCCTTATACTCTCATTCATAATCGATACATCCTCTACCCTTTAGTTGTAGGCTGTTAGAGGTTAGGATAAAGTTAGGTATGTCGGCACGAATTGAAACGTGTCATTTGTTGGTATTTTTCGAGTCCGTAGATTGCAGCATTTTGAATTAAAGAGTTGATGAATTTTCCTTTCTACTCTTACAATTTAACACAAAGCAAAATCAAAACAAACACTAAGCCGAACGATTGGCGACCTGCAGCATTGCTGAACAATTAACATTTAACATGCTAAGAAATGAGGGGGCGTTGACTATCTTACTGAACATTTCTTTATTCGAGTTAACACCTGTTAACATGTAACAAACATCGTGAATACCCCTATTAACTTTGAAATCACAATTGAAATGAAACACCATACGAGAAACATTTTATTTTACAACCAATACACATTAAGAAATACTTATTTTGTACATAAGCACAAAGTATTAATCAATTAATTTGTAAAACTCATAGAAATGTACGACGTTTTCTGTTCAATTTTATCTTATAAATATGAAAGCTTTAACTTAAGATGCATTATAATAAGTAGCACCAATAAAATTTGGAAATATCTGAAAGAGAACTAATGCAGCGACTAGACGGTAACAGTCAATTGGCTGTACAAAACGCAGCTCAATTCTGGCTAGCATGCTAAACTGGCGCATGCGGCCAGCATTATGTACGGGGAATGGTGACGAATGGTTCGGAGCATTTCCTAGCACCTACACCATTATAACTCTACCAGAGTATATATTATTTAGTTTCAACTGGAGTTATGGCCAACTACGACATGTTTTATGGTGCTAGGCTAAGGTAAATGCTCGGTACATTTCTTAGCCCGTTTCCATACATCTACACCTATTTCTACAGTACTGGTAATAATTATTTTTAAGACAATTTTTTTATAAGGTTTTAGACAGTTTAGATTTTTGTTTTTATAATCGCTACAATTCAGAGCCTGTAGAGTGATATTAATTAATAATATGAATTACTTGTGCAGGGTATGCAAGACAAAATGGTCAAAATGAGTGAAAATCCCAATGGCGCACACTTTTTTAATAGATCGAAAACAAATTGAGGTTCGAGGTACAGAGTTGAATCAGTTATATTAGGGAAATTGCAGTTTTTCCTAACCGAAAATTCCCCGTATATTTGTACGACGTATGTAATACTTACTCAGAGAGATGGTGAGAGGGAGAGAAAGGGGAGAGAGAGAGAGAGAGAGAGAGAGAGAGAGAGAGAGAGAGAGAGAGTGAGTGAGACGGAAGGGTAATAGAGAGAGAAAAAACAGAGAGCGAGAGAAAGAAAATGAAAAAGAGGGAATGAATGAACGAGAGAAATAAAACTGTAAAGAGAAAGACCAATAGTGAAACATTGAGAAAAAAAATAAATAGAGAAAGTGAAAGGTAGGAGAGAAAATGTAAGAGAGTAAAAAAATGGTAGAAACGTTAAGACGTAAATAGAAAAAATGAGAAAGGAAAAAGAGGGAGAAAATAATAAGAGAAAGAGACAGCGAAAAAGAGCGTAAAAGGTAAATACAGAGAGACAGAGTGAGAGAGAAAAAAGGAAAGAGAGAGAGAATGAAAAGATGGAATGAAAGAACGAGAGAAATAAAACTATTAAGACAAAGGCAATTAGTGTGATAAAGAGAGAAAAAAGAAATATAGAAAGTGAAAGGTTGAGGGAAAGTGTTAAGAAAGTGAAGAATAAGAAGAAGATGAAGATAAATATATATACAAGAATAAGATGAAGACGTAAAGACGGAAAGAAAATAGGTAGAGGGAGAGAAAGAAAATAAGAAAGAAAAAAGAGGGAGAAAATAGTAAGAGAAAGAGACAGCAAGTAAGAGAGTAAAAGAAAAATACATAGAGAGGGAGAATAGAGAGAGCAAGGGAGAGAGAGAGAGCGTGAGAGAGATAGAGAGAGAGAGAATGAAAAAGAGGGAATGAAAGAACGAGAGAAATAAACTATTAAGAGAAAGACAAATAGTGAGATAGAGAAAGAAAAAATATAGAAAGTGAAAGGTAGAGAGAAAGTATTAAGAAAGTGGTAGAGTATACGATTAAAACGTAAATAGAAAAAAAAGAAAAAATATTGAGGGGGAGAGAGAGAGAGAGAGAGTGAGAGAGAACGAAAAATAGAAACAGAAAAAGTGAGAAAGAAAAACAGAGATGGAAAATAATAAAGAAAAGAGACTGCGAGAAAGTGAGTAAAAGGAAAATACAGAAATACAGAGAGAGCGTGAGAGAGGGAGAGGGAGAGAGGGAGAGAGTGAAAGAGAGTGAGAGAATGGAAGACGGGGGGAAAGAGATGGTAGAAAGAAAATTTGAGTGATAGAACAGTGTAAGACAAACAGAAATAGAGATCAATAATGGAAGGAAGAAAAAGATATATCGAGTGTTAGAAATATTAAAGTAATAATTTTGATATATTGTGGGATAGTTATGAAGAAGTTTATTTGGAAGGCTTCAAAGGAGATATTTGAGGTGGTCTGTTTTAATTTGTTGGCTGTTTTTAATTGTAAATATTCTCATAATTCGGATTTACCGTAAAACTCCTGGCACCGTATTAGATTTTGAGCTAAAAAATCTACAATTACGGTAGCATTTATAACGTTAAAATAATTGGTGGTTGATCATTTAAAAAATTAAATACATACAGTACATATTTTTTATGTGAAAACTTACATATTTTATTGATATTTGGCTTAAAAAAATAAAGCCAGGACTTTGTTCTAGAGGATTAGTCAAATCCCGTATTAGACCCAAGCTGTTTTAACAAGGGTGTGAATATCAAGTCGAGTCGTATGCCGACAAAACACAAAGAGGCAAAGGCGTCCTTTTATGAAGCTTGCGGTAAATGTAGGAAAAATCCCCTTGCAATATTTTAAATGGGTCTCTAAGATTAATTACTTGCCAGGTTCAAGGGAAAACATTACCGACAAACAAAAGCAACGCTCGTTGCAAGACCAAGGCAAAAACAGAAGAGGAGTCCATTAAAAAATCCCCTATTTCACATAATCCTGGTAAAGCTCTGATAAGAGTTCTTCCTCAACCCCTTCAACCAGTGCCATATTCTTTTTCCTTTCTATTCTTCCTTTTTCTTTCTTTTTTTGTGTGACTTTTCCTACAAAGTTTAAAACATTTTTAACACGTTTGCTGTCGAGGACAATGAAGAGAACAACGTTAAAGAAGACGTAAAAGTACTGTTATGAAAAAATGTTAAAAAAAGTAATATTATTATAATAAATAAATGTAAAACGCAATATAACACGTGGGGTGATCCTGCAATAGGGTCTTGACACTTCAGTTTTCTTCTCTGGATTTTTAGAGGGTTTGACAGACAAAGTCCATGAGAATAGACGGACTAACTGCCACATTTAATTTTCCGGAATGCCTCTGCCGACTAAACCAGGTCGGGTAGGCAAATAAATATGGTCGTATGGACTAATTACAGGTTCATAACCCATCAAACCACATGGACAAATCTGGCGATAAAAATATACATGACAGCATCCGACATACTGATATCTTTGCTGGAATATATTTATTGATTATGTGCCTCTTCCTACTTATAGCATAGATTTTAAAATCAGCCACTGTAAATGGAGAAACGTTTTTGACATATATGACAGATCAAAACCATGAGAAAAGAAAAACACATAATAAGAAATAACCAAACTACTCGTTAATCGCCCAGCGGAACTCAAGTTTAAAATAAGCAATAGTAAAAATACACTGTGAGATTTATACTTGAGAATTGTTAGGATCTAAATATTTAGGAAACTATTTTTTATCAGAGATTTCTCCATGTGTTCAAATAAACAGTTGCTGTTACTTCATCATATTCCAGATTTCATGGAGAAATCACAAGATAAGATTATGGTTTCTTAACTATCTGATCTGCTTACATTCACTGTTTTGATCAGACAGATAAGTTTGTATCTTAGGTAGTCGTTTAGTACCTCTGTATCACTCCCAACTACTTTAAAAAATATTCATTCACACTCAAGAAGAGATAGGAAGAAAAAGGTAATGCCACACATCAGAAGGAGTTACGATTAAACTACCCAATGCTTATCACGGTTAGAAGCATTTTAAAATACATTTGAAATAAGTCTACCAATAAAATTTGGACCGGGTCGGGATTCGAACCCAGAAACATCAGACTTCCTAAACATTCGGCCACCGCGGTCGCAACATACGCAATAATGTGTGGTGATTAGTGACCGTTAATCGATATTTATTTAGAAATCGTGAGGTCCGGTCTGGTGTGATGTAGGTTTTAGAAAAACATTTTCTTTATCGTGCCAACGTTTCGATCTTTATTGAGATCATCTTCAGTTTGGCAATCACGTTGGCACGATAAAGAAAATGTTTTTCTGAAACCTACATCACACCAGACCGCATCTCACGATATCTGAATAATTATCGATTAACGGTCACTAATCACCACACATACGCAATAATAAAACTTATTTGTGCGATTTAGGCAAGCGGCCAGGAAGAGATCATGAACCGGCAATTTTCATGTTTACCAATGCTGGTTTGGAACAGGTATGAAAGACCTGCGAAGGTAAAACCAAATTGACCAATATTGAAAAAGTTACTGGTTCACCACTGGTACTACATTGCAAAATATCATGATAAAAATATTGCTTGGTGATTCCGACATTATAATTTTTCTATTTTTGTTAGGGTTGGTTGATGATTGAGTTTATGCTTCTTCCTACTTATAACCTTGATCTTAACACCCACTTATACACTATTGAAAATACCCAAACGTGTGTGGCAGGCCACATCATCACCCAACAGACGTCACAGGTTAGAATAATTATCAGAATATTTTAAATGATGGTTCAAATTTAAATGTTTAAATTTTCGATAGTAAGTGTCACGAGCGGGATTCGACCCCACGACCTTCGTCTAAATACGCCGCAACTCTACCACTTGAAAAATGGCAAAAAGGAGGGAAAATTCAAAAGGTAGGGTTGAGATGGGAAGTTGGTGTCCGAGCGGATCAAAGTCCTCAATTAAAAATTAGTTATGTACTTTATTGAATTTAAGACCGATTATCGGTGGTAATTAATTGAATGATATTAATTGGTCAAGCGGACCACGAAAAGGCCATTTCATTTGTCGCCGAGAATCAAATAGATTACACGACATTTGAAAAATGGCAAAAAGGAGGGAAAATTCAAAAGGTGGGGTTGAGATGGGAAGTTAGTGTCCAAGTGGATAGAAGTCACGATAGCTCAAGTGGTAGAGTAGCGGCGTATTTAGCCGAAGGTCGTGGGTTCGAATCCCACTTGTGACACTGAATTTTTTATCTCAACCAATACCTTTCATAAGTATTATTTAATTCAAAAATGTTAATTGGTCAATGGTACCACGAACTTTAATGGGTTTCGACAGTAAATTAAACGTGTAATTGAAATAAATCATTCAATTACATTTCAAATCAGTAAAGGCTAATAAAATGTGCTGAAATATATTTTGTGGACACCCACCACTAGGCATGTTCCAATAATGGTACGATCTGTTAACTTTGATGTCATAAATCACTTAATATTTGTCCAAAAAATACTTAATGTAGTTCATTAATAAATAATCCCTTTGTTTGATGTATTCATCGTGTATAATAAAAAAAACTTAATTTTCCGTTTCCTTCGCCTATAAATAATTCGACAGCACTTTGAGTTCGTGGAATGTTATCCGGCAAGTTTGATACTTAATACTGGAACAATAATTTCCCAGACTACATACCCTGTCTGGGTCGTATAGTCCTTAATTTCGACGGCCAATTAGCTGTTGAGTCTGGGCGAACTGGCCCAGTTCCCGTAAAAGGCGGAATATAGAGGGTCGGTACCCTGTCTAAATTCATTAGGTTATGCTGACCGTGCTGGGAGCCAACATGTCAGCCCAGACCGCAACTCAGAATGGATAATCAGCCAACACCCGTAGCACAAACTTTCCTCCACCCCTTCAGCTAATAATTGATTCGCCCTTTTGCTCGTGTTACCGTTTTATTCAATTCCACCAATACGATTCTATTCGGCATTGTTATGTACAAAAGCACCTATAAATATATATGTGTTACAGGAAAATTAAATCCATCGGATCGGTCATGATACATTTCACATTATGAAACAAAGTCGGCACTTACTAAACCGACTTTATGCAAGTTACTGATTAAATTAAACGTATACCACATTATTGATTGACAATGAGCAGTTTAATCAAAATTGTTTCATGCTGCAACTTGAAAACAGATGTTAATTGCCCGCTATGATAACATCAACAATGTGATTTTTAGATGATTCTTTAAAACTTATAAAGTATATCTGGGGTGATGAAAGTCTATTTTCAAAAACAAAAATTACGAATCGCAATACAAGTGTTGATTTATGGCTAACACACTGTCTTGAATTGTAATTTTTGAGTTGTATATTAGAAATGAACAAAAAGAAGCATTGCTATCAATCAAGGTATTGGTTGAGATAAAAAAAGTCAGTGTCACGATCGGGGTTCGAACCCACGACCTTCGCCTTAATACGCCTCTGCTCAGGTGGGTTGAGATGGGAAGTTGGTGTCCGCGTGGATCGAAGTCACAATATTGGTAGAACAGCGGCGTATTTAGCCGAGGGTCGTGGGTTCGAATCCCAGTCGTGACAATGACTTTTTTATCTCAACCAATACCTTACTTAAAGATTAATTAATTGAAAGAAGTTATTTGGTCAATTGGACCACGAACTCTAATGGATCGCTATCAATGGTATTAAAAATAATCAGTTATTATTAAATAGTTGTTGATTTTTTTCTTTTTTGTTATACATTTTGAATAAACCCCTTTGAGTAAAAATCCCGACCACCTTTTACAAGAACATTTCCAATCCACACCGCCTTACCACCTGTGACATTCTTATAAAAACCGTAGAGTACAAACTCACATCTCACATCAATTTCAACAAATATACTCTACAATCATGATATCCTAATAATTATTTATATTTTTCTTCTATAATTTTTTGAACAAATTTCCCAATCAACTTAGGTTTGTAATTTACTATCCGAATAAAGGATGAAACTTCGGCAATTAAATGAAAAAGTTTTTTTCAATCATTTATTAAAAATAATTGTCGATACGCGAGAATGATAAAATTGATAGAGTGTCGACCCTTGTTAAATTAAAGTACAAAGATATGCACTCTGGAACAATTTGTAGAAAAAAATCCGCATGTTACATGGTAATAAATTTATAATAAAATGCATTTCTTAATGGATAAAGCAGATAACAAATTGGACGATAATGAGTTATTTTAATCAATACATTTATTAGCAGTTTAATTTGTAAAAAACTGCCTATTATTTTTATATGGGTTTACATATTAGTCAGAATATGATGGAGATTAAAATATTTAAAATATTTTTTGAAAAAAGTACAGAAATTCTAGAGGCGTCTCACAATCATACAATGAACACAATTGGCCACCAAATAGCTTTCTACACTAGTATAAAGAAGAAGAAAAAAGAAGAGAACAAAATATGCCACAGAAGATTCTCACAACGTAAGTTATTCACCAAACCTAGTAGTGTAGGGTAATTTCAAAAATCCAGGGTTAAAGTTTTGATCCTTATTATTTTACTTGAAATGCTAATTGTAAAAATCATGTAAATCCGTTTTGGAAAACCAACGTTACCTCAAATCTATTCCAAATATTTTGACGTAGCAGTTTATTTTGCTTGCTTACATAGAAAGGACAGAAAGCTAAATTTTCGTTTGCAAAAAACTCCAGATTTATTTGTTAATCCGTTTTCTCTTCTACAATTGAACTCTTCTACAATTGACAAACTATGATCTGATAGTTGGTGTTCTAGCACCATACGGGGGAAAAAGCTGAGCTTTACAAAAAAATTTGTTTTTTTAAATTGAAAATGCAAAAATTTGTGTAGAAATTACTAATAAAAAACGCAATAATAAAGTAACTTTTATTTTGACATTTCCTTTGGTTGGCTTGAATACAAAGTTTAATTATGCCTATAAAAACTATACAGTTAAGCTGACCAATATTCGCTTTTACTGTCGACCATAGGAAATTACCATACTGAACTTTTTGGTGTTAAATTTTGTTTCTACAAAGATTAAATACTACTAGTAAAACACAGACGTGAAAATTCTCTATTTTTTTATATTATTATTTATGTGTGGTGTTTATTGACCGTTAGCCAATGATTATTCAGAGATCGTGAGATGCGGTCTGGTGTGAAAAACATTTTCTTTATCGTGCCAACGTTTCGATGTTTATTGAGATCATCTTCAGGGCCGGGAATTTATAAACATTGTTTAAATTTTTCATATACATGTAGGATGTGGAAAAAATGAATCTGTACAATGCTAGAAATTTTAAATTCAATCAAAGTATTTGTAATCACTCAAAATGTTTCTTTTCTGTGTAGATGTGTCATTATTGTGTTGAGAGAGAGAGAGAGAGTCTCAAACACTTTGAGTGAGTACAAATATTTTTATTGAGATGAAAATTTCTAGCATTCATTTTTTTCACATACTACATTTATTTGTAAAATTTAGACAATGTTTATCAATCTCCGGCCCTGAAGGTGATCTAAATATAGATCGAAACGTTGGTACGATAAAGAAAATGTTTTTCTAAAACCTACGTCACACCAGACCGCATCACACGATCTCCAAAATATCATTGTTTACCGGCCACTAAACACCAAACACTTGGAGCGTAGGCCGAAGAACTATTTACAGCAAACATACAAAACATGCTAAACATATTGAACAAAACATACTAAAATTATTTACAACAAAAAGTTCGAAATTTTATTGAAAATAATATAAAATCTGCTTAAAAATAAAGTAAGGAAATCAATATATGTTTGCAAAACCCTATTTATTTAGTCAAGCAGCGCCTCCCAGAAGTTAAATGTTTCAGGTCCCGCGGTGCCCATAGCTGTGACACTTTACTATCTCATGATAGGAGATATGTCTGACCAAGAAAGTTATTTGCTCAAACACTGGAAGGATTTCACAATCCTAGCCTCTGTCTAGGAAAGTCATTACCGTGAAACATTTTTGTGTAGCAGCCCGATATAAAAACATTGACTGTAAGTCAGTTTCACCAAATAAAGAGAAAATCACAATAAAGAATATGGAAAGTAAGAAAACACCACACGCCGACATATTGAATAATAAAATCTTAAAACTCTAACTAGGATAGCGCTAATGCTCCTAACTTGTACAGTCAATAAATAATTATTAATATTAATAATTACTATTTATTTTGCAACTACAAATAATTTAATCACGATGTTTACTAAACTATCAAAATGTTTCTGTACATTTGAGACAGAATTACTATCTGATTTTTGTTAATATTGCAATTTCTTATGTTTTAAGACTTGTTTAGTTTCGACAAAACATTCAATCCAATATTCCACCAAAAGTATTGAGTAGTATAAATATCGAGTAATAAAGTGTACAAATACTATACAGATAATTCTTTAAAGACTAACTTTTCCTGTCGAACACTCTACATTGGATAATAATCGTTTTACGAGTCTCTCACATGATGGATATTTGTTCAATAAGCTTGTTCCAATTCCCTTCAAACGTGACGTTCTTCCTTATTCCGCTGAGATCGCAATTAATTACCCATCATCAGTCAAAGTTCACCGTTCTCAGTCTTGCTACCTCAGGAAGTTAACGTTTTGAATCCCGTCTCTTAGGTGTAAATACCGGCACATTATTCGCCCAAAGCGGGATAAATCTAGCGAAGTTGAAAGTCGACCAATCCGTGCTTGATTATTCGGCGATAGTCGTTCCTGATACTGAAGTCTAACAAAGCTTATTTCTAGAAGAAAATAAGTTATAGAAAAAAAGCGTTATCACTAAAATTAAATGAGCAGTCCCAATGATAAGTTATAATATATTTACCTTACCTGCAGAGAAAATAAAATTAATGGACAATAGATGGTAAGTTTTAAGTTAGAATAAAAATTTCAATTCATGGATACAAAAAGTGGAATTCATTAACGAATGTACATTAATGTAAACCCACTATTAAAAAAGTTACAAGATTTGTTTCAAGATAGTTTAAAGTAAGTACTTTCTTTCTGGTTTGTGCCCAATAAATAAAAGTAACAGGAGATAAAAGCTCGTTGAAGTAATAAACAGTTAAGCCCTTTCCATCTTAGGAGTAACTTTATTCAAGAAGGCCGCTTCAAGACGGGTTGCTTTAATAAAAAAAAGTCAATTTGGGAGTGATTGGCGTTAGATCAGTCTCCTAAGTGGATTAGGGGCTCATCCGACCCCTACTCAAATCCAATTTTTCTGTGGATAAAGTCACCTAGGTAATAAAGCAATTAGGTGTCCCTCCGGACGGTGACTATAAACCAGGCTTAAAAACAACTCGCGTTAACGTGCACGCTTCAATTAAAAGTTAATTGCGCTCAAAATCAATTTTCCGAGGTGCATAAAATGAGGAAGTCACTCGTTTAGGCTTTTTAATCAAACCTTGAGGAACTTTCACGTTAAACAGAATCAGTGATGAATTATAAAATAAAAAATATAATAATTTTTATTAAACGTGTTGTGCAGTTTGATCGATTTCCGATAATTATTCGCTCTTATGGCTTATTATTTAGGTTTTATGTTTTCTACATAATAACTGATAGGTTTTATGCCGCGGCATCACGATATATTAATTGGTTCGATGGTATCCGAGCTTATTTCTCTAACTAATCATTGAAGATGACAAAACGTGAACGATTGAATACATCAAGGACAAGCGGACAAAATGACCAAAAACTACACATGATATCTTTTTCCTGCCCTGGGAGTTTTGACTTGTCAAACACGCCTCGGTACTTCAGGTGACAGTTTTCTATCGCTACAACTCCCTACTTAAAGCCCTGACGAATCACGGCCGTAAGCTAACGCTACACGAAACGCTAAAACTACAAATGCCAGATAAAAACTACAATGGGGCGTCGGTGGCCGCAACGGTTTAGGCGTTTACTTCAGAAAATCTTTTACAAGGTAAGTTGAACCACGGGACTTACGGACATGAATTCTGGAATGCTTATAAGTAGAGACCGAATTTTTATGCAACTTCATATTTTGTTTGCCACATACGACCGACTAAATCAGTTATTTATCCGAATAATTATGTAGGATGTTGTAGGTTAAATTTTACAGAGCATATTTTTGCATATTTGATGAATTTCGAATAAAAGTGCATTTTTGAACAATATCGCATATTTGAAGAATAAAATCGCATTTATCGCGCAAAATATTTAAAATATTATATTGGTTTTCGTGGAAAGCATAAAAAAAATGTGTAAGGGGGCACTCTCAACACGACACGCAAAAATGGCACAATTACACAGAAGACAAACACTTTGAGCCCTGAAGATGATCTCAATAAAAGATCGAAACGTTGGCACGATAAAGAAAATGTTTTTCTGAAACCTACATCACACCCGACCGCATCTCACGATATCTGAATAACTAATGTGTAAGAAACTAACAAGCTGACGAAAGTCGGTTCAATTCAAAGAAAACTGAAACAGGCCCCAACAACGGTAAGAGAAAATTCTTGAAATACCGACAAAAGAATATATAATCCCTTATTAGGTATTATTTCAATAATCAATATTCTCACAAATTTTGAGTGGCCGTAGACACTATTTCACGGAAGACAATTTAGAGAAGTACTTGTTTATTAACATATTATACTCAATTAGTATAAAATATATAATTTAATTAAGTGAGAAAATATTTTTATTAAATGTAAATAAACTATAGGGCGCGACGGTGGCCGAAGGACGGTTTAGACGTTGACACGGCGCTCATCACTGTAAGGCAAACTTCCAGGGTTCGAATCCAGCGGCCCTACATTCGAACCCAACATACCTACAAATGGGCTTTTTTGCAAAAACACCGGCGCCCCGAGGGTTGATAGAACCTCTACTGTTGCGAACACTCGTAAAAAAAAAATAAATAAATAAAACAACTACAATGATATGGAGACAAAAATGCACTGAAACTACCGGAATATAAATTATGTTTTAGTTTATCCAATAATTCTGTCCTACCGGCTGCGGGTTTTAGAAGGTCCGACGGGGTGAGGTATCATTGCTGACAGTTTTGTGGCAGTACGTCTCCTTACTTATCTCCAAGATACCAAGGCCACGGCCAAAAAAACCGGTAATTTTGTTTATATAAAATCAGTGCTGATTACTAAACATTTTTCCATATTGGACTCTTTCGGCATTTTCAAAGGTAGTATGTTGGCTCTTCCTCATTCACCTTATAACCTTTAATAAACACTGTAGCTGTCAAAACGCCCAAAACACCATAAAATACAAGAAGAGGAAGGATAATCAGACAAAAATTATCGGAAAAGATTAATCTACATAAACAAGTATAGTTTGGTTGGATCAAATCAGACAACTATCTGTGCTGTTCTTTTTTACAAGTTGAATCTTACTTACATTTTGTTGTTAAAGTAAGATCCAACTTATTACAAAATATTAAACAACATACGCACCCCACCTTTATCATTTCTACTATCTCCACTGATTTCCACGTCGGAACCCGAAATTTGAAATTTTAATGGATGCTTGGTGTTCGTATCTGCCTAAATAAGACATACAGGCCATACAAACGCGTTGGAAAGAAAAAAAAATACCAAGATAAATAGACAAAACAGACCACCAAACACTAAACGACAAATAAAATTATAGTGTAGTTTCCTCAAACTACGTCTATTTTCAAGTCGGGAAGATATCGGTTTCTTCAACGGTGGGCTGGTGACTGTGCCTCAACCTGTTTTTATCCCTAAGTAATCACTAAAGGTAATGATACGCCAAAAGCATCTGAAAGGCGAAAAAGCAAGAATAAAAGGCAAAAAGTTTAAACAACCAAATTAGAAAAAAATAGCTTGGTTATATTCTATCATTCTGTGCTAATTATCATGGATATTTTGGTATGTCAGTCACGTTTCAAAAAATTCGGTGATAGTTTTGTGTTGGTTTCTGAACTTTCTTATATTGTTTATATGCTTGTCAATCCTCGAAATTAAAAAAACGCGAATGAAACTCAAAACTGCACAGGATGCAGGAACAGCCGAGAAAATGGAAACGACCAAAGTACAAGCAAAAAATAGTTTGGTTGTATCCAATGAGGTTTTCCAATCCTCGTTGTTTTTTCTTGTAGGAAACCTTTGGTCGTCAATTGTGGTCAGGTTCGGAGGTTATCTTGCTTCATACTGCCTAATCACCTGACCAATCGCTGGTGAAGGCTAACGCCAAAACGTGTCAGACGGACTATCAGATAAAAGTATATATAAATGGTTTTGATGTATCAACGCAGCATATTTTATCTTTCTGTTCTCGATTTTGTCCCGTGCGAGGAACGTTTGGCATCTTCGCTGCTGTCCGTCTATCAACCTGCTTAATACTCTGAGCAATCACAAGAGAAGAAAAAACGTCAAAGTGCGTCTGTAAGACGACCAAGTAGCAAGGACAATCTGCCAAAAGTGATCGGAAACAATAAAAAAAATTAATCAAACCATACCTGCTGTCTTACCATGTCACACTCTTTTTTGAATGGCGATGATGACTTGGTGTCTGCAAATTACTCTGTTTATACACCAGTTCGACCATTGAAAATATCGAATTGCCATAACTAGTCCGAAAAGCGAAAAGCGTTAATGGATTAAACATTTTATTTGTGAGAAAACAAAGTATTTTGAACGCATTTTCACTGATATGAAACTAATAAGGAACTCTCAATAAAAAGTATTTTTGATTTTGTTAAATACTTTCAGTTTTACAATCAACCCTTACTTTATTGATAACTAAACTAAAAATTTAATTTTTATACCAGATTCTTGGTTATGTAAAACAAATATGTAATTTACATTGTTTGTAAACATGGAATTAAGTATTATGGATATATTTATTGCTTTCAGGTCATATAGGTCAGCATCAACTGAATCGATTTCGATTCAGCAGGTCATTTCAGCATCCAAATCAATCTGTTTCCAAATCCAAACCAATTCACACTTTCACTCATACTTAAAGACATTCTTTGCTATTTACATACTATGCATTCAATTAAGGGATGGAGTTTCGAGTCATCCATCCCCCATTATTCCTATCATATTATCAGACCTCTTAGGGTACATATTAACGCCAAAAAATAAATTACTCTCAAAAACGCTAGATACACAAAACTATCAGAACTATTTACGATAAAACAACACGTTTCCTCCAAAAATCGGATCAGGGGCCCAGAAAATCGCTGGCGTGCTCAAACACTATTCTCATATCGGGTGGCATTCCTCCATGCTCTCTATATGGAGCCAATGCCGTTGCACAAAATCAGTGAAAATATTAAATAGTTACTGTTTATTTATTGTAGATATATATGTGTATATTAATTGAAGAAAATGATTCATTCTTTTTGTATGTAACTGTTCACTATTATTGTAAAAGAAATGTGTGGTGTTTAGTGACGGTTCACCAATGATTATTTGGAGATCGTGAGGTGCGATTTTACAAATGTAAAGTGTGTTGTAAAATGTAAGCAATGTTTACAATTCCCAGGCCCTGAAGATGATCTCAATAAAGATCGAAACGTTGGCACGATAAAGGAAATGTTTTTCTAAAACCTTCATCACACCAGACCGCATCTCACGATTTCTGAATAATCATCGATTAACGGTAACTAATCACCACACATTTGAGGTACCGTTGGTTTTCCGAAACGGATTTACATGATTTTTACAATTAGCATTTCAAGTAAAATAATAAGGATCAAAAGTTTAACCTGGATTTTTTTAAATTACCTTACACTATTATTCTCCACTAATAATCATTGTAAAAGAATGTAAACGAATGGTTTCATTTTTATGAAAATTAAAAACATCATCACGGCCGACGGATTTGTCCCATGCTCTATTTGCATTTTTCGTTGTAGTATTGTATAGTATGTAGTATGTATACATGTATATATTATGTAGTAACAACACTTTATATATTTAATTCAATAAATTACTACATCTATCTAATCAATCTTTTTTTTATAAATCGATTCACAATACACAACAAAAAATGTAATTTCTACAATGCTGAAAGTTGGATATCAAATTGCTGCCCAAGCAACTTTTACAAATATTAACCTGCACCGAGAGGTGACATACCAACATGAATTTTCACGTCGTCGAGGCACGTAGATCGTAGAGGTTGACTGTTCTGTAAACAACCCTCTTGTTCAGTCAACCAGATATTGTGTGCTTACCGTCTAACCAAATAACGGGACTGGATATAAATATCATACTTTAACAATACTCTACTATTTAAGGCAAACGTATAAGATTAGATTCGAAAGCATAGAAATAATTTAAAAATATTATCAAAGCAGTTAGATTGGTAAACTAACAATATAAAAAGTTACCAAAAGAAAGAAAAAAAGCGTAACAAAAAATGGTACAAAATTTTAAAAAAAGTAGTAACAACCAGTACAAAGAAGTAATGTAATGAGAATATTAAGAATTAGAAGAAAATCAGGACTAAACGCGCAAATAATGAAAAAACGAAGTTACCACAAAAATATTAACTATAAAGGATAAAAAAAGATGGAAAAAAGAAAACAAAACAAACAGGAAGAACCTATGTAAACAATAGAAAATTCAATAAAATGTGGTTACAAAATACTATTATCAAACTTACAGAAACTTTCAGAACTAGCTACTTATTATTACGCTATTAAGACCCAGTAAAATGAAACAAAAGTAGAATATAATACATAATAATATAATACGAAAGTGGAATATGAGAAAAGACAAGAAAAATAACAAAAACCTATATAGAATGTAGATAATATAACAATAGTAAATACCTGTATAAAAGTAGCTACTAACAAAATAAAGAAGTCATCAATAATAGAACAAGTAATAAAACTTAGCATAATCATATGACGAGAGTAGACAATAAAAAAACGAAGTACCAAAAACCCATTTAAAAAGTAGTTAATAGGAATACTTATAAGTAATTGAAACCAGGGTCGAACTGGCAATAAACATTTAAAAAAATAGCATTAAGTGTACCAAATTCATATAAACAATTATACAATATAAAACAAATATCTAGAACGCATAGAAAGTAGATAATAACAATATCAAAATGTAGTAAAAAGCAATAGAGAACAAGCTGCAAGTAATGTAATGAATTTACCAACAACAAAAATGTTTTAAAACCCAGCGAAATCATTGACAAAATGAAGAAAATAGAAAATCCAACAAATAGCAAGAACGCATGAAAAAACCGTATAATAGGAAGAGAAAAACTAGAACAAGTTACGAACAATATAAAAACACTACACAAAAATTAATAAAACGTAGCATAATCATAAAATAAAAGTAGAAAATAGCAAAGAAAAGGAAATAATAAAACCATATAATTAATATGAATATTATTAAGTATTAGAAACCAGTATGCAACGAGGTACTAACAATATAAACAAGTCACCCCAAAAAATTGTATTAAGACCTCGAAAAATCACAGAAAATGCGGAATAACAAAAGAAAATAGCAGAAACCAATATAAAAATTAAATAGTAAGAATATTAAGGAGTTGTAAAAACCAATATAAAACAAACAACGTAAAGAACAAAAAAATAGCACTAAGACGTAGGAAAATTATAGCCACACAGTAGAAAATAAGAAAACAAAACAAATAGGAAGAAGTTAGGTAAAAAATAGATTATGAGAATATTAAAAAGTAGTAAAAAACAATACAAAAAGAGCTTTAAACAGTATGCAGAATTCACCAACAAAAAATTGGCACAAACTGAAAATAACGAAAGACAAAATGTAGCAAAACCTATTTGAAAAGTAAACAATAAGAATATTTGCAAGTAGAAGAAAACAGTAAAGCACAAACAACAAACAATAATAACAAACAAAAAATGTATTAAAGCGTAAAAAATAAATTTCTTTACTTAAAACGGTCAAATCTGTGCTGAAAATATGTATTTTGTATAAATGTCAGAAAAAATCAAGCATTAATTTGCACGTAATAAAACATTATAACCCTTCTATAAGCCAGAGTTTAGATAATTAATTAATATTATTTTTATTTTTACGACAATGTTCAGTTTCTATTTTTATCAGGTCTGCTAATTTTTAAATGCTTGCATAATTTAGACATTTATATTTTATTTATTGCATTTAATGCAGAGTTTTTTTGTATTAAAACCGTTGTTTTCATAATTCTCACGAAATGTATAGATATTTTTTTATTTTTTGGATTTCGCTGGCATATTACCCATGAAGTTTTCTATTTTCATTTTACTGTCGAGCATGATCGGCCGAACACGGCCAGGTCCCCGCCGCGCGCCCGCACCACTCATTCAGCTCCATCATCTTCTCATCTTCTAAATTTTCATGGTTGAAGATAATCAAAAAGAAACGTTTATCGACTTCAGAAATCCATAGATTATGTTGAAAGCTGATGGATTTTTGCTTATTAGGACAGATTTTAAGTTTATTGGTTTGGAAATCCCTTAAAAAAACCATCCCTAAAAATTTATAGATAAAGCGACCATTTGACGAGCGAGGAAAATTCCACGACTTGATGTAAGTATGCTGTTCTTTAATTGTGTATTTATGAATCGTCTAGTAATGAATATTTTTATATGTTAATCTTATGTGTAAGACGAATTGTTTGGGAGGTTTGAAGGAAGGAATTGGCAGAGGGGGTTGAAGAGAAGGATTACAGAAGGGTGGGAACTATTCAAGGCGTTACTTGTCGACATTTCACGATGACTCGTGACATTCCTTTTATGCTAGGAGGCATAGAGATAATGTTGGCCCGAGATCCGGAATCCCCCGGGGGCGTTAGGAGACTGATGGTCGGAGAGGGCCGACAACGTTCAAGTAACATCGGTGGTGAATTAATTAGCATCGGAGGCCGTAATCCGTCTGGATTACGCCCACCCGCCGTCTATCCCTGCCCTTGAGAAGTTCCAGAGTAAGTAACTAGTTCGGCTTCCGTTGTATCAAAGATACGACAAGTTTCGTTTAATTCCGACTCCTTTCTTCGTTATGTTCAATAAACAACTTGGCCTATCAGGCTAATGGAATCAACAAAGAGACTCGGTGATTTACAGTACTATACCCTTTTAAGAAAATTCAGAGGAACCCCACATTAATTACTTAGATGGGTTGATGGCTTGTCAGGACCTTGACTGAAAATGTCGGATTTGCCCGATTCGTACACCAGCCGGACGAACCCTTCAAAATAACCTTAAATTCACCTTAAATAAATTTTAAACACAGACGTTGTCTAATCAAGGTGGTGAAGTTATAAATATTAGAGGACTTCTAAATTTGTAGCAACTGACATATTTATTGATTATTGTATTATTTATTTACAAAAGACAAGGAAATTGCTATAGTAAGAAATTCACTATTCAAAGCATTATTTACAAAATCCAATTGTTAACACAAATAGGAGATTTTAGGGGTATTCACGATGTTTGTAAGATGTTAATGTAAGATGTTTTTGCCAAATTTCAAATGTCGTGTATTCAGGATTCGATTCTCGGCGACATATTAAGTGGCCACGGGGAGCTGTTAGTGAAGTTATACTTCGTTTTACTTATCAAATCCATTATATTTTGTGGTTTAGTGGTTGAAAAATGGCAAAAAGCTGGGAAAATTGGAAAGGATGTAGGTTGAGACGGGGATGTCCGAGTGGATCGAAGCAGCGGCATATCTAGCCGAAGATCGTGGGTTCGAATCCCGCTCGTGACACTGACTTTTTTATCTCAACTAAAAACCTTAATTAATTGTAAGTATTGTAAAGTTTGAAAATAGAGGTTATGTTAAAAACATGTTGTTTATATGTTTGTTCTAACTTAATAACACCTTCAAGAGAATTATTTTTATTTTTGGATTGGAACTTGTTGAAAATCTATCATTTTTTTGAATCGCTTTATAAATTATGATATATTATGGTCAATGATATAATCTCAATATTTAGTGGTATTGGAAGTAGGTTAAACATTGTAGGCTGAATTAAGCTTAAATGTTTCAAGGAAACTTCATTTTAGCTTAGCTGTCAGCCGATTTTTTTTCACCTTAGAAAATCAAATCGAAGGAGGTAGGTTGAGCGTGCCGTGCATGCTTACATTCTTATCGCTTTTTCTCACACGTCCTCATGAAATTATCTTAAACGTAATTACATTATTTTACTGTTAATTTTTTTCTTATAGAGTTGTAAAACAGGTTCGTTGAGAAAAGAAAGCCAGTGGTAAGCGAAAAATCATTTCCTTCTGTTCAAGAAAAAAACAGCAAAACATCAGGTGAACGTGGCCGTTAGGGTTTTACTCCTGTATTTTCGAGCCTTTCTTGTTGGGCCACTGTGCCGGACACAAAAACTAAGCGGCGGCACAACTCCGCCCAACCCAAATCCCTTGGGTGTAATAAAGCAAATGAACCCTCGCGGAGCCTACAGTTTGCCGGGTTTTACGGCAGGTTTGAGTAGCACCCGGCCCTGAAAACAGGACTCGGGGAAATTCGTGCAAAACATTCACTCCGCCCAGGTGTAAGTGACGACAAATTGTACAGGCGACGTGGACATTTTGCGAGGTTTCACGGTCAAAAAATCTCTCTCTATAGCTAAGTCCATAGTTCACTTTTGTTCCTTGAAAAAAGTAAGTTCAAAAGTTAAACAGAAAAAAACAAATTACCCAGGAGTGTAGTTTGTTTATGAATAATAAATAAATATATAATAATAAATGATAAAACGTATGGCATTTTAGATAATATGGCAGACTGATGATTTAGACTTAAATTGATATTTTAGTGCAAAGTCTTCTGTTCTGGTTACACGTAACCAGATAGATTCTATTTTACACCACAGACGATGACGTGACATTCAGAGTACAAAAACAATATATTGTAATATTTATTTTAATACCTGCTAACTATAAAAAAGAATTAGAAACTATTAAAACCTTAGCAAAAAACAACGGGTATCTAGAAACATTTATTGATAGGTTGTTAGTTTTAAGAATAAAAAAATTATATAATAGCTTTTAGAAGAACGGGCTTACTTAAAAACATCCTCTCAAAACCTAAAGACAAGGTAGACAACATGGCAAAAAGCCGGGTTTACCAACTCAATTGTAATGATTGTGATATTAAATATATAGGAAAAAACAGTAGAGAAATAAAAACAAGTGTAAAACTTGCCTAAATCGAGCAAATTTTCGGAATTTAAGGTCCATCTAAAAGATACAAAATATAATTTCAATCCAAATTTAAATGCAACAGTGTTACATAGTTTCAACAAAGGGAGAGAACTAGATTGATTTGAGAAATTTGAAATTAAAAAATTTAAAATTGAACATGGTGATAAATGCAATAATAATTTAACAGATTTTGATCTACCTCCCATTTTAAATATGTACATAAATAATATTAAACGTCCAAATAATTTAATTAAATATTTTAATTGTTATTATTTTTATAATAATTTAATAATACTAAAGTATCATTCTAATTTTTANTAATTGTAACGTCGCGTTGGCGGAGGTATCGGCGGGTTCACGTTGGCAATGTCGAGAGACGTGGTTCTAGAAGTCCTTCAACCTGATGATGAGCTAAAGGGCTCGAAATCTGAATCGCTGCAAAACAACATACCGTGAGTAGGAACTATCTTTTTAAAAAGGATTGAACACCACATTCACTCCATCATTTATCATTGCTATATGGTGTAAGAAAATGGGATTAAATATCAACCTCATACCTTTTCCTTAAAAAGATGAAGCGATTGCTTCTTCCATTGAAACTAAGTTCCCAGTAGTAGTAATAGTAACTAATGACCAAAACCTAAAGTAGCGAAGATATATAGGCAGCATACTACAAACGAAGAGCTGTTGGAGTTGTTCGTAGTTCTATATTTATGTAACAGTTTGTTAGTTATAGCCAGTGGATAGCCAGATAAAAATCACAATGAAAATATTTTAATGACAATCTGTCTATTCTGAGGTAAAATGCTCTAAATGTAGTAGAACATGGTATAAGAAAATGGGATTGAATATCAACCCTGTTAAACCGCATATCTTTTCCGAAAAGCTCAGTCTAAAAACACCTCCTTAAAATGACTACTTTCTGCAATGGAACTAAGTTCCCAGTAGTAGTAATAGTAACTAATGACCAAAACCTAAAGTACAGAAGACATATAAGCAGCATACTAGAAACGAAGAGCAGTTGTAGTTGTTTTTTTAATTTTTAATTTTATTTTTACAACCCCGTTTTTCGACGTAACAAGTAAAACATTTGATAACATATAAACATAATTACAGTAGCATGAAAGCTTCAACTACTATCCAGTGATGGTAGTCGTTAGTACATCAATACGATGAGCGAGATGGACTCCGTCCTAGGAGACCGATGTCAAGTAGTGAGCTTGTCGCGGTACCACCGACGCTTCAGTCTTCTGTTGGGATTATTATGTAATGAGGTGGATGGCAGGTTTTTGACTAAAGGGTTCGGATGATGGGGTAGTTTGGAATGGAACGTTTTGTACCCGGGATTGGGCTAGCTCGGTAACAAGAGGGACATTTTGGTCGGTATGGATGGTGTAATTGGATACATAGAAAGGAGCGTTGACTATTCTTCTGAGGATTTTGGATTGAAGAGATTGGATTCGATTGAAGTTGGAACGCTTAGCAGTCCCGTAAAGTTCAAGTCCGTATGTCCAAATGGGGGCCAGGACGGCAATGTTAAGTTTTCTTTTGTTTGTTAGCGAGCGTTTTGATCGTCTGTCGAGTGGTCGTTTAAGAATGAAAAATCGTATGTTACAGACTGTGCGCTTATGTCGTGTATGGGGGTTCTACGTCAGTCGTTTATCCACGTAGAGTCCGAGGTATCGAACACGGTTCGCAATTGGGATGAGAAATTTGCTGATGTATACTGTTGGGAGCGTTTTCTTCTTTAGAGTAAATATTATGTTTGTTGATTTGCTTTCGTTGATCTTGATTCTCCATTGCCCGAGCCAGTATTGTATGATGTTGGAGTTATTTGTAGGTTTTTATTTATATAACAGTTTGTTGGTTATAACCAATATAAGTTACGGGGAAAGCCAGGTAACAATCATAAAGAAAATATTTTAATGATAATCTCTCTAATCTGACATAAAATGCTCCAAACCTAACAGTATATGGTGTAAGAAAATGGACAAACCATCAGAGCACCAGCAGTCGTAACGTACTTGGGTGTGAAGATGGCCGCCGGATTAAAATTCGGAGCACATGCCAGGTACATAAGAGAGAAAATTCCAGCACGTGTCGCTGCCATAAGGGCCATAAGTGGTGCGGCATGGGGTGCCTCCTATCTGAGTCGACAGGTTTACTACTCGGCATTATGCCGGTCGGTTCTCCTGTACGCGGCCCCGGCATGGGTGAGCGGCCTGCGAGCAGCTGACTGGACAATAGCACTGAGCGCCCAAAGAACGGCATTATTGGCAGTAACACGAGCGTATCGAACAACATCGTCCGACGCCCTCCAGATGATAGCTGGCAGGCCACCGATTGACTTGGAAGCGAGAGCTGTGACTGCTGCATGGGAGTTGGCTAATGGATATCAGCCTAATATTCCCATTGACAACGAGCTGGACGCGAGAACATGGATGCTCCAAGAGTGGCAGCGCCGATGGGATAGGTCGGCCAAGGGAAGGTATACGTACCAAATTTTCCCGAGCGTAGCAAGGAGAGTAGATGCGAAACATGTCCACGTAGACCATTACATGGCACAGTTCCTAACGGGGCATGGCGATTTCTCGGCCAAATTGTTTTCACTTGGCCTAAAGACCAGTCCCTTATTCCCATGCGGACAAGACGAAACAGCTGAACACGTTATCACGGAATGCGAGATGTATATCCTCCCTCGAACCCGTTGGCTATTTGAAACTAACAGCGAGGTAGCCAGCATGAATTCATTCCAAGGCGCTATTGATAGCCCAGACGGCTTTAAAGCTACTGTAAAATATTGCAAAGCTATAATGCGACAAAAAGGCTGGCCTGCTTATTAAGCAGCAGAATTATGACATAACTATAGACAGCCACACTGCTCTTCCCCCATATCCCAGCCGGACGCCTCCGCGTGGCCCATCCTGGGGGTGCCAGTTTGGCACCGCAAAGTTCCGGCGGGGGAATTTGAGCCACGACCACTAGGCAGAGGAAAGCAAAATGTCACCTGCAAAGCCCTTAAAGGGCCTAGAAGCGGGACAAGTAAAAGAAAGTCCTAGTGGTGTAAGAAAATGGGATTCAGTATTCCATACTTTTTCCGATAAAAAACAACAGCCGAATCTACTTAAAAAGATGAAGAAATTGCTTTCTCCAATTAATCTAAGTTCCTAATAGTAGAAATAGTAACTAATGATCAAAACAAAGTAAAGAAAGAATATAGGCAACACACTACATACGAAGAAGGCACTACTAAGCATTGATTTCAGAATAACAAGTGAAAACTGGTGAATAAACACCTGGTTGGCGTATTGGTTATAGACTACAACGGTCAGGCACGAAGTCGGCATAAGTTGGCACGAATGAAAGCAAAAAGTCTACAAAGACTACAATGAAAACGATAGAATCAATGCATACTTTTCCCAGAAAGCGATCGAAACCACACTCTGTCTTCCAGCCTTTATATTTAAGTTCAAAAAATTATACTTCGATAGTAACAACAGACATCTGAAAAACCACGACATAAATTCAGTTTTAGGGAGAAGCAATTAAGAAATTCTAAGTAAAATTGAAATAAATGAGATGCTAATAATACCTGACAAAATGACAAAGTCTCAATCTTGTTCAAACCTTCCATGTCTATATACATAACAGAAAAATCCTTGGAATAAAAGCAACTCTAATTTTCAGGAAAGCCTCAATTCTCAGTAATGAACCATTTGTCAAAATTCTGAAACTATAATTATTAATTAAAAACCTTAACAAATGTGTAACGAATATTCAAATGAAATACACTGCAAATACTTATCAATGTTTGTAATAAAAGCCAATGGTTTCACTATTTTTAACTTTATTTTACTTGAAAACATAGGCTTCTACATTTTGAATAAATTTTCACGTTTATTAACGTTTTAAATTAATAATTAAAATTTTATCACTCTTGATGAAAAGGCTGTAATATTTAAAAGTTAAGCAAAGGAACTTTTTTTACTTCGTATTGGCCTTACAGATGATCTTTTTTAGTAAGGAATTCCAATGATAAAATGCAACAAGTGCTGTTTTAATTTTTACATCTCCTCTGAAAAATATGAACAATTCACATGACTAAATGCTATAACCTCGATTTCTACAGGAAGCACAAAATCCAACTTTGAATATCAAATTTCAAGAAAAGTCAACAAAACCGGACGATTTTGCGATTTGTGAAAATATTTTCTTTCTCCCACTTCTTAAAGAGATGAAAAACCAACAATTACAGCCGTGTTTTCCCTTCTGTCTTTTGCAAGCTCACAGTAAGAACAGGCTTAATTAACTTGTTTTACGCCTAGCTTGAGGTTTGTAATCACACTACTTAAATAAATTAATTTACTGCAAGATTAATATTGTTATAATGATTGAACATAAGTGTTTATCTAGGAGCATTAGCAAATTAATTTAATTACGAAATAGTCTATAATATCACTTTATTATGGAGATGTGTGCAATATCGTTTGAAAGTATCAATCAAATTAGATTAATAGCTAACGGATACCGACTGAGGTTTTTTTTGCAATGTTTACTTTTAATATTATATAGTATATTAAAATAAAAAGAAAGGATCATAAAAATTTTATTGGTCCAAATAGAATCGTATTTCAATGGAAAATATAGGCAAATATAAACAAGAAATGATTGTTTTACTTAGTAGTTGTAGAAAAGAAATATGTCAGTACTGTGAATGGGCATACTTTTGAAAAATGTTTCTTATTACACTAAAACAAAAAGAATGAAGAGTTAAAATTACCAGCCTTGTTCTTTTCAACTATTCATGAAAAGCCGCTGCCGTGTCAAGCGATCGGTGAATTTTTTACACACTTTCACGAAGAATAACCCTTTACTCCCACGCGTTAGCCAAATTTGACTTTCCCTTTGACGGCTCGTTCCCCATTCTCAACACCGCCCCCCCCGCAACGCGGATTTATACAATCGCCGTCAACAATTTGCCCGGACTTGACCATTTGTAAGTTGTCAATAGGGCGGGATACGTGCCACCTAACCCTATTATACAAACTGGCCCGAATCATTAATCAATCCCCCTTTTGCTCACCCCCGCAGAAACTCCACCCCGACGTTACCATTATAAGCGAGTACGACACCCCTAGCAATTTCTCGGAAAACCTCTTATAAGGATTTTGTTTAATTAAGCACACGACGAAACGACTCATTAGAGTGTCTACGAATCCACAGGGGATTACGTTCATCTGCTCATCTTTTACAACACACAATATTTTCATTAAATTTTGAGAAATTTTTTAAGTCTGCAGGGCGATGAAACAGCACATTCGTAGTTTCGATCGTCATTGCTGGTTTTCTCCCTGTATTATATTTCCCTCTCATTGGTTATTTAATAGGTCGATAGTAAAGTTAGTCAGCAGTGATAGAACATAATAGCAATTAATTTTTTTAACCATAAATTTAATAATTAATGCCCATGCATTAATTATTTGGCATCAGTTATTTGGCACTAAATGACTTGGCATCAACGGTTAAGTTTCAGTTGATTTCAATAAATAATAATTGTAAAAGTTAGTTACATTTTTTGGTTGTAAAAAGTACACTATAAGAGCAGTGAAGTAGTTTAAAGGCTAACAAAAAATAGTACAAAAGTAGAACAAAACAAGTAGCAAAAACCTATACACTAGCAATAAATAAAAACAGAAGTCCACCAAAAAATAGTATTAAGACATAGCACAAACATAAAAAAAAGAGGAAATAAGAAAAAAATAAAAAGACCCCATGTAAAACATTAGACTATAAGAGTAGCACAAAGTAGTTAGAAACACTACATCTACAAACTGGTTACAAACAACATAATGAAGTTATAGAAAAATTATTAATTGATAAGACGAAAGTAGAATATAAGAAAAGACAAGAAAAATAACAAAAACCAATATAATAGTAGATAATAAAAATAATCATAAATACCAGTAGAAAAGAAGATATCAACAATGTAAAGAAGTCACCAATAATATAACCAAGAATAATCATATGAAGAGAGTAGAAAATAGCAAAAAACAAACGAAGTAGAAATCCAGTACCAAACGCAACAAACAATTAAACAAGTCAAAAAATAGAATCAAGTGGTAATAAAATCATAATCCAAGAATAAAAAAGAAGAAAGCAAAATAAATAGATAGAACACATAAAAAAGCAGATAATAAGAATTATAAAATTGAGTAAAAACCAATAGAGAACAAACTGCAAGCAATATAATGAATTTACCAACATGTTACACGACTTGGCATCAGAAGTAAGAAGAACCATGGAATGGATAGAAAACTAGACAAAACCAGGTCTTCGGGATTTGAGAAACGTAAAGAGGAGTAACTCTTATAAACCGAAAACAGTACATTGTACTTAATTAGTTATTCATTTAAATTTTATTTTTATTAAAATTACTTTTATCATTATATTAATTAAAACATACTTATTTCAATATAAACCAAATTGACCGAGATCAGAAATTTATGAGTTTTACTTTAAAATTGTAATTATGATGGTTTGAAAGAAAATTTACCAAAATAACGGAAATAATTTAGTGATAGATTAAAAAGTAACTAACGTTTTGTTTCACCAGGTTTTGCTCTTAATACGTTATTGTGAGCAAAATCAGGTAGTAAATTATTACATGAATTTATTCTATTACTACATGATGTGGTCTTGGTGAATTTTCCTAAAACCATCATTATAATTAAATATTTTTATTAATAGTTATGAATTTTTGATTTCGTTTATTTTGGTTTACAATAAAATGAGTTTTCCGTCATTAAATATAACCATAAAAACTAAGTTTGAAAAAATAAAATACAAGGATCCGGTTTTTTGTCTTGGATGATATTTCATATAATAATAGGGTTCACGATCTTTGTGTTAACCGTGTTAACTCTGTTAGGTCGTGTTAGAGAAAAATGATGGCGTAAACTTGTAAGAATCGGCTAGTTAACATTGTTCGATCTAGGAGGCCAGGGCCAATGCTAGGTGTTAGGTCGAAAATGTAGTCACAATTGATATCCGTTAGGGCGTAGGTAACCAATATGGCAGCCGTGAATTTAACAGCTGCTTTTTGTGTTTATGTATTTTTATTCTTAAATACGGGTTAATTAAATCAGACTAATACATTTTTTTGTTAATTTCTGACCTGTCCTTACACTGTCATTCATAGTAGATATATCTCCTATCCTATCAAGTTATACCCTATTAGACGTTAGGATACAAGGTAGGTATGTCGGCACGAATTGAAGAGTCATTCTTTAGTACTTTTTACTACTTGTACTTTACATAGATAACATTTTGAATGAAAGAGTTGATTAATTTTCCTTTTTTACTAGCATCTAGCGTGTTACAACTTAACACAGAACAAAACCATAACAACAACTACATGCTTTCAAGGACAGTTATAGCTTTATTTTTGGATCTACCAGTAGCCACGCGCAGCATTGCGGAAAATTTAACCTTTAACATGATAAGGAAAGAAGGAGGCGTTCACTATCTTACTGGACATTCCTCTATTGAAGTAAACACGAGTAAACATCTAACAAACATCGTGAATACCAGTATTTTTTCTTTATACAATTATTGTCGTCGTAAATCGCAAAAAGGTAAACTACTCCAAACATTTGCCATTTTAAGTTCACGTAAGTCTCTTTAAATTGTATAAAGAGAATTTCAAAGAAAAACGGACCAGTTTTGTTCAATTGATTACTATGCATTCATAACTATTTGTCATTATTCGCCATGTCACACTTTATTCCGTCTTGATTTCCAAGGAGTTCCCTTTACCTCAGTAACACGGAGACTGTTAACGCCAGACTGTCTGAACCTGACATAGCGAACAAACATTTATGCAAGATGGAATTTAATTTTAATAAAGGAAATATAAAAGCTGAATTCTTTTGTTGTACTGTTTCCTTCGGGAATTTCAATTTGTGGAGAAGAAAATATTCTTGTTGATGTACATGTGAGATATGAAAAATTTACCTTACGCCTTTTATGCCGGGAGCATTTCCTACTGAAATATTTTCTTGTACCCTTTTGGTTGCAAAGTTATCGACATTCTTTTCTTTACCATCAGAAAATTCTTTTCTTTCCTCTTCTTGGTTTAATACATCATTGGTTCCACCCGACGAGTTTTCACATATATTAACAGCTCGTATCTTCGTCGTTGTAAATTAAAATACGTCTTCAGTTTATTTTAAATAACAACACCTCAACACCATATATTTAAATCATAGAATAGAGGTTAAAAAAATAATAAAACTAATATTTTTTATAAGAAATCGTCTGTAGTTTAAAAATTTCAGCGAGAATGAATAGTATTGTAATACTAAATAATTAAAATTCTCCCAAATTAAAATGTATACATATCAATTATATTTTTCTTATCTTTTTAATTACTTATTTCTACATTTTTCTGTCTACTTTCCCTTTCTTTTCATCCACTTATTTTACACGTTTCGCCATCTTCCTCTTTCTATCTCTCGTTCTCTCATCCTTTTCAGTTTTTCTTTCATTTTATTTTCTTCCTTTCCTTTTCCTCTTTCCTTATCTCTTACCATGTCGCTCACTTATGCTTCTTCTTTCTTTCTTTTTTCGTCTTTTTATTTTTCTATCTCTCTTGCATTATTTATTCCCTGTATTCCTTTATTTACTTCTTGTATCTTCTCATTCTTCATTATTGGCTTTTCTCTCTCTTTTATCAATACTCTTTCTTTTTTCTCTTTCTTTCGTTTTATCTTCCCCTTGTCTATCTCACACCCTCACAATCTCTTTCCTATTTCTTCTCGTTCTCTCTATCTCCCCCCCCTC
Source organism: Cimex lectularius (assembly GCF_000648675.2). Lineage (NCBI taxonomy): Eukaryota > Metazoa > Arthropoda > Insecta > Hemiptera > Cimicidae > Cimex > Cimex lectularius. The sequence goes on along the minus strand of NW_019392649.1, from coordinate 2,390,105 downwards.
TCACTCTCTCTCTCTCTCTCTCTCTCTCTCTCTCCCCCTCTCCTTTTTTCTCTCTTTATCTGTCTATCTATCTACCTTAATATTAAGTGTTACTTTTTCCTGTACGTATTTCTTTAAATCCTTCCCACGCGTCCCATCTCCCACACATCCCTCACTCTCTCTCTCTCTCTCTCTCTCTCTCTCTCTCTCTCTCTCTCTCTCTCTCTCTCTCTCTCTCTCTCTCTCTCTCTCTCTCTCTTTGTCTTTCTCTCTCTTTCTATCTACCTATCTATCTTAATTTCTATAGTTTATTTCTTTCTCTCTCTCACTATCTATCTATCTTACAATATAAGATATTATGTGTATATATGTATGCGCATGCGTATAAATTTTACAGAAGTATTAATCAAAAGCATTCAGTTTACGATTTATGAAGTATTATAGTTGCGGTCCAGGGGCGTGACGATGCCAGAGGACCATCGTCTATGCTGTTTTCCCTTGCTGATTAAGAAGCAGAAAGGCGTGACGTCACTTGCATTATGTTTGCAGTTCTATCCCTCACACTCCTGCCCACCCTCGGACTGGCTGAATTATTGAGCGGGGAAAGGAGGCCCCTAAAAGGCTCGGCTGTACTACCTCAGCCGCCTAACACTAATCTTTCCTACTAGACCATTACCGTTCAAGCCGATGTTCTAGTTTCACATTCTGTCGGCCCGCGAACCCCCGGAGCCACGCCCCTAATAGATCTTGAACTACTCCTTGTATTTTTTATCATCCAGGCCTAGAGTCTAACTCACAGCATAGCTAATCCGGAAGTAAAAGTGGACGTATCCAGGTATCCAATGGCGTGTTCCACCTATATTTGTGATATAGGATTTTTTACACGAATTTACAATTTTAATCTCATTATTTCTTTATATTTACCAAATAATACAATAGTAGTTTACATTGTAATAACAAGATTTTGATGTGTATTTGTGGACTTATTTAAACAATATAATCAATCCTGTCAATACTTCATCGAATACTTCGTTGAAATAAGTCGCATAAACTGAATGTTATTTTTTATTTATTAATTCCATTAATCATTAAGTAAAATATTTTTTAACATCACTTTACTTACACAATATGGAATTCTTAGATGTATTTAAGATGATTTGTTTTTAGACTGGTCTTTTCTCATCATTTTGTATTACATACGCTCTCTTTCTTGGTATATAAGACGTGTTTTGACTACATCTAAGAAAATCTCAGAGCAAATTAACCCTTTTTCTCAATTAATTTGCCTTTTTCAAATTAAATTATCTACAAAAATTTTCCATTCTAAATTCACCTACCTATTCTGTGCTGTAAATTTACATTTTTAATTTCTTTTTTACTTATGCTTTACCTTTTTCTTAACTTTCGAATCAACCATTTTTAACTTTGCATTAACACTTTTTAAATTCCCATTAACACATTTTTATATTAAATTAACTGTTTCTTTAAAGGAAGTTGACACGCCACTCATCACTGTAAGGTAAAGGCCCCGGGTTCGAATCCAGCGACCCTGCATTCGAACCCGTCATATTTACAAATGGGCTTTTTTTTTTTTTTTTTTTTTTCAAAAACACCGGCAACCTGAGAGTTTATATAATTTCTGCGAGCCCTCTTAAAATAAAATAATTATAATATAATAGCTAATATAATGATATGGCTCTTAGCTGAACATAAGACAATTATTGCAAATAATTAAATTTTTACCATATTAAGTGTAATTATTAATAACCAATTGTTTCTCTTTTAATTCGATTTTTTTTATTATAAAATATTAAGCTCCTTACAAAACATATTAAAATTAATTACAATTAAAATTAAAAATTCCATATAATAAAAGATAAAAATAAAAGATTCTCCATTGAAAGAGAAACGTGAGTTGAAATTGTGAATTTTAAGGCCATAAAAAATAAAAACATCGTTTTTTACTTCCTTCTATATATTGATTAATTTTTATTGTAAAATAATTAAGTGTTCTTCTATGATCTTCATTATTTTTTATAGAATATATTTTTTTAAATGGAGAAATTTTATATATAATATTGCTTTTTGGTGTTTTAAAGAAATTATTGATAAGAAAATAAAAAATTGTTTATTTATAATTAATCAGAGCTAATTTGAAGTATAAAACCTACAAGACCTTGAGGAGAAAAAGCATTAAGAGGTCAAATGTCACAAAGTCAAAAATTACTTAATTGAGTTACTCTTGTTTTTCATTTTCTGAAATTATATATACTGGTTTGTTAATAACTGTTTTACGTGTACAATGGAAAATAAATGGAATAAGACGATGGGGGTCTTTGGTCAAGAAAAGTTTGTTTGGACGATTTTGGCTACAGGGAAAAAGGTTGAGGGGAACTTGTCAACGGACTCATCACGAGTGGCCGCTTGGGCCGAAACCTCCGTCCTAACTAAACCGGCAACGAACCTGTAAAACTTTTTCTTAGGGTAGAACTTTAACCGAAAGCTACAACTTCTACCTGGAGTGTTTTTATTTCCCCTTTGGTGGAGGAATGCCATGCCGTTGTATTGTTCAACTCTCGAAGGGGTTTGGTGTTGATTTTTGTTTAAAAAAAACGCATACCGAACGTGCAAGGCCGATGATCGTGAGCACAATGGAAGGCCGGATGGGCACAATTTGCAAAATTGTTGAAAACCCTGATAATCTCCTAGAGAAGTGGCCATTGTGGTTTCTAATAGGCTACAATAATTACTGCTGATGGGTGAGAAGCGCCATTACCTCAGAGGAGCCGGCGATCCTGCCATTTTCTGGGGACAAAGCGCCTCTGCTCGTTGTCATTAGTCTTCCCTAATGGTACCTATCAACTCACTTTTTCCCCCTTGATACCGTGATAGCGTATAATTGAGATAAATGTATTCATATCACATTCGTTCCGAACTTAACTTTACTGTAGCGTATTATTCGAGAATTATACGGTCCGGTTCTTCATTATTTATAGAGTTATCAAACTTCTGCAAGCGTCAGTACACCGTGTGTATCATAAATTGAAAAAGTGTAAATAATACACAAGTTCCGTAACCGTTGTAGGAAATTAGAACTATTCAGTCACATTTTCATCAAAACCTTTTTAATTGTCTGAAATTGTTAATTTCTGTTTATGAATTCCGTCTGAACATTAAACAATAACTACGGTTGTGTCAGATTGCTGTAAAAGTAACAATACACAACGTTAACCAGCGATGATAAAACCAGGATGAGTGCGACCAACCTTATGATTGCATTCACTAGTTTTCGTGGTCCGCTTGACCAATTAATATCTTTTTAATTAATTTAGGTTTTAAGTTGAGATAAAAAAGCCAGTGTCACGAGCGGGATTCGAACCCACAACCTTTCTGCTAGATACGCCGCTGCTCTACCACTTGAGCTATCGTGACTTCGATCCACTCGGATACTAACTTCCCATCTCAACCCCACCTTTTGAATTTTCCCTCCTTTTTGCTATTTTTCAAATGTCGTGTAATCTATTTCATTCTCGGCGACAAATGAAATGGCCCCGGATAGCTTTAGTGAAATATACATCATTTTAACTTACTAAATTCACTAGTTTTCCTGGCCCGCTTAAACCTAATTAAGCAAAAGATATTAATTGGTCAAGCGGACCTCGAAAACTAGTGAATATAATAAGTTAAAATGAAGTATATCTTCATTAAAGCTGTTCGTGGCCATTTCATTCATCGCCGAAAATCAAATAGACTACACGACACTTGAAAAATGGCAAAAAGTTGGGAAAATTCAAAGTTGGGGTTGAGATGGGAAGTTAGTGTCCGAGTGGATCGAGGTCACAATAGCTCAGGTGGTAGAGCAGCGGCGTATCTAGCCGAAGATCGTGGGTTCGAATCCCGCTCGTGACACTGACTTTTTTATCTCAACTAAAAACCTTAATTAATTGAAACTTATTGAAAAACTGAAGCATAAGGGGTATTCACGATCGTTGTGTTAACCCTGTGAACAACGTTATGCCGTGTTAGATCGAGAAAAATCATGACGTATGACATTGTAAGAATTGGCTAGTTAACATTGCTCGATCTAACAGCCAGAGCCAATGTTAGGTGTTAGGTCGAAAATGTAGCCATATTGCTATCCGTTAGGGCGTCGGTAACAAACAGGGCAGCCATTAACAGCTGTTTTTTATTTATACGTATTTTTATTCTAAAATACACATTATTTAAATCAGTCCAATAAGTTTCTTTTGTTAATTTTTTTATCTCTGCCTTTTTTATCTCAACTAAAACCTTACTTACGATTACAAATTAAACCCACTTCGAAATATAAAATACATACCACCACTGAAAATGGTGAAATGCTGACACTCATGGAAAACCGAAAGAGAGAGTGACTAGACGTGCCTGAACTATCCACAACAACCAACTACAATGTAATTTCAATGAAACTGTAGATATTTATTTTAAAATAGATTTGTTAAAAAATTTCTATTGTTACAGACTAGCGGGTCGTCTGCTTAATCGGTTCATCGTTAATCGAGCTTCATATTTATGCAGAATTATTTAAAATTATCATATTTCCATTATAATAATAAACAATGGTTTGCCTATAATTTTCATCGTAACAGCCCAAAAGAGTATTAAAACCGTAATGAACCCAGAATATATTGAACTTATCGATTCATTCAATTGTGTGAAATGTACTAGAAATAATAATTCCTAAACTAATTTCATTACTGCATGTTCTGTATTGCTAATTAAATTTAAAAAAAAATGGTACAGATTTAATGGGTTTTATTTCTAATTTATAAGTTTTGAGTGAGTTTTTTATTATCTCGTTAAACATATAATTATATTTATTGTTTATAGTTAATTTCAAATTGTTCAATGTCATGTTTTATTAACTTTAGACTCCGATAATGTAATATTATTGAAAGAAGCATAGCAACGAGAAAAGGACTTAGTCTTTATTTGACGACTTTATCGAGATTTCCTTTCTTCCTTCGTAAATGTGAATGGATCTTCCTTCAGTATTTACAGAAATTTAAGTTTTTCGTAAGTACCCAAATCTGTGGTGATTGCTGACCGTTAGCCAATGATTATTTGGAATCGTGAGATGCGGTCTGGTGTGACGTAGGCTTTAGAAAAAGATTTTCTTTATCATGGCAACGTTTCGATCTTTATTGAGATCATCTTCAGCGCCTGGGATTTATAAACATGGTTTAAAATTGACAAATACACGTAGGATTTGGAAAAAAGGGTACAAATATTTTGATTGAATTTAAAATTTCTACCATTGTATAAATTTATTTTTATAAATATAAATATAAATATATTTTTTTCTATATAAAAACTTATATAGAAAGTTTTTATATAACTTTTTTGGGGTTTTTAAATTACCCATCCAAAATTTAAAAAAATTCTTGAAATACAATGTTTTTAAATTTACCATGTCCTCTTCTTGACATTTAAAATCAATTACTGTTTCAAAACTGTTCATCAACACGCATACTTCGTGATGAAACGTTGTAAACCCAAACTTTTGTTGAATCAGATATGAAATTAACTAATTATAATTATTTTTGTTGAATACCTTCAGGTTGAAATTAAAGTTTCAATTCACTCAAATATTGCATACCTGAAACAAAAAATACAAATGACATTTAAACTTGTGTTGATACATACAGCACCCATCTAACGTAATAATGTTTAAAATTAGATATTAAAAAGATAGTCAGGCAACTCGAGAGAGGTCAAAATTTTGATAAATTTACAATGTTTTTTAAAATGGCTTTTTCATTTGTATATTGGTGTTTGAAGTAAAGGAAAGACCTGACGTGAGTGTTAGAATAGCAAGAAAGCGGGCATGCAATTAGGAAATTTTTTCTCCCAGGATAAAACTTGGGACTACTTGGTTTCAACCCCTGCAAAAGCCAGCCTAAGAAGATGATGTACATGTAGTTACTACATACTGTGTGAGATTTTAGACTTTTATATTTACGCTGTACAATTTATTGTAAAAATATATATTGTTCAAAACGTTTCTTTTAACGAAGAATTTTGGTAATTGTAATTGATTTTTAATTTCAAAGAGAGTTGGTGGCCCCAAGGGTTAAAAGCGTTGTCATGGCTCTCTTCACTGCAAGGAAAGGCCCCATGTTCGAATCCAAGGGCCCTGCATTTCAACCCGTTATAAAAAAAATCTTAATATTTAAGCAGCCCTGGTGACCTTTTTTTCAAAGATAACGCTCTGTTTTTTTTTTCAATCATTTCGAAAATTTTCATTCTGAAAATTGACATTTTCGTTTATTTGTATTGGAGATATTGAAGTTTTTGTTCAAAACTTGATTATTTCAATTTATTGTTTAAAATTAGTAATTTGTGGAGATGATGAGTATTGGTATGATGGGTCAGTAACTGTTTTTAACATTTTTTAAAAATAGAATCACACTTAAATAATTGCTTAATATTTTTAACGCATTTTTAGTTCATATAATTTTTGTAATGTATGACATAGACTCATACATTTTTATTTACAAAAATTTAACAACGTATGTTATTTTAAATAAATTTGAAAATAAAAGGCTTATTTGCTATTTTAATTACTTACTATATTTTACATTTTATACTATATTCAACAAATATATGTAAATTATTAAAATAAAATGCATGACTACATATTTTTGTTATTTTTCTTTATTACTTGCCTATTTGGTAAAAAATGGATCCATATATATGTACATATTTTATACTTTATTTTCCATATAAATCACTATTTATGGTCTAACGTGTAGTATTACTATTATTTGACCCTATTACAGTAATTTATTTTATTTTGTACGCAGAATATTCAAATTTCTGTAGACGTCTATGAACGGAGAATGTTTATTAGCACTGTGGTTAATATGATTTTTTCTTCCTAAACTCATAAATCTTTGCAGAATATACATCTGTGTTTTGAAATTCATTTTTGGAATAATTCGTAAATGTATAGTAAAAGTCATTTCGCTAAAGAATATACGCCTGGATACTCTGTTAAGTGCCTTAATTGGCACACCATTAATTTTGTTTTTATTATACTTTTTGCAATTTGTACATTCTTATACTTATATTCTACTTACGTTGAAACGGTTTTGGTTATGTTCAAATTAATATGTTTAAGTTTTTTGAATATGGCTCCAACGATCACTGTTGCTATACGTACCAGGCAGAATAAATAAATATAGCCTCACTTAACAACTATATGATGTTAACAAATGTTTGTTTTTACTTGTTATTCCTTTTTATCCCTTATGAAAACAACGCCATCTATTCTATGCCAGATTCACCGATCTCTATTGTACATGACTTTTTTTAAGTTTTGCTTGTTTAATTTTGCTTTCTAGTACTTAAAATTTGTAGGCTATAGTTGTAAATCACCGCACTATTAAATACACGCTACAACCCTGATGCAAATGACGGGAACGTGAGGGCAATACTGGAAGAAACAGCATAGTATTTGATAATGTATAAGTCTGAGTGGATCGACGTCACGGTAGCTCAAGTGTAGCGCAGCGGCGTATGTAGCCGAAGATCGTGGGTTTGAATCCCGCTCGTGGCACGAACTTTTCATTTCAACCAAAAAACTTATATAAAAAGATTAAGTAATTGAAAGAACCACTAAACATAATGGCATTTCATAATGTTCCACGAAACACTTCTGTTTGTAAGTTTTGGATGAAAAACATCGTGTAAAATTATACGATTTCAAATTAACAAGACTTTCTGGAACGATGTAAGTCTGTCATATGTGATAGGAAAGGACTCTCTGAATGCACGATTCTGCCGTCTTTCTGATTTCGTCTTCCCGAATATTTATTGGCGAGGGGCAGTCAGTTAACTTCCGAGATTCCCCCTTCCAATCTTATTATTCCTCGAGACGCCCTTTGGGAGCACCTGGTATTCCCAATCATGTTGATTTTTCCCCTGTGACTACGCGCCTTTAAACCAGTTATGTATTTGTGAAAAGACATCAGGCTTTAATTCGATTTAGCAAGGCCCGTTCATTCCAGAGGGCAGCTGTCTTTCAAGCTTAATGGGATTTAGCGAGTTCCCGCCCTCTTTGTCGCCCTGTCGTTTGCCCTTGGCCCACTTAGTTTACAGCCACTTCTCAAGTGCATCCTAACATGTACCAAACTCAGTTTAAAACTGTTGTTTTTCCGACGTCGTTCAAGGAAACTGCCTCGATCCGCTTTTCCCATTGTCAGAACGTCAACCGTCCCCGGAGGAAGATACACAAGATCTGACGATAAGTTCAACCGAACAACAACGCGACGAAATCTCTTTTACTACTGGAACAACGCCATAGATCCTTTTTTATCTTAAGTATTTATCGAGGCTTAGTGATACAAAGGACTTTTATTTTACAAACTTCTCCCTTAATTCAAATTGTTTTTGTTTTTCTAGATTTTATTTTATATTTTAATATGAACAATTTTCATAAATTCGATGTTCGCTTTTAAAAATCAACATAGTAACAAATTATTACAGTAGGGGTATTTACGAGTTTTATAACATGTTAACTCGTGTTAACGCGAATAGAGAAATGTCCAGTATGATCGTCAAAGCCCCCTCCTTTTCTTAGCATGTTAAATGTTAATTTTTCCGTAATGCCGCGCGTGGCGATTGGTAGAACCAAAATTAAAGCTATAACTGTCCTTGAAGGTTAGTTGTTGTTTGTAATGGTATTGTTTTCTGTTAAATTGTAAGATGCCAGAAGTTAGTAAAAAAGGAAAATTAATCAACTCTTCCATTCAAAATATTATCTATACACAAGGAAAATTCTAACGAATGACTCTTCAAATCGTGCCGACATACCTAACTTGTATCCTAACTTCTGACAGCCTACAACTTCATAGGATAGGAGATGTTTTTATTATGAATGAAAGTATAAGGACAGGTCAGAAGTTAACAAAAGTAAAGTATTGGTCTCATTTAATTCAGGTGTATTTAAGAATACGTGTAAACAAAAAACAGCTGTTACATTCATGGCTGCCATGTTGGTTACCTACGCCCTAGCGGATAGCAATGTGACTACATTTTCGACCTAACATCTAACATTGACTCTAGCCGATTCTTACAAGTCTACGTCATCATTTTTCTCGATCTAACACGAGATCTAACTGGGTTAACACAAAGATCGTGAATACCCCTAGCATATGTATTATTAAATGGTACAATCCCACACTATAAAAGACTATTTATTGAAGAACGTACATGTGACTGCGTGTAAATGGATAAAAAATCGACTGACAATAGAAAAGGTAAAACTTTTAACTATTACTTTTGACCAAATTAACTACTGCTTTTCCTGTTTGTAAAATTTTATTAACCTATAATCTTTCTAAATGTCCAATAAAAACGTTCTCAATTTATTTCGAAACGAGGTTTTTTTATTGTGAAAATCATGGTAGCATTACAAATAAACCTATTTCATCCTATTAGTTCACTGTAATAGCCGACCATTAAGCCAATTAAGGAATTGCTGGAAGAATCGATAAGAGGATTTTCCTTTATTTCACGAAACTTTACCCAATTCAGTATAATAATGTGAATTCCGTTGACCGAGCACATTATGTAATGTTGGACAATTAAAAAGTTCAAGTTTGTTGAACAATGTATTTCAAACAAGCCGTTGAAATGAATATTTAATCCAATAAATTTGCATTCGTGTTATTCCACAACTTTGTATTTTATTAGTATAATATGTATTAATTTGTATTTACATAAGAATTTCCTCTTTTTTACGTTGTTTTCATTTTCTACAGTCCGGAAGTTTACATAAAAAATGTTTTATAAGTGTTATTAAAGTTCTTATCGATAGATAAAATGTTAGAAAACTGTTTTTATTATTGTTATTTGGATGCAATACAAATTTATATATACATACAATCTCACTATTAATATTATATATAGAGTTGAAATTTTTAGAATTTAATAAAAACTTCTTTTAATAACAATACTTATTCATTTATAAAATCATATTTATTTAGACATCGTGAGATGCGGTCTGGTGTGATGTTTTTCTGTAACCTACATCACACCAGACCGCATCTCACGATTTCTAAATAAATATCGATTAACGGTCACTAATCACCACACATATAAAATCATAGTAGTCCTCAATAGTTGGACTTGTGAAACTTTCGATAAGGAACTCTTCTGTTTTCCTACACCTCCGTTTACAGGACAGTTATACAGATACTGGCAGAAGATTCATTAAATATTTATTTACCTGAAGGTTTTAGTGAGCAGGAGTGTTTCCACTGGGCAACGTCTCCCACAAGAGTCTTAAATGACAATGGTAGCTTATAAGGACATATATTTAATACAATATTTGTGGTTGTAAATATAAAATAAAAGTAAGTAAAAAATATTTATTTATTATGTCTACTGTGGAAGCAGAATAAACAAAGGACAAGGACATGGTCTTGGTTATTTTTTCTACAGTACAGATAGCTTCTGCGTAGAATACATGCAGGATTAAATTTTTGATTTTTTTGAAGTAGCATCATCGATCTCTGAATGTTAAACGATATTTAATTATAGCTGATGCTGGGTGTTGCGAGTCGGTAAACTCATGTTGAACCGACACGAGGTTATTTATTGGGTTCGTCATTTTCGCTGGGGGGTTTTTTGAATATTCAGTATTCCGAACATGCCGAAATCAAGTTAAGCCACAATATATATATGAATGTACGTATGAGCCTTTTCACCACGTGTGGAAGGACCAATTAAGAATGTTAATAGAGCTCCAGATGTTCCATCAAATATGGAAATAAATAGCTACGTCCTTTTACCGGAGAGCCAAATATTATTAGGCATTAATTTAGGCGAGGTGGAAAAAAGGCAAGTTGCCGGCAACCGGATATGGCCGCTAGGAGAAAAAGAGTAGACAATAAAAACTTATCTTCAGACAATCAAAACTATGGTAATTAAAAAATTAAACACAGACTAGTCAAATTCACAAGGGCTTTCTTATGGAAAATATAGGGCTCAACATCCATTTCGTTTCCAATGCGAAAAAATCCTGATATAAGGATCCTATGTACGTATCATTGATGATCTCCAGAATCATAAGTAACCAAACCTTTCTCAGGCTAATTTCATGATAACGCCGATCCCATACTAGATTATAATAACGAGGGATAATTAAAGTTTGCCCAAAAATATAAAAATCCGTTTTGAGAAACTCGTCATATTTATTGCAGTTAATTCTATAGCTGTAAACGTCAAATAAAAAAAAGGTATAATATAAATATAAATAGATTTATACACAATAAACACCATTGAATATTTTTATTCAATCTTCAAAGGTGCAAAATGGAGGCTTTATTGATATTATGATTTAATGTGTGGTGGTTAGTGACCGATAGTTAATCATTAAAAATTTCAAGCATTGTATAAATTCATTTTTTTCACATCCTACATGTATTTGTATAATTTAAACATTGTTTGTAAATCCCAGGATCTGAAGATGATCTCAATAAAGATCGAAACGTTGGCACGATAAAGAAAATGTTTTTCTATAACCTAGGTCACTCTAGACCGCATCTCACGATCTCCATATAATAATTTTGACTTAATTTATTAAGAAAAACCATAAATAATATTTGGCTGAAAAAATACTATAAACAGAAATATAGTAATAAGTACCAAAAGCGAAATGATAATATTAATTCTAAGTTAAGTTTTTATCTTGATATTCTCTCTACCACCCATAAATAAATTCGCAATAAATTTCATTCGCAAATTGTAACAAAAACTGCCAAATTTTTTAAGAAAAGCCGGCGTATGTGAGCATTTGAGTCGAAAAGGAGTTGATTAGTGCGAAGCTGTGGCATGGGAGGCTTATTTGGAAAGGACTGTTCTGTTGACACACCTGCTCTCGCCCAATGCGACACCGGGAAACATACAGCGATACGTGTCCGGCCTTCTAACTTTCAACGCAGATTGCCCTACAAAGATCACTACAATGGACTGAAAGTTGGCGTGTCGAAGGGTGGGATAGATAGAGCTGTTTTTATAACGGATAAAAACGAATAACAGGGAAAAACAAAGTTGGCAACGTTTGTTAACACGTATCCATATAGTTGATAAGTGAGGTAATATTTATTTATTCTGCCTGGTATGTATAGCGACAATAATCGTAAGTTCCACATTCAGAAAACGTATCATATTAATGTGAACACAACCAAAACCGTTTCAACTTAAGTAGAAGATAAGTATAAGAATGTACAAATTGCAAGAAGTATAATAATAAAAAAATATTAATGGTTCATAATCAATGGTGTGCCAATTAAGGCACTTAACAGAATAAAATATCCAGGCTTATTTTCTTCAGAGAAATGATTTTTAGTATACATTTACGAATTATTTCAAAAATGAATTTCAAAAACAGAAGTTTATTCTTTAAAGATTTATGAGTTTAGGATAGATGAAGGATATAAGTGCCAAAACCTTGTACGTTCAAAATAGATGTTTTTACAGAAATTTGTATATTGTGCATACAAAATAAAATAAATGACTGTAAAAGGTCAAATAATAGTAATACAAGGGCGTCGGTGGCCGCAACGGTTTAGGCGTTGACACGGTAAAGTTCCCGTGTTCGAATCCAGCTGCCCTGCATTCGAACTCGACATACATACAAATGTGCTTTTGATAGAACCTCTACTGTTGCGAACCCTCGTAAAAAAAAAAAAAAAAAAAAAAAAAAAAAAAAAAAAAAAAAACCTACTGTAATAATATAACCTCTGCTGTTGCGAACCCAACAAAAATAATATAAATTAATGTAATAATGTCAAATAATAGTAATACTACGACTTAGACCATAAATAGCGATTTATTTGAGAAATCAAATATAAAATATGTACATACATATGGATATATTTTTTACCAAATAGGCAAGTAAAAAGAAAAATACCAAAAAAATGTAGTTATGCAATTCATTATATTTTTTAATTTACAAATATTGGTTGAATAAAGTATAAAAAGGAAAATATAGTAAGTAATAAAATAGCAAATAAGACTTGAATTTTCAAATTTATTTAAAATAAATATGTACGAGTCTTCTTCAAAAATTCTAAGAACTAAAAATGCGTTAAAAAGATTAAGCAATTATTTAGGTGAGATTCTATTCTTAAAAAATGTTAAAAAAATATTAAATGAAAAATTCATCAGCCAAATTGATGAATTTTTCTTTTCATCTTTTTTTAACATTTTTTAAAAATAGAATCTCACTTAAATAAATGCTTATATTTTTAACGCATTTTTAGTTCTTAGAATTTTTGACGTAGACTCGTACATATTTATTTACAAAAATTGAACAGCGTACGTTATTTTAAATAAATTTGAAAATTAAAGTCTTATTGAAGTAATTAAAATAGTAAATAAGCCTTTAATTTTCAAATTATTTACAATAACGTACGTTGTTAAATTTTTGTAAATAAAAAGGTATGAGTCTACGTCAAAAATTCTATGAACCAAAAATGCGTTAAAAATATTAAGCAATTATTTAAGTGCAATTCTATTTTTTTTAATGTTAAAAACAGATGAAATGAAAACTTCATCAATTTGGCTTACCGACCCATCAGTCCAATACTCATCATCTCCACAAAGTACTAAATTTAAACAATAAATTGAAATAATCTAGTTCTGAACGAAAACTTCAATATCTCCTAAACAAATAAACGAAAATGTTAATTTTTAGAATGAAAGTTTTCGAAATGCTTGGAAAAAATACAGCGTTATATTTGAAAAAAAGGTCACCAGAGCAGCTTAACTCTTAAGATTTTTTTATATAGGGTTGGAATGGATTCGAACTTGGGGCCTTTCTATGTTGTGAAGAGAGCCATGCCAACGCTTTTAACTCTTGCGGCCACCAACGCCCCTTAAAAGTAAAATTATAAAAATTCTTTGTGAAAAATTATCTTTGGAACCATACATGGTTTTACAGTAAATTGTACAATGTAAAAATAAAAGTCTTTTGTAACACACAGTATTAATGAACTTGATTTATATATTATATTATATATTTATTTCAACGAAAATCTTAATTAATTGAAAATAATTTATTTGGTCAAGCGGACCACGAAACCTAATAAAATTTATTTATAAAGATAGCACAATGTAATTGTTTGAGATCTAAATTGTAAGTACAATTAGATGCAAATTTAAGCAAAATCGTCACTTTTTTTACAAAAAGTTCATTCCAAGCTATAATAACTAGGGATGTAATTAGTTGTCTTTTCTTTCAATTATACTTTTCAATAAAACTTTCCGCTTTATTCCTTGTTGCCCCAACACTAGAATTGAAGGATAACAAGAATTAAGTAGAAAAAATTACCCTTTTTTTCAAAGATATCCATCGAATCAAACATTTTAATTGAGTTGGCACTCGTTTTTTTCCTTTGTTTTGAATTCATTAAATTAATTTGAAGTTTTCTAATTAGGGGCGTTTTTTAATATTCCAATGCTCTGTTGATTTGCAAGCCAGCAGCCGTTGCGATTGTCGAGTCAGTATTTAATCTAAGAGGGTGTACATGTTTATTTGTTAAAGAAGAGAGATGAGATTATAACATTGGGGTGAGAGGGTTGATGAGACGGGTTAAACTTTTAACCCTAACAAAGCATTGCTCTATATTTTAAACTTTGTAAGCTCTTTTGAATGTTATTATTCAACATTTTACAAAACAAAAATTACCTCGTAGGGATATTTTAAATTTATTCGTCAAATCAAGCGAGGAGACTTATTTCACCTGAGGTTGTGAAAACGCAACATCGGCATCGTTCCCTTCCGGCAGGTTTAAAACAAGGTGGATTGCCGGAGGTTGTGCGAAAGGCGTGCAAAAAGTTAAGTAATGTTCAAATCATATGACATAAACGAGTTTAGATGGATTTCCAAACAGTTTACGCAGTTTCTCGATGTTAAATGACCCGAGACGGACGGTGACAGCCGGGCAAAACTGTTTCAAACTGAAATCGATGTACCGTAAGGTTCGCCGGTGTGCGATTGAATAAACATGACGCCGAATAGCAACTATAGAAACGAGCTTAGATTGCCGAAGGCAAGGCCTTTCACGGCCCCACTCATACGTATGTATGCAGTTGATAAAAGAACATCTACCTTAAAGCTACAATAAAAATCCAAAATTAATCGTCTTTTTATAAATTTAAGTACAGTTAATTACGGAACTACCGACTTCAACTTAAGCCAGAAACTTAGAACTACACTACGGCAAGAGTCAGATTTGGCATCCTCACAAAGAACTTAAGAAAAAATAACTTAACAACCGACAATCAGGACTGGATTCTGTTTTGGCAGTCAAACCTTAACTAACTAGGTACACTGCGACCACTTTATACATACAGAGTGGCATTCTGTGTTTTGCCAAGCCATCCAATATCCAACACACCCACCCAATCGGCATTGATGCCCAACCGGTCATCCATAAATTCATTAGACCAGTTATCAAAGTTCATCACTTCGTCCACCAGACTTTCGCCTGGACCACATAGGTTCGATTCCCATCGTCACCTATCATCGATGTTCTGACCCTTGGTGAGGGGTATCCACTACGATAAAAAAGTACACAATGGAAGTTCGGGTGGGTTCGAAATTCATGTACCGTAAATTCATACCTGATATCATTCGAAAGTAGGTTTCTTTCACAAGTGGAAGAATACCGATTTGCCAAAATGGACCTAGGTCTTGGGAAATAAGCGTGATAACTTCACTATCCACACGACCTCAACATTCTTTTACGTTAATGAACTGATCAGTTTCTACACCGGCTGCTCGATTAATCTTAACCCAGCCAACAACAAGGAGCTACAAATCAAGTAAGAAACGTAGGAATATATCTAGGCAGCAGACTGACATGGGAGTCTTACACAACCCATCCAATTTGAACGATCAAAAATTCTCAGACAAATCGTCAAAACTCATTATCACGTGACAAGCATCAGAATTTGACACTACCTCCCCATTCCTTTTGTCCATAACAGATCAGGTCCTACGTCCAAAGGTGACACAACCTTTCGATAAATCTTATCCATAATGCTCATAAACGAGAACATCTAATCAAGATACATAGGATTATACCTAGGCACCAGGCTGGCATGTGATTACTACAGAGACCATATCATTCTTCTCAGACAATGGTCAAAGCTCAATACTATGTCATTGTACTCAGAAACAAAATTTTCTTTTTGTTAATGCACTACTGCTCAAGCCATCTCTATACGACCCATCTTGACGATCACCTCAACATCTTGTCTACATTAATTCAATCCCTTATATTAAATGCCCAGCGATGGCAAGTTTCGCATAACTTGTGTCCTCCCAGTGCTAAGATGGAGCAATAACCCGGGACAAAAAAAAATGTACACACACATATTTACAATATGCATTGATTAATACAGGCTAAAAATAAATTATTCTTTATTGCAAATCAAATGAGTATAAGATTAAAAAGAAAATATTTTTGAATTTATGTAGCTGAAATGTTCAAGACAGATTGACAGCTAATATCGAATTTCAAGGATAAATTAACAATCTTTAGGTATGGATAATTTTGTACACAACAACCTAATTGCTATTGTCAGTAAATTTTAAACTACCATAAATGGATATTTCCTCTTAATATTTCCTCTCAGATTGTAACAATTATCAGTAAATTGTTAATTTACAATGACTTTTATTAGTGTTCTGACTTATCTGGAAAATTTACGTCCTTTAAACTTTCGAGTATAGCATGTTTCGAACATATAGCAAACAATGTTGGTTCGAGTTACAATATAAAACCGCTGACCCTAAAGTTTACTCCGCCAAACGTACACCTCTCCCACATAAATAAGTTTGAAAACCGCTCTGCAGACGTCATAACGCTCTGGATAATCAGTTATTAATGCTTGTCTAATTTTATCAGGGCGAAACTTCTGACGTGAATCAGACGGATGTGTTGCCCGTGGTAATCATTTGTCTTACAACTGAGCCAAAAGCCGAGATAACGCGTTGATAACGATAAATTCAAACTGATGAATTTACAAAATTCGGCAGCTAAAGTAATAACGCCGCTTCAATAATACAAACACCGATTAATTTATGCTTGCGGAATAAAGTTGCACATAACTTGTCGAGGAACTTAGTTTCCTCTGGAAATTGTTCCATACAAATTATTCACACAATTACCAAGGCAGGAAAACGGGATACTCATTAAATTCCTCGTAACTTTCCGTTCTCCATGTGAGCTTTTGTTATAAAATGTGTACGTTTTATTTCTTTACTAATTGTTTTGTTAATGTTTATTTATAAAAATTTTCAAAGTAGGTGCTAGCTCGGCGGTGCCACCTAGACTAATTATTTACATAATGGACGTTTCATTTTAGGTCTACTTGCTGTATTGATCTGTCTACCCCTCACCTAATTAAGTTTGGATGTCAATCGTGTTCTTTTTAAAAAGATATTTCAAGCAATGTTCAATAAATAATATAACGATGATTATTACATAAAAAAAATAGTATCCATCGACCAAAAATGTAACTAAAAACACATTACAGCAAAAAAAAAGTTTTTTATTGCAAATATACTTGTATTATGCTGTTTATTTGAAATTATNTATATGCATTTTTGTTGTTATACTAATTACAACCCACTAATTTTATTTAAACTAATTTAATCGATATCTGAAATACATGCGTTCATAAAAAATTAATTAATGGTGAAAAGTTAATTATAATGTTCGTCATTTATAACAATAATTATAAAATTAAAAATTTAATGGTAATTTTAATTAAATCTCATGAATTTTTGATATCGTTTAATTTGGTTTACATTAAAAAAATATTTTGTAATTAATTAATATAAAGGAACAAAATAGTCCAGTTTTTAAAAATATATTTTGTACTTTCACCGTAGCAGTGAAGGCTGAGTGGTTAGAGTGTCTGATTCCGTATTTCCTAAGCTAGAGGTTCTAGGTTCGAATCCTGGCGTAGCGGGTGGTTTTTTAATTGAAAAAAGGAGAAAAAAGTTGAATCCCTAATTTATAATGGCTTAGGGCTTACTTATATTTTGTACAATAATATTTACAATCGATTTGGTTTCGTGGTCCGATTGATCGAATTAATTCTTTTTAATTAATTAATCTTGATTAAACTTTTACTTCAATCAATACCTTCCTTAAAGTTTAATTAATTGGAAAAATATGTAATGCATTTTTTCTACAGACCTAAATGATAGAAAATAAATCTTATAATATTTCCTTTTGTGTTCTGCGATTACAGAGTTGCCTGGGTTATAACGAATGGGGTGGATAGGGGATAGGGAGAAAAGAGGCGGCCACAAGCCCTTCTGCACCACGACCTGAGTAGATCATTGTGCTGCCCTGTTTTTTATAACTCACTGGCCAGCTTCAGGTTGTTAATCAAACTCCATTGCCTTACCAGCGGCTCTTTACTGTGGGATCTTGCGTGTGGTTTTTCCTGTCCTAGTTGCAAGACCCGCCACCTCTACATAGACCTTCACAGAAACATAAAATGTGTTCTGCAGTCGTCCTCTTCCTGGCAGTATCTCCACAGTGTTTCTTCTGTTTGTACTCCTATCCGGTGCATGTGATTTCTTAAATGGCAATGCCCTGTTAGGCGTCCTACCAGAATCTTAGTTCGGTTGCGGTTGCCTTCCAATAATTCCATTGTAAGTTTTGCAGATGGCCCTGAATCTCTTCGAGTGCCTCATGTCTGTGGTATTGTTCTACTAGGTTTTGGGCTTATTAAGGATCCACTTTAAGAAGTATCCTCTTTTGTGTCAAGACTTAGCCATAGTAGGGTTCAGGACCTAGAGACTTCATGTTGGCACCCTCTTTGGACCACATGTCAATTTTTTCTTTGTCTCTATGCCTCCAGAGCCCAGGGGCCCAGGGGTTATAAGGAAAGAGAGCTAAAAAGCCGCTGGCAAAATGAAAAGAGTTGGCGGACCCTGCATTGTCAGAATTAACAGACTAGAATTTATCAAATTTTAAAATCTCATTTATATTTTTTTAGTTTATATTTTTTATAATAGTCGTTAGAAAAGAAAGTTTATATTGGTTTCGTCCGTTAATATTTATTTTATTTTTGTGATCTAACGTTTATCAGATAATATTCGAGCTTGATTAAAATATATTCAGCATTTTTAATAAATAGTTCACTTTGTTCGTACTGCGGGTAAAACATGAATAATTATTTTCCCCTCATGTTTATTTTCTATTTTGACTTGTTGGAAAAGCCAGAATTTCCAACAAAATTAAACGTGAATCATTGCCGTACATTTATTTAAAGTTTGCAACAGTTACTCCTGTATTTACTCTAGCTGGATCGATGGCCAACAAGTTATTAGACGCTTTACACTTCGCTGGAGAATTGGTTCATTGCATAATGCCGAATAATTGAAAGAAACATAAGTTAGAATTAGCGATTCAGTTTTGAAATTTAATCAATGAGATGCTTTCCGTAGGAAAACGCGGTTGTCCCCCTAGAAGAAAGTCAATATTTTGAAATTTAGATGGCAATAAATCCAAGAGGATTTTATTATAACGAGTATAAAAAAAGGAAAAGCTAGCTTACAACGTTACTTTTTATAGCTTGTCATTACGTTCAAGGAAACATGCTCTGATCTTTTTAACATAAATCATTGGAAGTTATACAACGATATTGTTTTGCTTTTTTGTTTGACATTTACAGCTGTAGTATTAAATACAAGAAATACAATCAAATAATTAATTTTATAGTCTTAAAGAAAGGATAAGTCACTTATGCATTCATAACATTTAGGATGAGGCCGGAGAACTACTGGTGTTTCAGCCAGCGTAAATTATGTTTAGAAAGTGCGGCTGAGAAAAGCTGGGTTAGTATGGAATTGGTTTGACCGGTGAGAAATGAAATTTGTCATATCAGGATTTTATAGATGGGCAAACGTAATGGATGTTGTGGTAAGGTTATTTAAGGGTAAAATTTTACTTATAGAAAGCATCGTTTGTGAAACATTTTTGACCGTATGGATCGGATTCTATACGAGTTGCTAACTATGGAAAATACCATATGTAATGTACTGGTAGTTATTTTAGTTATCTTTATTCATCCTTTTCTTAAACCATGGCATCAGAGGCAGGAAGGTGAGTCGAGATCTTTGTGAGTTGATAGCAGCATCGTCTGCAAATCTGAACTAGGAAGTATTAAGTTGATGGCTTATGTCAGACTGTTAGGTAAAGCGTAAAATCAGAGATAGTAACTTAGGCTACTCCTAGCTAGACAGGATTGATGTGAGTGGTGGATGAACCGCACGTTACCCACGAGTAATGGTCAGTAAGGTGGGACCTTAGGATGAAGTAGTAGGTGGTAGGTACAATTCATATTAGTTTTCGTCAAATCAAATGCTCTCGCAATTTCGAGAAAGACTGCCGGGCAGAACTGTTTCTTTTTAAAGGAATAAGTTAGAGAGACTAAAACACAGTGAATTATAGATTTTTCAGAAACGTATTGGTGCTGAAAATCGAACAGATGATGTAGGGTTAAATGAAAGGAATCAAGAAAATAATAAAAGCATTCCAAGAATCCCAGGAAAATAAATGTAACCACAATAATGAATTTAGGGAGCGTCGGTGTCCGTAACGGTTTAGGCGTTGATACGGCGCTCATCACTGTATGGTAAAGGTCCCGGGTTCGAATCCAGCGGCCCTGCAACCGAACCTGACATACTTACAAATGTGCTTTTTTTTCAATACAACCGGCACCCTGAGGGTTTATATGACCTCTGCTGTTCGAACCCTCGTTGAAAAAAAAATATAATAAGGAATTTAATATGTAAGATACATTTTGGGTAGTCATGCATTTATTCCTGTTTTATCCTGTGAGTGATCTTTCCAAAGTGAATGATATCATATAAAAACGATAATATGTAAACTATGTTCAAAATCAATGCGTAAAATTTTACTACTAATCAATTAATTAAGGTTTTTAATTGAGATAACAAAGTGAATGTCACGAGCGGGATTCGAACCCACGACCACTTGAGCTATTGGGTTGTCCGGAAAATAATGCAGGATTTTGGTATTAAACAAAAAAAAAGAAACTAGTTACTTTAAAGCAATGTTCTTTAATCAAAATAATTTCCCATACTCTCAATACATTTCTCCCAACGTGTTGGTAACTTATTAATTCCGTCTGAGTAGAATTCAGAATTTTTAGAATTGATAAAGTCAATAAATGCATTTTCCAGTTCCGTTTGATTTTTGAATATTATGTGTTGTAAGTAGTGGTCCAGGTGTCTAAAAAAATGGTAGTCAGTAGGCGAGAGGTCCGGAGAGTAGGGTGGGTGAGGCAAAGTTTCATAGCCAAGCTCCAATAATTTTTGTGACGTTACACGTGACACATGTGGTCGAGCGTTGTCATGCAACAAAATGGGCCCTTTCCGATTGACCAAAGAGGGCTTCATTACTGCCAATTTCTGATGCATGGTATTAATTTGGTTACAGTATGATTCAGCATTGATGGTTTCGCCAGGATTTAAGAAGCTGTAGTGTATTAAACCAAATGAAGCCCACCATACCGTAACCATTACCTTTTTTTGATGAGTTGGGGGCTTTGGAGCTTCCCCTTTGTCGAGCCACTGTCCAGAACGTCTAGTGTTATCGTAGAGAATCCACTTTTCGTCACATGTAACAATTCTGGCCAGAAATGGGTCATTTTTGTTTCGACAAAGAAGTGATGCACAAACATCAAAGCGCTGATTTTTTTGGCGATCGTTTAATGAGTGTGGAACCCAATTTTCGAGTTTTTTCACTTTTCCAATCGCCTTGAGGTGGTCAGCGACGGTCGTTTTACTGACTTTGAGTTGCTCTGCACCCACCACTGATCGCAGAACATCATCATTAAGAGAGGAAGGCCTTCCACGACCTTCTTCATCTTCAAGGCTGAAATCTCCCTCCCGAAATTTTTTAAACCACCTTTGCACAGTGCACTCATTAACACAACCCTCGCCCCAGACTTGGTTAATGTTTCTAGCCGTTTGGGCTCCGCTTCGGCCGAGTTTAAACTCGTAAAAGAAAATCGTACGAAATTCTCGCTTTGACATTATAAGGATGACTGAATTATTTCCAAGTAGCGGAATGCTACAGAGGTAAACAAACAATATCATTTGGAAGAGGATTAATAAGTGTTGACATTCATACAAATGAGTAATCCTGTAAACGTAAACAGAATATTTTATATAGATTTTTTTTAATGAAAACTTAAAATCCTGCATTATTTTCCGGACAACCCGATATAAGGGGTAGAGTAGCGGCGTATCTAGCCGAAGGTTTTGGGTTCGAATCCCGCTCGTCACACTGACTTTTTTATCTCAACTAAAAACCTTAATTAATTAAAAGATATTAATTGGTCAAGAGGACCACGAAAACTAATGAATTTACTAGTTATGTTTTTTAATCCGTTTGTTTCCACCGCTTTTTCATACTTACTAGAAAAACATATATTGGTTTAACATCCAAATATCCGTGAACGCGAGATCAAACAACTTAGCAACATTTTTTTAAATTTTTTTTAAATTAATTTATTTTTTATTTTTTTTTGGACGGGGGTCTTCTTAAAAACTTCATGGGGTATGCCCGGTTTTGATCCCAGAACTGCTAGAGTGGCAAATACTACCAGGAGGCCCTAACCGACATCAGTATTAGTACGTAAGTTTAATGACTTATTAAATTATTTTCAAAGGAATTAAAGATGTAGAATCAATTAAGGTATACCTGATCTACAGGAAAACATCTAAATATTAAACAACAAATATTTAAGTCTTTTTCTCTCTCTGACGTTTTTATCTTCAAAGTTGGCTGTTTCATTCAGGCCAGGGATATAAATATGGAAAAGCATAAACTACAGGTTGAAGGTAAGAAAGACCGGTTTATCAGATTAAAAGGATTGATAGATCAAGTGATCAAAAAAGTCCTCGTTACAAATAAATTGATGTCATATTAATGTATCGATTTTCATGTAAATAATAACATAAAAGTTCCTACATATTTTAATATTACTATCGTTAAAAAATTATGGTCTTTTTATCCGGTAAAATTTATGTTAAATCAGGTTAAAACATGGCACGTGAAAAACATCTTTGTTGTTTTGAAGTAAAATAAATCGATTGTTCATTTTGCGCTTGTTAATTATATCAATAAATACAAATTTACACAAAATCATTATATATTTTTATATTTTCTTTCCAACATGTGTGTCTTGGAAAATATTGAAACAGTTGCACAGGCAAAGACGGAGAAAAGTGTGGAAATAATATCATAACGGAGATAAAGGTAAGTCGGCAATAGGCCTCAGGCAAAGGGCCCTTCAAACCATTAGGAACTCAGCTAAAATGCACAAGCTTTTCTCCATTATATTCCTCTCATCCTGCACAAGGCATAAAAGGGAGGAAAGAGGATTGAAGTGTCTCTCGAGCTAATCGCAGTTTGAATTTTGTTCAAAATTATTACCTTATCGCTCATTATGCACGGCATTTTGAACCGGACAGCCGTTTCAACAGGATGCACGGCGAAATTGACTTTTGGCCGAGTAAACCGGGTAATTTCAAACCTACCAGGGTGTGTTGATTAAAAGATCAAACAACATAATTTTTTTATACGTTTTACCCAATATTTCCGCATTTATGTCATCTCCATAATGTATGCTTACACATTTTGTAATCTGTTTTATACTTTTATTTGTGTATTAAACAATACAATTGGATTCAATCAATTATGATCTTTTCCTAATATCACGTCATTAACTGGTGCCTCAAAAATCCGAGAACTTAAAAACCTGCGGGAAAATAAAAAGCTATCGATAGTCATGACTACCGAACTAACTATCCCTAGAAGATGTACATACTACAGAGGACGGTTACCATTTGTATGTATATTTCAACAACGATATTTGAGTAATACTAACATTTTCTTTAACGTGCCAACGTTTCGATCTTTATTGAGATCATCTTCAGTGCTCAAAGTGTTTGTCTTCTGTGACTAATATGACTGACTAATTCTTTTTAAAATTATTAATTCATACATTGACTGTCCTCAATTTCCAAGCAATATTAAATTTCCACTACTTATCAGCAAAAACAGGACCTTGTAAACTGCGCAAAAAGCTTTCGGTTCCTTCAATGTCCGTGACGGTTCATAATGTTATTTGTTGGTGGTTTCAGTGATCTTTTTGTATCATTATTTAGTGTAGACACACCACACACAACACACATTTAGTGTAGAGCTGTTTCACAAGATTTTCCTTTCTGATAAGCATGTTGATATTTATGAAAAAGTTTTTCTTTTATAGAATGTTAACAACCCGCTACAGGTTTTTCAACTAGCTTTTTGTTTGTGGGAAGTAATCTTTTTCCCAAATGTGTTGCCAGATCTATTTTACGACACTTTGCCACTCAAATCACTCACTTGATCGGATCTAGAGCTTCTATATATTAAATAATTATTCAGAAATCGTGAGATGCGGTCTGGTGTGATGTAGGTTTCAGAAAAACATTTTCTTTATCGTGCCAACGTTTCGATCTTTATTGAGATCATCTTCAGGGCTCAAAGTGTTTGTCTTCTGTGTAATTGTGCCATTCTTGCGTGTCGTGTTGAGAGTGCCCTCCCCTTGGGCGTTTGTAGAGACGTATTTTGGCTTTTTACCATCTTTAGTGACAAGATGTAAGGAAAATAAGCAGGGAGTGATACTGAAATGCCGCTGACATACTGAAACAGCAAGAGCAGGCAGACCGCAATGATCTGAAAGACTGCTGACTCTTCACATGGTAGATTTTAAGAGGATCACCTCACAAGATTTCTGTCCGTAATTAATTTTAACTGTACTATTTTGCTCAACCTATACCAGTGCACAGTAAGCCAACAACCACGTTAATAACCCAAACGATTTACCGCTTTTGACTGACTTTGTTCAATTTTGGTACGTTTTACTCGCACTTTTACCAGTCGAGTTTCGGTTTTTCTTCATCTTTGTACTTGGTTTTCAATAATGTCATAAAACCGAAATGGTGTTAATGGACGTAAACCGAGAAAACAAGCAGACCAGGATAAAACGAGCGACTAATCTGAACGTCCATTCTGACTCATATTAGAAAAGTACTGGCTCATATTTCACTTAGGAAACTAAAGAAGATCAACTCACGTTTCTATTAGTAATTAAATTCAACTGTACATCGTTTATCAACCATTGCTGGTCTTCGTTAAATAACAATTTAGCCGCATAAAAAACAATTCATCGGTTTGTACATTAATTTTTTCTTTGGTCAATTTTGGTATCAACATTGTGGTATACTATCCTTGCATTTTTGTCTGTAAGACGTCTTTCGGTTTCTCGCCATCCCATTCTTGGATATCAGGGTTATAAGCAAGACGAACTGAAATGCCGCTGACAGACTGAAACATAAATGAAAGGCAGACCAGAATGATCTGAACGACTATTCTACTGGCTCATTACTTCGGAGGCCTCAAAAAATTCTCACAAATTTTTGATTCGGAATCATTTAAACAACAGGAACTCAGATGGTATTTACTGTTTGTTTGTGTGTTGTTTGTTGTTCAAGTACGGAGTGTTTACCTGCTCAAATGCAGTTTTGGATACATTATATTTTACAAGACACATACACACACACACACACACCCAAAGTATTTTCTTTATCATGCCAACGTTTAGATCTTTATTGAGATCATTTTCAGGGCTTGGGATTTAAAAGTTGTTTAAATTTTACAAATACATGTAGAATGTAGAAAAAATGAATTTATACAACGCTAGAAAATTTTAGATTAAAAAAATGCATTTATGCATGGTAGAAAATTTTGGATTGAAAATATGAATTTATACAATGCTGGAAAATTTTAGATAAAAAATTATTTAATTCAATTTTTCTATCTAAAAAAATTCTAGCATTGTATAAATTCTTCTTTTTTTATCTAAAATTTTCTAGCATTGTATAAATTCATTTTTTTTACCTAAAATTTTCTAGCATTTCACAAATTCATATTTTTTAATACAAAATTTTCTACAAAAAAATGAATTTATACAATGCTAGAAAATTTTAGTTAAAAAAATGATTTTCTAGGATTGTATAAATTCATTTTTTTTATATGAAAAAATTCTATCATTGTATAAATTCTTCTTTTTTTATCTAAAATTTTCTACCATTGTATAAATTCATTTTTTTTCCTAAAATTTTCTAGCATTGTATAAATTCATATATTTTAATCCAAAATTTTCTATAAAAAACTGAATTTATACAATGCAAGAAAATTTTAGATAAAAAAATGATTTTCTAGGATTGTATAAATTCAATTTTTTTATCTTAAAAAAATTCTAGCATTGTATTAATTAATTTTTTCCCACATCCTACATGTAAGTGTACAATTTAAACAATGATTATTCGGAGATCGTGAGATGCGGTCTGGTGTGACGTAGGTTTTAGAAAAACATATTCTTTATCGTGCCAACGTTTCGATCTTTATTGAGATCATCTTCAAGGCCTGGAATTTACAAACATTGTTTATTTTAACAAATACATGTAAGATGTGGAAAAAAGTGAATTTAACAAAAAAAAAATTATTTTATATTCAATCAAAGCATTTCTACTCACTCAAAGTGTTTGTTTTCTGCGTAAACACCACACAAATTTAAACAATTTTTATCAATCTTAAGTCCTCGAAACGTTGACAGGATAAAGAAAATGTTTTTCTAAAACCTCCCTATTGACTAACGGTCACTAAACACCACACATATTTAGACAAAAAACATGACTCATAAATTATTTGGCGGAATGTTAAAAACGTTGAAGTTATTTTTTTAAATAAATAGTTTGGTGCAATAGTAATGAAACAAACTGTCTATTTTATCCAAGAATTGAGAGAAACGGAATTCCTCGGCGACACGGCGACGCTAAACAATGCTGAGCTATTCGTTTAGCTGCATCTGATGCGAAATTCTATTAGAGACATGCCGGACTGTTGCGAATGTTTCTTTCATTATGGATGAAGCGGAATAATGCCTTTTGTGTTATTCGGACCTTTTTACCCCGTCTTCCTCAAGTCGGTTCTTCGTAGCCACCAGGATTGAAGTGGTTCATCAGGACCCGTGAGGATGTCAATAACCAGAAGGCCTTATGAAAAATTCAGTAGCATTCCGTGGGGATCACATCCTATTACAAGACTTCATGTGAGCTACTTACATTTAAATATTAAATGTCTCCGATGCCGTTGGTTTACAGACATTAGCCAAACGGATGGGAATACAATTGGATTTCTCGATGTAATTCTATAAAAGCATAAACTTTTTCACCTGGGCTAAGGCATCCTTTTATTGATAAATTTTCTACTAACATAGGATTCTCTGGAATAATATTCCTCTTTCAAAAGTAAAAATTATTTGTTCAGTATTTATGGAATAAATTTTTTTGTGAGGTCTGCGTACAGATGAAACTGTAATTTGGTACTCACCAATAATTTAGGCTTCTTGACTAGTTAGAATTCGGTCCAAGTACAGATTTATAGGAATAACCCTTACATCGGACAATTGACGACAACTTAAGCATTTTTTCATGGATAATTCATATATGTGTGGTGTTTAGTGACCAAGAGTCAATGATTATTCGGAGATTGTGAGATGCGATCTGGTGTGACGTAGGTTTTAGAAACACATTTTCTTTGTCGTGCCAACTTTTCGATTTTTATTGAGATCATATTCAGGACTCAAAGTGTTTGTTTTCCGTGTTGATGTGTCATTCTTTTATGTCGTGCCATATCACACAAAAGAATGACACATCTACACGGAATACAAACACTTTGAGCCGTGAAGAAGATCTCAATAAAGATTGAAACGTTGGCACGATATAAAAATGTTTTTCTAAAACCTTCGCCACACCAGACCGCATCTCACGATCTCCGAATAATCATAATTCATATATATACACTGCTAGGCAAAAAATTCTACCCAATTGATTTTTTTCACTTTTCTTGCTAAAAGAAAAATCCGTCCTTAATTTGTCTAAGTGTTTTTATCAATAAATATTTGTTTATGCTATGTTTTAAATTAGGAATATCTATTAGCGCGTGGTGTGCACTTATTGATGATGGCCGTTCCATCAGGTATGCGGCTAAAGCCATTGAAGTTCCCTACGAAACTCTGCGAGAAGTCGTTTTCGCGAAACTGGGTCCTACCATACATAGAAGCCCGGTTCTGGACGCCCGAGGGTAACATAACCTCTGAATGACCTTTTTTTTTTACTTTGAAAATTTTGCGAAACCGGCACCTTCATGTTGTTCAAACTATTCATCAGCTCCAGGAAGTTAGAGGTGTCCAGATTTTGGCGCGGTGGCCTGGTCGTGAATGGGAAAACCCTCGTTTTTTTGGCGCAGTCTCCGTCTTCCTGTCACTGAGCAAACATCTCCGTCGTACATTCTCAAAAAGTCAAAAACGTTTATTCTTTATTGATAATGAAATCCAATCGAGATTTTATTGTTGAGGTGATTGAATTGTATGAAAGTTTACCACGTTTATGAATATGACAATGATTATATTACCACGATAGAAATAAAAGAAATTCCATTCTCAACCAGGTGGTCGATGTTTTCAAAACAAAGGATACAAATGCAATGAGAGAAGCGGTATTGATAACCCCTAACAATGATCAGAAATCGTAGTAGAGAACTTAAGTTCTTTGTAGTTCATCCCTGTAGCGAGAAATCGTAATGTGGTTGCCAACCTTTCATGTAGTGATGATTTCTCTCATGACTGTTGTTTTCTAATCAATGTTGTAACAAGCTGGAGTAAATATAAATAAGACGTTAATCTTTTTTTTGTAAGGTTTTGGTTGAAATGAAAAAATAGTGTCACAAGGGATTCCAATCCACGACATGCGGCTAAATACGCCGCTGCGCTAACCACTTGAGCTATCCTGACTTCGATAGTTCGATCCACTCGGGCACCAACTAACTCCCGATCTCAACCTACAACCTTTCGAATTTTCTCTCTTTTTGCCATTTTTTGGTGTCGGAGAGGATCGAAGACACGATAGCTCAAATGGTTGAGCAGCGGCGTATTTAGCCGAAGGCCATGGATTCAGATCCCGCTCGTGGCACTAGTTTATTCATTTCAACCAAAACCTTACAAAAATATTAAATAATTGAAATAAGTAATTTGGTCAATAGAATACTAAATATAATGAATAAATAAGACGTTTCATCCATCCTTAAATAGTTCCTCCAATCAGCGGGTTCAAGGGAAAGTTCTTTCATCAAATTGATGTAGGTATTACGGCTTCTGTTCTGGGGCCACTTCTTACACCATTTCCTCTTCGATTTTTTGCTTTTAATATGTAAATAAACAGAAGATTAGCACAAGAGATCGTCATCCATTGTGAGAAGGTAATTCACTGGTTGACGTTCGTAGCGACTGGCTGTGGAGCGGTCGTGAATGCCCCCTCAAATTTCAGGCACTCCAAATGGAGCTGTACGGCTTGGCGCGGTTCCATTTGGAGTGATCGTGAATGGCCACCTTTAGCGTTGCCGGCCCGTCGAGCATTTATGGGATAACCTCAAACGACGAATCCATCACTTTCTGATAACTTCACGATCTTGAAAGGTTCTTTGTGAAGAATGGGCTAACTTCCAGCAAAGAGATATTTCCAGAATAATATACAGTTTGACGAGACGTCTTCGAGATGTAATTAAGGCAAGAGAAGGAAATACGCGTTATTGATATGTTAATGAAATGTTTAAAAACGTGACTATGATTAATATATAAAAATATACAAATCAAGTTATATTACAGGTGGGTGGAATTTTTGGCTTGTCAGTGTAAGTAGTTATAATCCTCTCCATCACACGCTCTCTCTATCCAATTTCTTTTTTCCCACTCCTTCTCACCCTTTCCATTACACTTTTCTGTCTTTCTAAAGCTGAATATGGGAATATTTTATAGTTCATTTATTGTTAGAGGAACCAATATTTGTGGATAATTTCATAAGGATTTACAAAGTAGTGGTTTCAAGAAATACTTTGTTATTAGTTTAGCAAAATATGAGAGATGAGAATTCCTCTTCGCTTAGAATATCATATTTTGTTTTATAATAAATGTTAGATTTTTATTTTTAGGTTAGGCTTTAAGACGTATGGATTATGGCAAAATTTGAACTGTATAGATCCGTAAATGCAAATGCTTCATAAACCATTACGGGCAGACACTGTCGGGGAAAGAATTATCTCCTGTAAATAATCTCGAAAATAGATGGCAATGAGATTTACATGTGTGTATCCGCCTAGATTGATGTCCCATAAATCCGCCAGAGGGCTGTGTTTGTTTCCGGATCCTCTCCCCCAGCTCGTACAGGAAGCCGTCCTGGTCCACGACCGCACCCCTGGCCCGACCGAACCCCGTCCTCGTCGCCTAATTTATTCAGATTTATTCACAGCCTCTCGTTTACAATGAAATTAAAATCCTGTTTGTATCGGGGAGCGGGATCGCGAGGGGTCCGCCCTCCTGAGCCGGGAAGCGGGCGATGTTTATGAAATAGATAATGGAAGAACGGGACCCCGCTTGCCACATCCTTCATTACGCGGTTATGTGCCACTTCATCATTTCAATTTCTGCGTTTGCTATTGATCTGCAATAAAACGACAAGTCGTCACTGTTTAGGCAGATGGCATCGCTTGTCAAACGTGCATGTTTGATTTATTGGAAATGTTTGAAATTCGCCGGTAACCCATCGACGTTTGAATAAAACAACGTTAAACTCTTACAACAATCAAGTCGAAACAAATTTTCAATGATTGTTCCATCCTTGTTTCAATCCTAAAATTACCATATTACCATTGCACGAGAGAATTTTAAAACTTATTATCTGATTGTATTTATTATTGTAAATATTATATCGGTGCTGGTCATAAAAGGACGCTGTATCTACTTAATTATAAAAATTTGAATATATAATTATATGTAATATCAATATTTAATTATATTAGATTTGGTTGAGAAAGTTGAAGTCCCTAAATTACACCAATAAACTAGGAATAATAATAAAAAATGAAAAACGTTTGTAATATCAAATTTTTTTAATTCGCCAATTAAAAGTGCTGATTATGTGTCATTAAATCACAGTTCGTTTCATTTTTTATTGAAATTAATAGACTAAAACTTGCATTTATAAAAAATTGCACAATCGTTTAGTTAAGACTGAAATACTTATTCTGTCTCTCTCTCTCTCTCTCTCTCTCTCTCTCTCTCTCTCTCTCTCTCTCTCTCTCTCTCTCCCTCTACTTTTCTCATTCCTCAGGTTTAGAGTGTTAATTCTTATTTCGTAAAAAGTTATTACTCAGTGCTCGTTCCTCCCTATAACATATATAGTATACATATTAGAGAATTTTGGAAAAGGGCGCCAGCCTGAAAGAGGGCGCCACAAAAAGATCGAGCGTTTTCGCGGGAGAAAAACCTCTCGGATGGAAAAAACGATTTTTTTGCTCTCTTCTTTTCTTAGGTCGACCACGTGAATACGGGCATTTGATTTTTAGTCTCTCCTAAATTTAAAAATTAATATTTCATATCTCAGCTGAGTGTGGATTGTGGGTAGAGTCTTGTATTATAATTTTTATTGTTTGTAATTAATGTATATATTTTCTATTATTTCTTTTAAATTAGAAGGTTTAACTTTTATTTAAATTTTGTTTTTTTCTTTTCTTGTTTAAACCTTTTTTTTCTGAGGTTACCATATCCAGGTATACATAGTTACCATATCCCTTACTAATATGGATTTAAATCTGTTTGAAATAACTAATGCATAATTTGTGTTTTAGCATTCATTAACATTTAATAGCAATTTATTTATGATGAAATTAACAGCAAACTCGTGCCAGACAAGGATCATCATTGAAGAAAGTGGTTGAAAATGTAATTGAAGAATAGTTAAAATTATCATCAAAATTATTCATGAATCATCTTAATCTTGGTATGTTCTGGATGAAAAAATAAATTTAATTGTTAACTGCTAAGATTTCGACCTATTTTAACGTCATCGTCAGGGCAAAGCAATCTTAACGATGTCTACAAATTGACGTAACTAAGTTTGTAACAAATAGTTTCAAATTTATTAAAAACAGTCCCTACATTGCCAAAGAGTGTACCACTACTAAAAAATATGACTGTAATGAAGTAAAGAATTTAGTATCTATTTATCGAGATTATTCGTGACTGAAAAAGTGGTCGATACATTCAACTCTTGAAGCAAAAACAAGTGATATTAAAAGTAATGTAATTCTTTCCATACTTAACACCTCGCTGACAAGGGGTCAGAACCACTTGACAATAGGTATTTTGAAATTACTTTCAATTAAAATATTGTCTCAATGCCAGGATTCGAACGCAAAAATGCTACTTGGTTAATACGAGTCGAATGGCCCAATCACATGGCTACTATGTTCCAACACCACCACTGCAATTAATATACTTAGGTTTTAATTAATAGTACCTAAGTAAAGTACTTCGTGTGATACCGGATGGCTAATGCCAAAAAACACGGTTGCCAATCCATTTAACATAAATGGCAAAACCGTTGGAAGAAAGAAATACATCTGATTTATTCAAATTTCAAAACAGACAGCGGTCCCTGGCTAGTGGAAAGGAAAAAAATAATACTTTCCAAACTGTACATAGATCATAAGATGATCACACAATAACCGAAAGGCTTCCATTATCTAGGGAAATAGACTCGGCAGATCACATAATAACAGACTGCAAAGAACTACTCAGTAAAACTAAGTCTTTAAAATTCTGATCCACTAACTCAGGGCAAAAAATATTGTTATTTGTTATTATCTTTGTGATATGTGTTATTTATCACAAGGAATGTATTTATTAGCGTGAGTGGATTATCTTTTCCTAAATTACCCAGGGAAATATCGAGTACTCTGGTATAGTATGAATGCTACCAAGACAATAATGCTTTATCTTGTTTCTGTTTGGGTATCTGTGTTTTTTATTTGTGTTATTTCTTAAAAGATGGGTACGCTTAATTGGTAAAATATTTGGATAGTGAAACATGAACAAAAATTAGTTGGATTAAAACGCAGAGAAGAGAGTAAAACAAAGAAAATAAAAGCTGGCAATGACCAACGTCGGTTTGTCGGGCTTAAAAAATATCTGATTAAACTGACATTAACAAAAGAACTGGTAGAAGTTTATTTAGAAATCGTGAGATGCGGTCTGGTGTGATGTAGGTTTCAGAAAAACACTTTCTTTATCGTGCCAACGTTTCGAGCTTTATTGAGCTCATCTTCAGGGCCTGGGATTTACATTGTTTAAATATAACAATTACATTTTGTATGTGGAAAAGTGAATTGACACAGTGCAAAATATTTTTTTTTGTATATTCAATCAAGTGTAAATCCCAGGCCCTGAAGATGATCTCAATAAAGATCGAAACGTTGGCACGATAAAGACAATGTTTTTCTGAAACCTACATCACACCAAACCGCTTCTCACGATTTCTAAATAAATATCGATTAACGGTCACTAATCACCACAAACTGGTAGAAGATTGCGTTTTTCAGGAATTTTTTGGAAACAGTATTTTGCTAATAACGTGAGAACGGTTGTTCCAAATTAAAAACTGTAATCACCATAGAGTTTAGTGTCAAAGGACCTTTTAAAAAATGTATTTGATTAGTATTACCTTTTAGCAGTAAAACCTCTATTCTGAAGAATTAGATCAAAAAATTATTGAACATGATAAATCAGAAAAATAAGTTTACTTGCCTCGGATTTGTTGTTAAAAACGGCAAAATAAAAGTAAATAAATAAAAAATAGCGGGGTACAGAAGTTAAACACCCTGTAGATGATATTAACATATGTCAATTTGTTAAAAACTAATCTTATTTTCCTTAAATACGTTACTTTTCGTAATACTTTCTATTTGTAGCTTACAAGTAAAATCGTTGAAGATATTTTTGTACACGGCTTTATCTTCTAATAATTCATCAATTTTTCATGTGGTGTATTTTTTGTTGAATATGAACATTTCTTTTGCTTTAAAAATGTGATTTTCCTTTTCTTTTCTTTTGAAGAAAGTTCTTGTTTTTCATCATGCTTTCACATTTTTGGACTATGCACTAATGGGTTTGATGTAATTATCAATTTTATATTTTGTTTACTATCTGTCCTCTAATTTTTTAAAAATAAATAACTAGTTTCTGGTAATTCTCCAATACACATCTGCTATGGTACATTAGTGCTGCTCAAAACTAGTGTGAAGTTTAAATATATGGAACGTGAGGCTACAACGTTTCCCACATTTAAGCATAATTTGTAAATATAATGATAGCAATGGCGTTAAATTATTGAATATGCATTTTCGTTTATTTCCGGCCTTTTAACTCAAAATTGTAATTCCATTACCAAACCGCCGAGAGAGGATTAGGAGTCACATCGTTCACCGGACCACGCATATTAATTTCCATAAACCGAAAAGCGGTCGAATGACGAACGGTCTCTGTCTGCGATAAATGGTGACCCGGAGGGCTGAAGCCATCACTCGCAGGATACTGGCTAATCCACGCTCTTGGTCCCCATCCAGGATATAGGTTGCACTCACCCGTATAACGTCACGTCCTTAATCCCAGGCCTGCATCCAAATCTTGCCCTGAGGGAACAGCTCAGATCAATTGGTCAATGGATCGACTTTCCTACTAGTAGACCGGATTATTTTCCACGCTCGACATACCCGAAGCACTGTATTCTTGATATAATCGACTCACATACAGGACGACGTGATAAATCAACAATAGAAAGACGTAATGAAAATAATCTATGTAAAACAAAGACAAAATGATTGTTGGGGGTCAGTCAAAAGGAAAATTTCGGGTACAGTACCCATCACTAGTATCGGTAAAATAGTAAAAAACGACAGTACGAAAGTAAAGGTAAAAAGAAACAAAACCGTCTAGAAAGGCAATAAATAAAATGAGAAAAAGCAATGCATATTTTATACCACATCGTCTCGCATAAAATGTCCCTGAATAAATTTTAATAATAGCCACGGAAGATTCCATAATTTAAATACTATCACGACACAACGTAAAACATAAAAAAGAACAAAACGAGAAAAAAAAGAAAAAATTATTAATTTAGAAAAATATTTAAAAAATTCATGTACCTTCAGGAAAATTCCTGCGCCAATCAACATTCCCCGACGTCTTCTAGACGTTAAATAATCAAAAAATGATATTTCTAGTGCAGGGTCATGAAAACACACAAATAATATATAATCCTGAATAAAAATAATTTATTATATAAATAGATTAATAATGTTACTTATGTATCTATACAGTGTCCCAGTTCTTCTGACGAAACTGAGGGAATAGATTCTACTCTTCATTTGGAGCAACAAATGCTCAGGAGAAAATTTTCGGAAAGTTCTCTATTTTGAAGATATTCGTCAATTTAGGATTTTTCAACTTTTCACTACCTTACCACATAAAAACGCGTACAACTTCCAAAATGTTGAGACTAAAACAAATCCAATTACACCTTTTGAAAGAATGCTAAATTTGTTGTAAGATACTTCTTTGCAATAATCTGAATGTCATAAAATGTTAGCCAATATCAGTTGGAACATGTCAAAATTACAAAATTTAAAATTTTGGTCATGATTGCACGTTCTACTAAGGTTACAAAAAAATACCTACAACTTATCAAATTTTACAACTTCTTCATCTAATATCCTTTACGTTGATATATCCCAGTTTGTAAATAACGTTCTAGTAGAGTTGAAAAATAACAATTGAATGTTCGAAAATGTGAGCTAAGATAAATTTGAAGGGGGTAGAAATAAATAAATTAGAACTCGCTTTTTAAAATAAAAATGACACATGTGTAATCTCACAAAAACCATACCTGAAAGCTTCATACAATAAAATGCAATGGATCTTCTTTTAGCAAGCACCTAACAACAAAGGAGGAACTTTTCAGAGGAAATGCTCAAAGTGTTTTCCTTCTTCTCGAATGCATAACTGACTTTCTGAATTTCTATCCCCCTCCATTCAAATTTACCTTTAAGTAATTTTATGTGGTAAGGTAGGGAAAAGTTGAAAAACACGTAAATTGACGAATATCTTCAAAATGGAGAACTTTCCGAAAATCTTCTACTGAGCATTTTTTTCTCTAAACGAAAAGTAGAATCGATTCCCTGAGTTTCGTCAGAAGGAATTGGGACACCTAGTATATCTATTTATTTATGTATAATGAAAAGTAAAGAAAAAAACATATACAGAAACGGATAAAATCCGTCTGCTGGAGGTCATTTCAAAAGAAAAAAATTAAAGGGCACACAATATACGTTAACTATAACAAAAAATATTAAATCCGTTAAAAATCACAAGAAATAAAATTAGGAAATAGACAACCTCTAGAGGAAATGTAAATAAAAGACTGACAATACTAGTGTGAGGTAAAATTTAAATTAGTTATTTTTGTACCAAATTTTAACAATCGAAATTCTTCTCAAATAAAATCGAAGGACTATGCCCACTTTGGTCTGCCAGACGGTTGTTTTACATGTCAAAGTTGTAAGCAGGGCTTAAGCACCCACGTCTGAACAAGTTTCTTCAGTCCCATAACAGATAAGACAGTTAAGCTGGAATGATCTTGTACGACCAATTATTTAGTCAAATGTACAATTCTTCTACATAACAGATATAAATTGTACCAATAAACAATGTGATATTTCTTCCTGAGGTTGACGAACTAAGAGGTAGTTGGTTACTGCGTCACCCTCTTTATAACCCCGACAACTCAGCACTGTAGCAGCAAAATTTAAACAACCAGACCAAAACAGCGATGAAAATTATTCTGGAATGACCTGGTACCTCAATCAAATGCCCAATTCTTCGATTTAATAAATTATAGCTTGTACT
This sequence comes from Cimex lectularius, assembly GCF_000648675.2. Lineage (NCBI taxonomy): Eukaryota > Metazoa > Arthropoda > Insecta > Hemiptera > Cimicidae > Cimex > Cimex lectularius. Next base: position 2,353,109 of record NW_019392649.1, on the reverse strand, counting down.
ACTAAACAATGTGAGATTTCTTGTCGAGGTAGATATAGTAAGGAGCCAGTAATTTAGTGCCTCACCCTGATTCGAACTCTGACAATCCAGGATTGATTATTTCAGTCAAATGTCCAATTCTTGGAAGTAATAAATTGTAGTTGTTATACTAAACAATGCTAGATTCATAGTTTACTGTCTCACCATGTTGCACAACCCAAATAAAGCGGGGAACAGACTTACCCGATGCTACCCGACGAAAACCCAAAGTCCATTTTTCCATAAGATTGTATGACCCCCGTGCACATCTGCCCGATGCTATGCAACGCTACCTTACTCTCCGTTACGCGATCCCCTCTGTCCAGATTTTCGTCGAGTAGCATAAACTAGAATCAAGACAAAAGAACCGGGCACTCATATTTTTTTCAAACTACTCGTATTATTGTCGTAATTACCACACACACACACACACACACACACACACACACACACACACACACACACACACACACACACACACACACCCTACCAAAACGAGACGAGGCGTCGCGTAGCGTTGCATCGGGTAAGTGTGTTCCCGCTTAACCCAGCATTGCTGCTGTGAAAACAAACTTCATTTGATAGGACCTAATTAGTAAGGAAAGTTTACTGCAGTGTTCTCATACGATCAATTATTAATGAAATTTGATTTAACTAATTCGTAAATTAAATAAACTATAGATAGTACTAAAAATTGTTTTATTTCTTCTTGTTGTCGACGATCTGAGGAGCAAGTACTTTTGTGTCTCACACCGCTTATTAATTTGACAACCCAGCATTCTAAAACTAGAAAAACTAAAACGCGTCTGTCAGACAAAAACAGTAAGTGAATTAAGTTTGAGACTATCTGAAATGACCGATAATCGGTCTTAAATTCAATAAAGTTTATAACTAATTTTTAATTAAGGTCTTCGATCCACTCGGACATTACTTCCCACCTCAACCTCACCTTTTGAATTTTCCCTCCTTTTTACCATTTTTCAATGGAAGTTGGTGTCCGAGTGGATTGAAGTCACGATAGCTCAAGTGGCAGAGCAGCGGTGTATCTAGCCGAAGATAGTGGGTTCGAATTCCGCTCTTGACACTGACTTTTTTATCTCAACCTAAACCTTAATTAAAAATAATTACTTGAAACGAATTTATTTGGTCAATCGGACCACGAAATCTAATACAAGGATATAACGTACTACCAAACGTTAAATTTCTTCTTGTTGTCCTGTTGGAAGGAGTTTAGTGTCATCCTTTTTATAACTCCGACTACCCCCCAGCATCTGTGAAAACTAAAACACGCCTGAGAGACCAAAACAGCAAGGAGAATTAGTACTTTACGGGCTTACAGTGTTTATAAATTTAAAAACCGAGCATTGCAAAACTACGAGGACAGGGAGACAAAAATTGTCGGAAAAGTCTAAGCTAGGAAAATTAAAATATTTATGACTTAATAAAAGTTTTCAACTTGAGAATAATGCTTTATTATAAATGTAATCCATGTCTTTTTTAATTCGTTTTATTACATAGTGTTATAATCGTTCAACTTGTAAGACTCATTTTATTTAATTTATGTTAGACCCATTTCAGTAATTAAATTAGATCTAAATTTACAATCGTATGCTTTAAATTTGTCTTGTTAGATTGAAACATTCACGTTGCAACAGTTTTACCTAATTTTGTTCAATGTTTAATTAAGTTTAAATTATGTACCGTAATTAGATTGATTACTTTAGTAAATACGTTCAATGAAAACAAACAGGATTGATTGTTATTCGAGTTTAAAATTTAAAAAATTAAACGTTTCCATAAAGATATCGGTTCCAGCTAAACATATCGGGGAATATTCGGAAGAAAGGTTTTGATTTACGACGAGCCATACCTGAAGTATTGTTTTAGAAAGAAATAGGTAGAGAGGGTGAAAGGGCAGCCATAAATCGTAAAAAGAGCCGGGCGGAGGGTGTTTTTGCACTTCTCACACCCCAGGATTATACTGAATAAACATATTGGAGGCCGGTTCTCTAATAGCCGCGTCAAGCTCACGCCCGGCTTCGCCGCCCTCAGTCAATAACAGGACTCGCCGCTTCATTGCCCTATTTTAATACTAACGATTGTACGTTACGATCCGGTTCAAACCCTCGACGAGGGAGCCAGCTACTTTTTAGTACGATATTAAAGGCCATTTTGCCAAATTTATAGACTTGGCGGTGTACGTGAGGGGAGCCCAAAGGGCGTATAAGTCACACCATTGCCACTCCGTCGGGAATACTTTTTCTCCGTGCAGAAATAATGTTTAATAATTTGCCTACTCTTTGTAAAAGCTGTTGGTACACGCACAACAAAAAAATGGCCCTTTTATTTGCAGGATTTGCATTTGCAAATGACGCTTATTGTATAATGTCTCCAGGCGGTTATAGAGGCAAAGCAACGATGTGAAAAAAAGACCTTAAAATGACAAAAAATACAAAAGGGAAAAACGCGTTCCGCTCTCTTTCAGACTGCTTAAAACAAAATCCATGCAAAACAGCTTTTTTAAAATTTAAGATTTGTTTAAGGGCAGAAACCACCAAGATCATCATTGCTTCACATCGTATGCCGATTTTAATATAATCCATTAGATTTCATGGTGGAATTGACCAAATAACATCTTTCAATTAATTCTTTTTATGTAAGGTATTGGTTGACATGAAAAAGTTAGTGTCACGAGCGGGATTCGAACCCACATAGCTGAAGGTCGTGACACTAACTTTTTCATTTCAACCAATACCTTTCATAAAAAAATTAACTAATTGAAAGATGTTAATATATTAATTATTAAATTCACTAATTTCCTGGTCCACTTGACCAATTAATATATTATAATTAATTATGGTTTTTAGTTGAGATAAAAAAGTTATATATATAATAGTATATAATTATAATATATTAATTGGTCAAGCGGACCACGAAATTAGTGAATTTAATGAATTGAAATGAAGTATACTTCACTAAAGTTCTCCGTGGCCATTTCATTTGTCGCCGAGAATCCAATCCGATTATACGATATTTGAAAAATGGCAAAAAGGAGGGAAAATTCAAAAGGTGGGGTTGAGATTGGAAGTTGGTGTCCGAGTGGATCGAGGTCACGATAGCTCAAGTGGGAGAGTAGCGGCATATCTAGCCGAAGGTCGAGGGTTCGAATCCTGCTCGTGACACTGACTTTTTTATCTCAACCAATACCTTGTATAAAGATTATTTAATTTAAAAATGTTATTTGGTCAATCGGACCACGAAATCTAAAGAATTATTTTCCATAAAAGTTCGAAAGTTTTTGTGGTGAATATTTTTGATGTGTGTTGTTCAATGGACCAATTTATATATGTGCAAAGTTCGTATTGTTCGTATTCGTCGTGGGATCGAATCCCGCTCGTGCCATTGACTTTTTTATTGGGTTGTCCGGAAAATAATGCAGGATTTTGGTATTAAACAAAAAAAAAGAAACTAGTTACTTTAAAGCAATGTTCTTTAATCAAAATAATNATACAAATGAGTAATCCTGTAAACGTAAACAGAATATTTTATATAGATTTTTTTTAATGAAAACTTAAAATCCTGCATTATTTTCCGGACAACCCGATATCTCAACTAAAAACCTTAATTAATTATAATATATTAATTATGTCGAAGTTAAAAGTGTTTTGTTATACTGTCTTTATTTATTTTTTTTTTTTATTTTATTATATTTTTATACGAGGGTTCGCAAAAGCAGAGGTCATATAAACCCTCAGGGTGCCGTTTTTTTGTTGTTTTTTTAAAGTCCATTTTTAAATATGTTGGCCCCAGTGGCCCTGCATTCGAACCCGGACTTTTACCTTACAGTGATGAGTGCCTAAACCGTTGCGGCCCTCGACGCCCCTATGCTGCTGTCTTTATTGTCCCCGAGATGGAGATGATGATAATGTTGGATACTAAGAAGTCGGGTTTTTTTATTACCCAATCACTGCAGCATGCAGGCTTACTGTACTTCCCTAGTTCATTATTTCAGAGCAATCGACTCGATTCTTCTCCTACGGAGTTTTAGGAGGCCATTGACTGTCATTGATACAATTCCTTTCCCTGGTTTTTCTTTCTACTCCATGTAATTCTTCCATTGAGCGGTTGCTTTACATTCAAAGAAGGCAGGGTGGTTGTTTCTTCCATGCCATTGCATAACCTACAAATGGGGGTACATCAATGAATATGCCTATTTATGAGACGTTTTCTCAAATGCCATTGACCTATATCGACGTATCAATCCTCCAAACCAGTTCTTTTGTATTTTTGTGATCCATTCTGCGATGAAGGATTCAATTTTTATTTTTATCCCAAGAATGGGTTCAGGGCATATATATTGTCGTGCAGATCCTCCTCAGTCTAGTGTGTCTATCTTTACTTCTCCCGAAAGTCCCTTGTGTCCAGGTAACCAAGATATCAAGTTGTGCTTACCGAAGTTTTGGATATTTCAATAATGTCTCCTATCAGGTGTGTCAATTGGTTTAAACGTTAAACAAAGAGCCAAAATAATATCTCTAATATTTGGACTAATTTTTTTTTTGTGGGAATCTCATATTCCAAAGGGGTCATACAAGGATTTGCATAATTAATTCTTTTGTAAGAGTAATACATTTGTGGTAAATCGTAAATGGCAGATGATGAAGTACAGGCAAAGTGACGTGCAGCATGTTGTGTTACAAACACCCATGTAGTTTGGGAAGAGCATTAGAACCAAATCCTCATAAAATCTTTGTTAGCATTTAAAATGTATTTTTGCCATATTTACTGCTACTTTTTGCGGTCTACAAGAAAGATGAGCATCTGTCACCACCAGCCAAAATGCGTGTGGCAGACCAACAATAAAAATGTCACTTCTTCTGCTAATAGAACATTATTCAAACAATAAATAATGTGAAGGTTAGGAATTAAAAGGAAACGACATTACCACTTTCTTATTTTACACCAGGTGAATAAAAAACTACCATATTCCTATGTAATATACAATTAATAAACTATCCTGAAAGTCTGGCTGTGCAGTGTCCCGTCTATGTCCGCAGGGATATCGACCAAGTCACGTACTATTTTGAAGATGAACCTAACACCGGGGTGTCCGGGTCACGTACATACGTCCCTCCTGAACGGGAATTCACCATTTTATGTGTAAATTTATGATGCGGGGATGGTAAAAGGGCACCATTTTCCCGTATCAGCGACCTCCGGCCGTTCTAAATTTATTATTATAGTTATTTCATTACGTTTTAAACCTCATATACACACGTAACCAGAATAAAATCAATACCAGGGTAGATTTAAATAGCAATTGGATTAGGGTAATAGTCTGCTATATTTGTGGATTTTTAAAATACTAACGGAATGTATAATACAGTTAGAAATGTTTAAATGGAAAAAACATAAAAAAACTGACCCATATAAAAAATTAATGCCTAATCAAATGACACTAATCTGTTTTTGGCGGACAATTATGATCCTTAGTCGTTTCTTTTAAAAATTAAAGAAAATGGCTAGCTATAGGGCCTCTTGCAACTACATTTTAGTATTTAAAAATATACTATTTTATATGTATATATATATATATTAAAATGTAGTTTTATTAGTTCTACACTTTTGTTAGTGCTAACTATTCAACTTTTGGCTGTCAATCAGGTTCTGCATTTAGTGGTTCTTTGGTATATTAAACTGATTGAGGTGTTTCCTTACCTAGTAGCAGAAAACTACGTCCGATTAAACCTTCAAAATAGCCCAGAATGTGATTCACTGCCTATTCCTCTACTTGGTAAAATTTTCACAATGGTTTTCATATCAGAGATCAAACCAATATCTCCCTGTGCTTGCTCATCTACGGTGAATATTTTCCATGAAGACATAGACGATTCGTACTGCAATCGTCTTCGAATTAGGCAGTTCGAGGCCCGTAGGGGCACTCGTCTCTGAACCTACAACCATGTTTGGGAAAAACTTTAGGTACTTGTGATGTACAGTAGATGGTCGTGGAAGGGGAAAAACCACTTATATCTAAAACTCCTGGATAGGGATAAGAATGTTTTTGTTTTCCTTGGATGTCCAAAAACAGCGATAGGATGGAATAACTATCTGAAAAGGCTAAGTTAATATCCAATATTAACTGCGCTTGAGCGTCGATTACTACCTACCTTTTCTAAATCCATGTTGACTTGATGGTAACTTGTCATTATGCTCTAGCCACCATTGAAGACTATTTTTAATAATTCGTTCATATGCCTTTTGGACCCAGGACATCAAAGCTATTGAACGGAAAGAAGAGGAGGTGTTCGGTGGTTTTCCGTTTTTGTGGATTAATGTGATAATAGATCTTTTCCATTGAATGGGAATTGTACCTTCTAACCAGATATCGTTAAAGAGGTCTTTAAGCATATATTTATTGTTCATGGGAAGAGAGTTTAGCATACTGTAGTCGTAGTGGATTTGATCCAACCCTGGAGCACTATTATTTGTGTATTTTAACGCCCATTCAAGTTCCTGCATTGTGAAAGGAGCCAACAAACCCTGAATCTGAATGTCTGTTTCCGGACTTGAATTCGTGGTCAGAAAATTGCATTCAGGAGGTGGACCAGGTGGATAAATACCATCAATAAACTCATCTATCCATGGTCCCTGAGAAATAGGGGCAGATGAAGGGGTAAATGATTTTTTTATGATTTTTACTTTTTTCCATATATAGGAAATTGAGGAGTTTCCTTGGAGAGAAGAGCAGAAGGAAATTCACGACTCTCTTTTAGCTATTCTGATAATTTTTTGAGCCTTCTTTCCGAGTTTTTTGTATGCATCGTAATTTTCCCGAGAGGGGTTGTGGACAAAATTTTTATAAGCCTTTTTTCTGTTTTGAATGTATGATCGCACTCTGAATTCCACCAAGCTTTGCCACTCATCGGATAAGAGTTAAAACCCATAATTAAAGAACGTTACTCCTAATACTAAAAGCACTGGACAGTGCGCAATAAGGGAAAACTTATGGCTCAACCGACAGGGCATATAACCTGGACTGTCTGATGCGTTGCTTGCTCATAACGGTTATCAGTTATTAAAGATCTATAAATCATGTAGTGTGTGGAGGGTCAAGATTTGTATTTTTAATACAAATTCCTATAAGGCAATGATCTCCTCACATACTCAGTGTAGGAACAGAGCTACTTGAAATGACCAATCATAGAGTACAGGTGTAGAATTTACAGATAATTGGGTTGGTACAAAACTTAATCACTTGCGAGGTGTAGGCCTTTTTTAGCTTATAAATGCAGTCTCTAAAGATTCTGCCCTCTAAGTAATGCGACTTGGAGGCCGGGGGTAGAGAAATAAGTTACAGCCAGTATGCTAATCAAAGTTCGAGTATTATTTTGGTTGTTCTTCTTACGATATTTTTTCGTCCGGTCTCCCTATGAATTTCATCAGTGGGGTATTGATCCATCAGTATTTGGACAATTCAACCGCTTAAAGGTCCATTTTTAATATGGCGTGGTAAATTACTAGGACTTAGTTGGTATGGGAACCGTGAGTGTTCATAGTTGACACTGGCCCCATTCTTGGCAAATATGTCGGCTATTACTGCTGCGTTATGAGTGCCCAAAAACCGAGCAGGGTCAGAAAAATATTTTCGTGCAGTTCGTCCAAGGATTCCAAGCGACTCCAGAAACTTTTTGACTTCAAATCAAGAAAAAGTAGTAATTCAGTTAAAATTAATTTTAGTTTTCAAATTCCTGAAATTAGGTTCAATCTTAGCGCACAAATCGGATAGATATTGTGTTTTCCAATGTTATAAACTCAAGCAAACCAAATGTGAAATTACACGTAAATCCGGCCTCTATTTTACGGTTTGATTACGTTTGATGTAAATAGTTTCATTGCGTGCTGCAATGATAATTTAAGCGTCATCGTATTAATTGAAGTAATTTATTCATAAATAAATCCTCTTTTTATACCGAAAAAAAGAAATAAAAGCCATAAACTTCAGCACGGGTTTCGCAGCCAGCAGAAGTCGGAAAACGGTTTGAAGTAAAAGGGAAGGAGGTATTTTATTTTCAGCCCTAGTTCTTAGAAGCTATGTCTGTGACAAGTACATACGAGGGGGATTTAAACCTCTCTGGAATAACAGGTGTCTGAGAGCTCTTTCCTTCCTTCCACAAAATATGGACATTAAGTATGAAGCCCTCCCCGGTTGAAATCTGCATCTGTGGCTGCCTGAGGCCGGTTGACTAATTGCAGAACGGTTAAATAATCGAAGTAAAGGGGAACGCCTTTCAGGGTAATAAATGGAAGGATTCTGTCTATTCCAAAATGCATTATCCCGTTAATAATTGAGTGTAGCGAGAGTCGAACAAAACAAAAGTGGATGGCGGCGGTTGAGTTGGGCCGAGTTGGAAACAAAGCCTCTCGACGCCCCTTAATTCAGACCAAACCACTTTTGAGCAATTGGTCGGTTCGAGTGGTTGCGACCGGCCCTTCTCCCATCCCCCGGGCGGTCGCTTAATCTAATAAATAATCAGATGTTCTAATAGGATTATGAGGTGTGGGGCGTGTTATCCGCTTAGGAGCACAACTTGGGAGTGTGGTGGCTTCCTCCTTGGATTAAACCTCGCCCCCTCTTCACTTCTAATCCCTCAGACCACCTCTTCGCACTCTAATTTTACTCGGGCTTACAACCGACTTATACAAGGATGCGTACTTCCTATACCAATATGTACTAAGTGCATGTGTTGCTATACAAAAAAAAATAATACGCCGATGAAAAGATTCTATCCTTTTATCCATGCCTGTTCGAGAAAAACGATCCGATAACGTTTTCATCAGATATATTCTTCCGTAAATAGAAAGCACACTGGATCGCTTAATTTGTAAAACGCTAAAAAACGTTTATACATACACATATTTATATTAATTACTATCTATATAACCCGGCGTTGCACAGGGGGGATAATAAAACGTGTTATTGAACACATTATTATTGCTAAACAGGAATNAAATTAAACTAAAAATTTTATAAATTAATAATAATATAAAAAATAATATTGGATACGTAAACATTTAGTATGATGCAATCATTGACATCATGTTTACATATCCAATATTATTTTTGGTTTAATTTTCTTTGTGTTAAATGGTAATTACTTAATCTATGTAACTGTATGTAATTGGTTAAGATAAAAAAAAATCCAGTGCCACGAGCGAGACTCGAACCCACGACATTTGAGCTATGGTGACTTCGATCCACTCGGGCACCAACTTCCCACCTCAACCCACTTTTCAAATCAAACCTTTTCAAATGTCGTGTAATCTATTCGATTGACGGCGAAAAATGAAATGGTCACGGAGAGCTTTAGTGAAGATATACTTCATTTTGCTTATTAAATCCACTAGATTTCGTGGTCCGATGGACCAAATAACCTCTTTCAATTAATTAAACACTATGTAAGATCTTGGTTGAGATAAAAAAGTCAGTGTCACGAGCCGGGCTCGAACCCACGACCTTCGGCTAAATACGCCACTGCTCTACAACTTGAGCTAACGTGACTTCGATCCACTCGGACACCAACTTCCCACCTCAAACTATTCGATATATTATTATTCCATTTGACATATATACAGGCAACAAATCCTCCATACAGAAGGATGCAACGTATAATTGTACTAATATAAAACGATTGATTCTCCAAGTTCAATCCACATGCTAGCATTGATTGACCTTGTGATTTGTCTATCATCACTGCACAAGCCAGTTATTGCTCGTGTTTTTCATTTTTCATCGAGTACTGTGTCTTTCAGGGCCCATCGCTTTACCCTTTTATTTCAGAAAAATCTGGAGTCCTTTAAAGAAGCCTTGCGATATTGTTTTATAAACAACCATCGAACTATCACCACCTTATGACCTCCTATGAAACTAACCTAAAAAAAGACTAATTTAATTTACCTTGATATCTGCTACAATTAACCCGTAACACGCAGTTCAACTTGTCCTAGATCCCATCATCCTCTTTTCCGTTTTAGCAAAAATCTCCAAAAATTCTTCCTTTAAATATTAATCTTTAATCCCAAGAATACAACAGTCTTACCTTCTCACAGCGGTGTGCAGCAGGAGGACATTGACACTTTTTTGATCAGGATTGCTCAGGACTTGGAATCCACCCACATAGCAGACTATTGCAGAAATTGACCGACAAATTCCACCTTCACATCAAAAACAAACACTCATTTGACCGATATAGACTTCCAGAGTGGAAGCTTGGGACTCACCCAAAAATTCCGAATTATCCCTTATCTAGTGTGTCCAGTGTTTGTATGTCACCTATATGACCATCCGCACTAATGCCAATATTGCATTCGTCCACGACTTTGGGAGAAGCCATTAAAGAAATTACACAATACCCTTTCCGCATATATTAACACTCTTGTCCAATATATAACTTTTCTAAATAACCCTCCCTGGAAACCGTAAATGCGGTACTCATATTGCGGCTCCAACAAAAATTACATATTTATATTTACGATTTTCAGTAGTTAGTATCTTTTTACCAATAATACAAATGTAATATGTAGCCGAGTGGTTAGCATGAGAGACTCTCACGCCGCGGTCGTTGGTTCGATTCCCACCGTCGCCCCTGGCCCTTTTTTCCCGATAACCCACAATTTGAACAACATATATATAAGAATTCGTCATGGCTAATATGCAAAGATCATAAGGCCAAAAAATCAAAAAAACAAAAAAAAACAAGAAAAACAAAAAAAAACAAGAAAAACAAAACAAATGTAATAACCTAAAAGAGCACAAAAAATTAAAACATTGAATTAATACGTACTAAAAACATCTATCTTATAATTATTTTATTTAATATTCCAAACTTTTTATACTAATTTGGACTAGTTTTATAAAAATTTTAATTCGATAAACACTCGCGTTTAGTAGTCATTTGGTACATCATTACTCTAATGAGTCCTTCTGCCTCCAGCTTCCACGCCTCCGGATAAAAAAAATAAAGCATTTCCCTTTGTAAATAAACCGTCCCGAGTAAATAAAAGATGGGAACAAATATGAGGAAAATGAGGAGTTAAGAGCAATAGCTTGTTGGTTCGGTCTGGTATATCTGTCTGACAGCCCCTCAAGGAATGCCCTCTTATTTCCTTCCCACTCAGCGGAAAGGCGGCCTCCATCAAAAGTCTTTTTTACCCTGATACAGGAAGTGATGACGTCTTTTAGCCAGCATGTTATCCCCTCTGCCATAAACTTTATTTACAAAATTATGGGCTAAAATGTCTCCAGGATTATAAAAAAAGATGGAAGGAAAAACACTACTTACACAAACATATTGTAACGGATTTTCCTACATTTCATGCTGAATTTTTTTTTCCTATTGCTCATTAATTCTAAATTTCATATATTCTATGCCGTGTTTTCAATGTCGAAGTTATCACAAAAAGTAATTCGTATTCCATTAGGGTTATTTACGTAAACTGTGTTAACCTTTAAGTGAGTTCGAGTATGACCAAACCAGCGAGTATTAGCTGAATTTTATATCAAATTCCATTCCCCCATATAATTTAATATAGTAAATTAGTTTAAACGTATTTAGTTAGGGTACTGACTGATGATTTGAAAACGTAGCAACAATGATCCACCATTTATGATTCATTACCCGTGACGTGTTTCAGGCTTATTTTTCATGAATATTCATCGAAATGAATATTGGCTCTGGTCGCTTGGTGAGGGGGAGGAATCGGTTCTTTCAATTCACGGAAATTGAACGGTATATTATAAATTGCCAAAATTCTAGTGGCAAGTATGACTGGTTGAAATTCTACAATAGAAACGTGAAAATTGGAACTATTATTTTATCATTTAAAACAGCAATCTCGAAAAAAATGATACTTAGAAATAGCATTTTCTCAGGTTTAATGAACTAAAAAATCCTATATCAATTAATGCGCTTATTTTAAATAAGTAAGATAATAATGATTACGATCATTTTTTGTCTTCTTGTATTGTGTATATGACAAATTAAAATGATTTTAAATGTACGTAAGAGATGAAGTAATGTTTACACAAAAAATAATGTGTACAAATGTGTGGTGATTTACGTGTCGTGTTTGTAAATCCCAGACCCTGAAGATGATCTCAATAAAGATCGAAACGTTGGCACGATAAAGAAAATGTTTTTCTGAAACTTACATCATACCAGACCGCATCTCACGATTTCTGAATAATAATGTGTACATTGTTTCTACTCTGGATCAGGAAATTGTTCATAAAGAATTGTTAAACGATTTTAACCATTACATCATTTAAAATTAAAAACAACCAAAGATTAAAAAGAAAGAATGTGAAAAAATCTACATTCAAAGCACAAAAATAGTGCCGAAAACTGCACCCTACTATTCACAAACTTATAAAAGGGAGCTGATTCAACCGAACTATCACTGAAGGCGGCGAAATGCCAAAACAAGTCTGGCCGAACAACAGAGCGAATATAGATAATCAAACACTTTTAGAAAATGAAAAAAAAAATTATACAATTTCATCTTGAAAAATGTTACATTGAGTTTGAGATTAATAGTAGCGAATTGGAAGAAAAACAGTTGACACCCATTTGCATCGTTCAAGACATTAGGGGTAGATAGTAGATCTTTGTGTTAACCTTGTTAACTCTGTTAGGCTTTGTTAGATCGATAAAAATGATGACTTGTAAGAATCAACTAGTTAACATTGTTTGATCTAACAAGCCAGAGCCAATGTTAGATGTTAGGTCGAAAAGGTAGTCACATTGCTATCCGCTAGGGCGTAGGTAACCAACATGGCAGCCATGAATTAAACAGCTGTTTTTTGTTTATAAGTATTTCTTTCTTAAATACACATTAATTAAATCAGACTAGTACATTTCTTTTGTTAATTTCTGATCTGTCTTTATACACTCCTTCATAATAGATACATCACCTATGCTACCAAGTTGTAGGCTGTTAGATGTTAGGATACAAGTTAGTTATGTCGGAACGAATTGAAGCGTGTCATATGTTGGTTAGTACTTTTCGAGTGCATAGAATGCAGTCTAACACAAAAGAAAACCAAAACAAAAAACTACAAACATTCAAGAACTGTTATAGCTTTATTTTTGGTTCTATCAACCGCCACGCGCAGCATCGCGGAAAAATTAACGTTTAACACGCTAAGAAAAGAAGGAGGCCTTCTCGATCTTATTGGACATTTCTCTATTCAAGTTAACACGAGTTAAACATCATACAAACATCGTGAATACCCCTATTTTCTCAATTAAAAGGAAAAGGACCGAACAAAAAAATTTAAATACTTAGAACTAGTCCTTGAAAGGTATCAATAAAAATAATTTGAAATTAATAATCGATATTTTAAATGAGTTTATATGGCAATACGATGTTTTCACATACATTATCTGTATTTTTGCTATTTTCGTAAAGCTATGAGTTATGAAAACCTCTTATACCGTCACGATTAATTATTTATCGAGAAAAATCTAGATGGATTATGACATGAAAGTCGAGTTGATTTACTTTCCTCGGGGATTTTCCTACAAAAGGAACTCCGGTTTTGAACAATGTAGAACAAAATAACTTGCAGTCTTAGACGTATAAATCCTCTGCGCGGGGCCCAGGTCCTTTCATGGTGCGTGATCCATCAGTAGAGCAAACAAAAGCTTCTGGTTGAAAATAATGATCTCGGTTTTCCTCGCGTCTTCTTAAAGTTATGAGGCGGCATAAATTGGCCTAAGTATCTTCAACGCGCATCAAGTGAGGGTGACAGAATTTACGGCAAACTGATTTTTTTTTTTTTTATATAAAACACACTTGACCAAAATTTACATAAACGATTTTGAATGTATTCTGAAATTATTCAACGGAAGAGTTCGATGCTACATGATTTCAACAGTTCTGACCTAAGACTTAATTGTTTATTCATACACCACTCAAAACATGTTTCTTTCTAATCTACTTAAAATAGTAGAAATTGATATAACAAAGATTTCTGGGGGCGTCGGTGGCCGCAACGGTTTAGGCGTTGACCCGGCGCTCATCACTGTAAGGTAAAGGTCCCGGGTTCGAATCCAGCGGGCCTGCATTGGAACCCGACATTTACAAATGGCAAACGGGCTTTTTTTCAAATACACCGGCACCCTGAGGGTTTATAGGACCCTGCTGTTGGGAATCTTCGTTTAACAAAAATATTTAAATCAGAAATTAAATAAGAAAGTAAAAATAACAAAATGACATTTTCTAGAAATGATAAATGATGGAGTGAGTGTGGTGTTCAATCCTTTTTAAAAAGATAGTTCATACTCACAGTAAGTTGTTTTGCAACGATCCGGATTTCGAGCCTTTTAGCTCATCATCAGGTTGAAGGACTTCTACAACCGCGTCTCTCGACATGAATTACCAAAGTGAACCCGCTGATACCTCCGCCGACGCGACGTTCCAATTAGCAGCTGATTTTTTTAAAGGCGCTCAATTTGGACGTGTGAAACGCGGAAATTATAACACAAATAAATATTATACTAGTAAATACTTAATATTATTAAATTACTAAAAAATAATAACAATTAAAATAATTAGTTTAATTATTTGGATGTTTGATATTACTTATGTACATATTTAAAATGGGAGGTAGATCAAAATCTGTTATATTATTAATGCATTTATCACCATGTTCAATTTTACGTTTTTTAATTTCAAATTTCTCAAACCAATCTAATTCTTTCCTTTTGTTGAAACTATGTAATAACATAGTACAATATCAAACATCCAAATAATTAAACTAATTATTTTAATAGTTTTATTTGTATAGTAATTTAATAATATTAAGTATTTACTAGTATAATATTTATTTGTGTTATAGTTTCCGCGTTTCGCACGTTCAAATTGAGCGCCGTTACAAAAATCAGCTGCTAATTGGAACGTCGCGTTGGCGGAGGTATCAGCGGGTTCACTTTGGTAATTCATGTCGAGAGATGTGGTTGTAGAAGTCCTTCAACCTGATGATGAGCTAAAAGGCTCGAAATCGTTGCAAAACAACTTACTTTGAGTAGGAACTATCTTTTTAAAAAGGAATGACATTTTCAGTTGTCTTACCAGGTTAAAAAATAGACAAGCAATAAATAAAATATCAGTTGCATTGCATTATGCACGTAATGTGTATGCATAACGTGTGCTCACGGCTATGTGTTTGTGTGTAAGCAATAATATATTATGTTCGTAAAAGTGTTCTTATGTCATATATTGATTATATATATTGATATGTCAATATATTGATATGTCATATATATCAATATGTCATATATTGATGTCTGTTATGTCATATATTGATAGGCACAGGCATCAAATTAAAACATTTTAAAAATCATACATATAGAATAAACGTCGGTTAGGTACAGCGTGACTAGTTAGCACCCTTGATCATTCTAAGCCTACCGTATTTATTTATGATCATGTTTAACAAGTAGCCTGGTAATGATTTAATATAGAAATTGAAAATGAGAAGAGAATAAAATAACCGCAATTACATTTACAAATCGCCAATTAAAATCAATATATATAGCTACAATTGAATTACCACGAATTTTTTAATCGGAAGTTATTACTGTATTAAAGCCAGGTAACAATATATTTAATCAGTAATAGTGAAGAAGAGAGATCAGGGATGAAGTCATTTCCTTGCTCTATTGTAAGTTTTATGCAGAGCATTTATTTAATTAACCTCCTCCTTAGGTTACGTTCCTTATCAATAATCTCCGCTTTCTCAAAATCAAATTTATGTTTGAGTTTGTGATAATACTGGAAAGAGCTGTTCCCTGTTTGTCTTCGTTTCTACAATCATATTCATGTTGTCTGCATCTATCCTTGAGTAACTTTTTGGTTTGTGCGTACCCTTTCACAGTCCTTGCAAGGCAATTTGTAGACAACATTACTACATAGTTCAGTAGGTACCGGGGAATTCAATTTTGAAAATACATGGTTTCTAAGAATGTTCTTATATTTGAATGCAGATTTAAAATTTAAATTACACGTTCTATTCCTAACCAAATTTAACAATTTATTTGAAATTTCTTTAAGATTTCTTTAATTGTTTTGTATATACTTGATGCAAGGTATCAAGTATATACTATTCCATTAGGTACATTTGTCTTGCAGTTAAACATTAGAATTCTATCATCAAATTTATTTTTGCTTAGATAATCGTTATTGACTAGAATATTGACCACAGTCTTTTTACAATCAGGGTGAAACTCATTGTTGTGTGAGATTGATAACATCTTGTTATCTCTCCTGGTGGTCTGGGTTGAGTAATCCGGCCCCTTCTATTAGGACCACTTGTCCGAACTGATTGTAAAGTTTTTTTAAATAGTTTCTCAAATAAGATGTTGAATTATCATTATAAGTTTTATATATGTAATCTGTAACGAAGCACTGATTGTAAATTGTAAATAGAGTCCTGAGGGAAGCGTCAAATACAGCCGAAAGCTCGACAGCAGAAAACAATTTGGTTCTTTCACCCTCATGGCTTCATCCCTGATCTCTTTACATCACTATTTATCATAGAGGCCGATACTATACTCAAAGATATTGATCAGTAATGGTAGAGCAGCGGCGTATCAAGCCGAAGATCGTGGGTTCGAATCCCGCTCGTGCCATTGACTTTTTTTATCTCAACCAAAAACCTTAATAATTGGTGAAGTGGACCACGAAATTAGTGAATTTAATGATTTAAAATGAAGTATACTTCACTAAAGCTCTCCTTGGCCATTTCATTTGTAGTCGAGAATCCAATCCGATTACACGACATTTGAAAAATGGCAAAAAGGAGGGAAAATTGAAAAGGTGTGGTTGAGATGGGAAGTTAGTGTCCGAGTGGATCGAGGTCACGATAGCTCAAGTGGTAGAGCAGCGGCATATCGCGCTCGTGTCATTGACTTTTTTATCTCCACCAAAAACCTTAATTAATTGTTTTTAGTTAAGATAAAAAAGTCATTTGTCGCCGAGAATCAAATAGCTTACACGACATTTGAAAAATGGAAAAAAGGCGCGAAAATTCGAAAGCTGGGGTTGATATGGGAACTTAGTACCTGAGTGGATCGAGGTCACGATGGCTCAAGTGGTAGAGCAGCGGTGTATCTAGCCGAAGGTCGTGGGTTCGAATCCCTCTCGTGCCATTAACTTTTTTTCATCTCAACTAAAAACCATAATTAATTGAAAGATATTAATTGGTCAAGCGGACCACGAAAACTAGTGAGTATGGTAATAATGTTCAACGATTTTTAAGCACACGAAAGAGGACAAAATGTAATCCCCATACCTTTTGAATTATATGAAAATTTGGTACGGGCTTTAAAGAAATGATGGCCTGTAGTTAGGATGTTTGATCATTTTAAGAGATCTGTAATGGCATATTAACTCTTTGTACATTCCGTGTCAGCATTTATTGTCATGAATGATCAAAAATTTGATTTTTTCACCCTTATTCCACCACTGAACTTACATAGATTGTGACTGGGCCTATTTTCATTTCACAGTAGTCCATATTACAGTTAAGTATTTATAATTATTAGAATTAATTAAGGTTTTTAGTTGAGATAAGTCAATGGCACGAGTGGGATTCGAACGGGATTCGAACTCACTATCTTCGTCTAGATACGCCGCGGCTCTACCACTCGAGCTATCGTGACCTCGATCCACTCGGACACTAACTTCCCATCTCAACCCCACCTTTTGAATTTTCCTTCCTTTTTGCCATTTTTACTTTATTATCACAACTAAAAACCTTAATTAATTGTAGTATAATAATTGGTCAAGTGGACCACGAAATTAGTGAATTTATAATTATGTTTTAACGGGTTAAAAAGATCGGGATAAACCAAACATAAAAATACGGGAAGTTGTAACGTAGTGGAGATCAGTTTCAAACGGTGCAAGGTAAATATTGATCAAGTATTTTAGGTTAATACTACCGCCTGTTCTGGACTCGGTTTGTCGTTGTTTGTCTGTTATCGTTGTTGATTTAGCCGATTGTATACACGACTTCTGTATACAGGCAGCTCCCTTAATTAGAGCCCGACCTGCTTGCACGGTTACCCGGTAGCTCTTCGCTGCGGGCGACCAGTGCTTGCGGGCTTTGACTTTTTTTAACCGCTAGCCAGTCTTTTATTTGCAATCTCCCTTGGAACTTATTTACCCGCCTGGGTTTATTTCGTCGACCGGTTTTTATGACCTTACGCGGCCCACTTGAACTCTTCAGGTTTTCGACTTAATTTACTCTTGGCTGCAGTGTTTATTCGCTTTAAAACATTATCGCACTAGTTACACGAGAGCTGATTTTAATGCTATTGTAATTTTTAAAAAATTTGATCATTTGAATATAAATTGGTCAATTTTTTCCGCGGTGGGGAGAAAGTGTAACAGAGTAATACCTGATCATGTTTGTCTTTTAAAAGCGCTTCTACTTCTGTAACAATATTCCAATGGATATTTTATTTTGTAAAATTTATTTATTTATAAGGGACTATATTGGATTAAAACGAAGAAGTGCAAAAAGATGTAATACTGCGCCAGCCTGGAGACTCCATGGTTGCTAGTCACCGCGAACTGAAACAGGCCACTGGAGTTGGTAATTAAAAAATGCATGGAGTTTTTAGGTGAAAACTGTGGCAATTGATTTCTATTCAAAAGAGATTAAAAAACTGGTAAAAGAAAGCAAAATTATCGCTTTTTATTCTGGCAGCAAAACTTCGCTCTAAGCATTAGCATCAACTGAGGCGAGATCACGTCCAGTATGCGTGAATGCTGTGACATAAGAAGGAACAGTAAACAAACTCTTTTCTATGCCACAAAACAAACAAAAATGAATGGTAACGATAAAATTGTTACCAGTACCCTTCTGTAAAAGTCAGAACTACCATAAAGTTACCGAATAATTCATGTTAAAAATTCACGCCTTGTGGAATGACATCCCACTACCGAAAATAGAGTCAATACCAAAAAACCATGTAATAGCAAAAAACAGGTTGTAAGTTCTGCCAAGAAGAATTGAAGTGATGTGTACATGATATGCATATGCCATTCAGAAAGTCTTTCAAAACACGGTTGTACTTACGATCCAAGAAAAGTAAATATAACTGAGGATCAACTAGCAAGACTATAGAGGCAAATAAATCTTGTTGGATAGTGCCTATGAAGAAGAACGAAGAGATAACAAATTCTTTTTGTGGTTCAAGGGCACAAAAGACAGAAGAATAACGAAAAAGCTGATTATCAAATCTAGCGAGTCGTCTTCACCACCAGCAAAACCAGAACCGTTCTGTGAAATTGAACATTATCGAAAAAAGGAGAAATTAACGAATAGTTCATCTAAAATCTGATAACTACATCCAATAACAGAAAACGGACTCAACAGACACATAAAACGATTGTAGGTTTTATCGAACAAAGGGGGAACTTCCTGAATGCCTAGAAAAAAGTTTCTACTCACAGGCAAAGAAAAGTTGAATCGGGCAAAAATAATTGATGAACCTAAAATCCAAAATGATGAACCTGAATGATCCAAAATGTAATTGTAATATGTAAACAATGTTTGTAAATCCCAGGCCCTGAAGATGATCTCAATAAAGATAGAAACGTTGGCACGATAAAGAAAATTTTTTTCTGAAACCTACATCACACCAGACCGCATCTCACGATTTCTGAATAATTATCGATTAACGGTCATTAATGGTCATATAAAACAATCATTACATTGCACACATCAAACATTTCTACATAGATAGATACATACATTCTTCCACAATTTGGCTTTCTTTTCCCTAATTATCGTCGTCTATATAATCCTGAAAAGATAATCAGACCGAGCTATTACCCATCTTTTCCCAATGTCGGCTCCTTTCACTTCAAGGAAACCGACTCCTCATATAAATATAAATAAAAATGTCTTTCTATACCAACTTCCTTCCCTACCCCTTCAAAATCCAACATATATAAACATAAAACAGCAATATCTCACTGGCACTCTCAACACGACATGCAAGAATGGCACAATTACGCAGAAAACAAACACTTTGATTGAGTAAAAATACTTTCATGAATAAAATTTTTTTTTGTTGTCTAAATTCAATTTTTATCCTACATGTATTTGTTAAATTTAAACCATGTTTGTAAATCCCAGGTCCTGAAGATGATCTCAATAAAGATAGAAGCGTTGGTATGATAAAGAAAATGTTTTTCTAAAACCTACAATTTACAAATTGGAATATCAAGATGAGTTTTAATCACCAGTAAAACCAGAACTTTTCTATAAAATTCCGAAATGCTATAAACACGGAGAAATTGCCGAATGTTTTACGTTAAAATCTCCTGGTGAAGCCACTTCACAGGACCTAGGCAAAGGGCTGACTACAGAGAACGACCGAACAACTTTCTGAGCTGTTAACCGGACATTAACAGACAAATAAAAGTTTTGAAGTGGTAGGACAAAATATATCTTCGTTTTGACGAGGAAAATACCTAAATAAGTGAGGTCTCTACTCGCGGAAAAAGGTGAATCCAGTGAGTATAATTGAGGAACCAATATCGACGTAATGGAGAGAAATAAAATACCTGGATATTGAGCTATAACACATTCTTTTAGAAGCACGATTGTCCAATATTTTTGGACGTGGTGTGACAGGATTTATAGCCATCATACAGACATACCTGCCTACTTACAATATGCTATAAACTATTAGTTTTTACATTATAAGTAAATGTTCATATTTTAATATCCTGGTAAATTTTTAATAATAGTTTTATGTCTGACAATGTTGATTTTTTAACTTACCTTATACTTTATTATTAATACTAGATTAAAATATTTAAGGCTGATATTAATTATAATGAGTTGATATCATTATCTTAATAATCGTAGGACTTACTGCTGAATATGTCAACATGTCTAAACTATTTGAACATATAAAACCAGAGAGAATATACGGACCAGGATAATCGTAGATCAAGCTATTCTGTTTTTATTGGAGACATAAAATATATAATACGGTAAAAGGACCCTTTTTAACATGGTCCAGTCGTAAATGCGACGATCTGGGACCACAGCTGATCAATCTATGTCTGAAAGGGTGGACGTGTCGAGAATCTGCAAGGTCCCAATAAATATAATCACTGGAAATATTCAGTTGCTGGTCGCTGCGCCGGTCCGCTTCGCGGCTCCTCTTGTTAACAGC
Source organism: Cimex lectularius (assembly GCF_000648675.2). Taxonomy (NCBI): domain Eukaryota; kingdom Metazoa; phylum Arthropoda; class Insecta; order Hemiptera; family Cimicidae; genus Cimex; species Cimex lectularius. The sequence continues at coordinate 2,331,825 of NW_019392649.1, read as the reverse complement.
CTTTTTTGGGTGAGCTAACTCAATCGGGCAACAAGCAACTATGCTAAAACTCTTTCCGCCTCGTGCCTCGGACTCGTTTTAGGGCGGACAGCGCAACTCTCTCTCACTCTCTCTCTCTCTCTCTCTCTCCCTCTCTCTCTCTCTCTCTCTCTCTCTCTCAAAAAAAAAAAATATATATATATATAAATAAAAATAGGTTTACAGCAAAGGGCGTTCACTATGAGTTTAATATAACACAAATCTTGAAAACGTTTATAGATTCATTCCATGAATCCTTCTTTAGATCGTGTGGTAGTTAACATGCTGTTTATTACTTTTTTCATCTGAACCTTAATTAAAGTCGGGACTTGCCAAAAGCATTACGAGAAAGTCCAATAAGCGTAGTTTTCCCTGCGACGAGGCTGAACAGCACATAACAAGGAGAATCCATTTTATGCGTTTTATAAAAATACTCTTAAATCTGGCTTTCAATCTGTTATCGGTTTAAGAGTGACGAGGTCTCGAAGCAATGGTCTTTTTTGTCGACGTGGATAGTTCTTGGATTAGCAGATAGTGAAGACGGCTGAAGGAACACATTTAGCATAGGTTGGTTCAAGGCTGGAACTCACGGAAAGAGGAACTGAACAATTCTTAACCGAAAAAATATTAACGTCAGTCAATTAATTAAGGTTTTTAGTTTAGATAAAAAAGTCAGTGTCACGTGCGGGATTCGAACGCACGACCTTCGGCTAAATACAACTCTGCACTACCACTTGAGCTATCGTGACTTCGATCTACTCAGGCACTAACTTCCCTTCTAAACCCCACCTTTTGAATTTTCCCTCCTTTTTGCCATTTTTTAAATGTCGTGTAATCTATTTGATTCTCGCCGAAAAATGAAATGGCCACGGAGAGCTTTAGTGAAGATATATTTCATTTTGCTTATTAAATTCATTATATTTTGTAGTCCGGATGACCAAATAACATCTTTCAATTAATTAAGATTTTAGTTGAGACAAAAAAAAGTCAGCGTCACGAGCGGGATTGGAACCCACAACCTTCGGCTTGATACGCTGCTACCCTACCACCTGAGCTATCGTGATTTCAATCCACTCGGGCACTAACTGCCCATCTCAACCTCACCTTTTGAATTTTTCCTCCTTTTTGCCATTTTTCAAATGTCGTGTAATCTATTTGATTCTCGGCAACAAATGAAATGACCACGGAGAGCATTAGTGAAGTATACTTCATTTTAACTTATAACTGACTTTTTTATCTCAACTAAAAACCTTAATTAATTGAATGATATTAATTGGTCAAGCGGACCACGAAAACTAGTGAAGTTAACGTCCCTGTAGACAGTGTATAATCTCTTCTAATTGCAGAGAAAATTAATTCTCTTTAATAATTCGAGCCTTATTAAAATCTTGGGTAATTCTTCTGTTGATTTTAGAATATAATACTTGCATTAGTGTGATATTATTTTGCTTAGTGGTACTCCCAGCGCAATATTTCAAAGTATATTTTGTACAGTGGTACATTGCGTATGGGTTCTTTATAGACACGTCGATTTTGATTCTTCGTATATATATATATATATATATATATATATATGTGTGTGTGTGTGTGTGTGTGTGTGTGTGTNAATCTCTCTCTCTCTCTCTCTCTCTCTCTCTCTCTCTCTCTCTCTCTGTGTGTGTGTGTGTGTGTGTGAGCGTTTTGTTTATCCGTCTTCTTCTCGGAGATCAACTTGCAATTTGTTTGAGAGAAGTATGTTTTGTGTTAAATTTTTGAGTTCGGCAATGATGTGATCTCAATCACTTGCGCTGGACCGTGGACAACCAGCCAAGCTAAAACCTAACAATTTAAAACATTAAAATAAAATACTTGTGTTGTCATATTCACCATATTATTACCACCAGGAGGTGCAAGAAGACTATTATTATTTTTTATTTAAACTAGTTTTTTGTTAAATTTACTCCCTTGTTTAAAATGTTGGAACTATAAAAGTGAAAATGTTACAAGAGTAACAATTACGCAACATAGCAACATTTGTAATACAACACCAGGTAGGAGCTGGGTTTGGCATATATTTTACTCCTTGTCTATCATATTCATTATGGATATTCGTATTGCTATCATATTAAGTAATGAAGAGTGGTTAAAAACTGCTTTAGTTCAACGAAAAGACCTCGTGAAAACTATGAGTCATGTTTAGGAATAAAAGATTTTCTATTTACCCCGAAAAATGTTAATCTTCAATTAACTTTGATTTAAATGTGTGTTGTTTAACATCTTTACAGAAAACAAACACTTTGAGCCCTGATGATGATCTCAATAAAGATCGAAACGATGGCACGATAAAGAAAATGTTTTTCTAAAACAGACGTTACACCAGACCACATCTCACTAACCTGCAAATTTGATCTAAATATGTGAGAAACAACATAATGTTAAAATGTATTCAATCTTAAAAAGATTATTAAACTATGTAGGATATATTATTAAAATGTTCCTACGAAGATCAAATAAGAGAAGACAATTAACTGCATACATTAAACTTTGAATTAACTTAATTGTCATTTACCATTTGGATCATACTTATCGTTTTTCGAATCGCCAGGGCTACCGACAAGCAATAAGCTAAAAGCAGAATACTGAACGGGAATGGAAGCTAATTCACTTTTCTTTTTGGTCACGTGTCGATAGGGGGTGGAACACAAGGGCGCCTACGAGGAAAGAATCTTTATTGGGCTGTTTTTATTAGAGTAGAAGCCAGTTCGGTAAATATACGGAGTCACATTTGATTTATTAATCTCGGCTAATTTATCACTTTAAGATATGCATAAAAAGGGTAGATTTGCGATTCGTTACATTTGTGAAAGGTTAAGCACAAATGACTAAATATTTTTTTGAAGTTGAATCGATAGTCAAAGGGTCTTTGATTTAATCACATTTAAAAAAAATGATAGGAAATTATTTAGGTAGATAGTTTGCAGTTATTGCTTAAGATATTCAGCAACTCTCTCTTTTAATTTTGTTTTCAGATCGTAAGGTCGTAATGTATGTAGAAAACGTTGCACTAATGTTTGTCACGCTACCGGTTCCGAGTTCGAACCCAGCATAGCTTTTCAAATAAGAATAATGTATTAAAAGTATTTTAAAGTGGTTTGATACCTCGTCTGTACATCCATCATGTAGTTGAACGTTAAGACCTCCTCAGATGAAAATTAATCCAGAATTCAGCAATAATATCCTTAAGTCAAGTAGCAATAGACACCATAGACTTCAGTGAATCTTCCTCTCAAGTGGCGTTGCACAATTTTTAATATTGAAGTTCCACCAGAAATGTTATAATTGGCCAAAAGAAACGAAGAACAAGAAGAGGAAGAGAATTATTTCATTTTTTAAATGGCTCAAAGTGAGAAAAATCTAAAAAAAAAAAATTCAAAATATCACTCACACGATAAGTTTTAAGAGGAATTCGAGCGAAATATGGAAGCAATTCAGATAAAATCACCAGAAAAGAGGACAAAAAACATTTTGCCTAAAAAGTAGATGAGCCCAAGTACTTTGTTTTTCGATCAAGTTCAAATTTTAGTTAGCAGTTAAAACAAATGGATTAAGAAAATAAGCAGAGAATTATCTTTTAATACGCGTCTATCCGTTTCTCAACAAATTTCAGTGAAGGTAAAACAATACCCCCTGGAAATAATGAATCGGCAAAACAATTTAGGGAATATCAGTCTGCCTCATGCAAGCAGAAAAATCTTTCTCTAATGCTGGGGTAAGCTAATGTTGATCATTTTATTTTGTAAAATTAGTCAATTTTCCTTCCTTTTTTTTCACTGCCCGTTTTTCTGTTCTAATGTTCATAATTAAATATTTACCTAGGTCTCAGCCCAGACAAATTCTTACTGGTATACTAACAAGGGGAGCTGGGGTCTTCGGGATGAACCCCATGACCGAAATGACGGCAAACCTAGGTAAGTATGCTACAGTTCTCCAGTCTGAAATCATAGGACTGAACAATGCGCCAGAGAAATAAAAAGGCTGAAAATATATTCCCGAAGGTAGCCATTCTCTCTGACAGCCACGTAGCTCTCAGGGCCTTAGCCTCATGCAAGGCGAAGGCAAAGAGTGTTTGGAACTGCATGGAGGCCATGATGGAAGTCCGCGACACTAATGACCTGACCTTGGCATGGGGCCCGACATTCGCATAGAGGCACGAAAAGGTTGACATGTTGGCTGAAAAGGGAGAATAGGGACTGTCTGGGCCCAGAACCCTATTGCGACCTAGCAGCCTGCCGCAAAAGAGGATACATCTTAAAATTGATCTTTAATGAGTCCAAAACCTGGTTGAACAATACCACAGATATGAGGCACGCGAAGATATTTGTAGAAGGACCATCCGCCAAACTTACAAAAGAATTAATGAAAGGCAACCGCGACCGAACCCGGATTCTGGTTGGACTGCGGACTGACATGGCACTACCACTTAAGAATGCACATGCACAGGATAGGAGTACAGAAAAACAAAGAAAGATACTACCAGGAAGAGGAGGAGATTTCAGAACACATTTTATGTTTCTGTGAAGGTCTATGTAGGTGCAGGTTCTTGCAACTAGGACAAGAAAACCCACAAGCAAGATCTTACACCAAGGAACCACTGGCAAAGATGTGGAAGCTGGTTAATAACCTGAAACTGGCCCGTGAGTTATAAAAATTGGGGCGCACAATAGATCAATTTAGGTCGAAGTGCAGTAGGCCTTGTGGCCGCAGCTTTTATCTTCTATCCCGAGGTATCAGCACTGAGAAACTTCCAATATTTTGTTTTCAGTTAGTACTAAAATGAGTTTTATATGCAATTTCTATTGGAAGACTTTATATCGTACAGTTTTAATTTTTATATCATAAAATATTATTTATGACAGCGGTGTTGATGATTTTTTTAAATATCGTACGTTTCTAAAAAAAAAAAGGCGAGAGAGCAAGGGATTCTGCAAGAAGGCTAGTAGGCCTGCAATTAGATCGAGATTCACAACGAGAGAAAAAACGGCCACGCCATTCTCTCTAATTCAAGGCAAAAAAGGCCCCATCCACCGAATTAGCCACTAGAGTTAATCGTACAAAACTCCTCCAAACCATGTGCCGTTTTCTAAACGTCATCCTTTTTTTACATCGTTTAAGAAAAACAAACATTGAACAAATAAACAAATAAATCGCAAATCTTTCAGAAATGTAAAGGTTGAAAATCTCAAGAATTAGAAATGTTAAGATCTCCGTGAGAAATTCGGTCACATATGAACCCATGGTTTTACACGGCTAAAGTTCCAAATACGCATGCTGCTAATTAAATAAATCCATTTGAAATCGGATTTCAAAGTTTACCGAAGTGTTTATTCATGCATTTAAACAGCACGTCCAAGTTCAATGAATTATTCAATGCCCGGGATTTGAAATCCTACTTTAGCAGAATTGAATTTCTAGCGGGATTAATTTTATATCGGAGATGGAAAATAGTTATTAAAACTTTCATTCCGATGGATATTAGACACAAGATATAGTGATAATTAAAAAAATAAAATCCAGTATCTTGACAAAAATAAATAAGAATCTGGAATAACTATAAATTGCTGAAATAAATAGACGTATAATATGACTATGTTCGTCAATTTTGTTAATTCAACAGTCAATTATTTTTATTATAACTGTTTTTATAATAAAACATAAGAGTTTATATTTTTAACACTTCAATTCGGATCTTATGAACAGTTAAGAAAAGGCAAGGAATGGCTACGTACTGCAATTATCCTATCTAGACTATTTTTCGCAGCATTATTATGGTGGAAAGGTCTAGAAAATAAAGAAAACAGTAACACATTAAGATCATTTCAAAGAGTAGGTTGTTTGATGATAACAGGAGCTCTTTCAACTACACCCACCCTAGCACCTGAAATCATAACGAATACCACACCTCGACACATTGAGATTAAGGTGAGAGCACTGATTAGCTACGACAGATTAATTAGCGAGGGCAGTTGGAAACATAAGTGCAAAACATAGGTCACTCGAAAATCTCACAACCATTGAGTAAGGTTAACAACCAATTATTAAGCGTTAGTGATAAAGAGATTAAAACACCTTCGGGGAAAAGGTACATTAGGTAGTCACCCCTTGTGAATATAATTAAGGTTTGGATGATGACCATCGTAACATAGACTCCTACACAGATGGTTCACTTATCCAAGGTAAAGGGAGCGGTACAGGAATCTACGTACCTAAATTAGGAATCAGCATCTCCTCCCTTCTTGGCAATAGCACATCTGTTTATCAGGCGGAAATCTGGGTCATTAATGTGTGTTGTAGAACAATTATAGAAAATAAAATTAAGGGAAAAGATATTAGAATTATTTCTGATAGTCAGGCTAGTCTTAGGTCATTACAAAAAGATTTGTCAACCTCAAGACTGGTGAAGGAAACCGTAGATCTTATCAATAGGATCTCTTTCATGTTTGAGAACAAGGTAACCCTTATTTGGATACCAGCACATAAAGGACACCACGGCAATGAAGAGAAGGATAGCCTGGCCAACGAAGGCTCTAACACTGCGTTTGTCGGGCCACAACCGCTATTACCTCATTCAATGAGCACAGCGAAAGAGTATTAATAACAGGGGCATGAATCCTTAAGGGATGGTTAGGGATGGTTAGGAATCCTTAAGGAGTGGAATTTATCCCCCGGACACAGGCAATTGAAAGAGTTTGTTAAGGTGATCAAACCAGCAGAATCGAAATGCCTATTCTCTATCTCAAGAAAGGGAATTAGGAGGCTGATACGTATTCTGACGGGCCACGGCCTACTGGGAAGACACCTCTCCGTAATGGGTATTCGACCAGATCCCTTTGGCCGTTTTTGCGAAATAAAAGAAGAAACGGCAAGGCACTACCTCGCAGAGTATGATAGGGATGCGAGGTCCAGATTTGAAATCTTTGAAGGAACGGACATCACCAAATCGCACCCCGAGATAAAATGGTCCAAAATCTTGGGGTTTGTGAACAAGTCCAAGAGATTTATGCAGGACACGTGAGCCGACAAAGTCCCGGACATTTTAGAGATGGGGTACGAGTCTACCCAGACATTTAACCCATCGGGTCTTGGTCGCCCACCCTGCATAATAATAATAATAATATATATATAATTATTCAGAAATCATGAGATGCGGTCTTATTGAGAGTACCCTCTTTAATATACATGAGCCCTGAAGATGATTTCAATAAAGATGAAACGTTGGTAAGATAAAGAAAATATTTTTCTGAACCCTACACAACANTATATATAAAATGTAACATGCGAATTATCTGAACATCACACATTTCTTTGTGGGTGTGAGTGAGTGACACAGTGAGTGTGTGTGTGTGTGTGTGTGTGTAATTCACAGAGTTATCTATTTATAAATCACCCTCAATATCTGTTTTTGTCTCTCTACTAATCTATTTAACCATACTTCTAGCTATCTTTATCTGTATTTGTGGACATGAATCTATAACTCTACTTTCTTCCATTTTTTCTTTTTTTACTTATAATATTATGGCTTAGTTTAGTTATTGTAATAGCATTATTGTTTTTATTTATGATATCCGTTGAAAGTTTAAGCACTTTTTCTCATAGTGCAAGTAATAAAGAAGATTTTTTAGTATTTGGACATACTGCCTACTTCCTAAAAAAGGCTCGTAAAAACAAACCTTAAACTGCGAAATGCCTGTTTAACCATAGCAGGAACGGTGTTGCGGGCGTAACAAGAACGAAAGAGGCCCACCGTGGATTTTGAGATCATTTGGCCTACCTTTGAGTCTAACTCCCGGTCGGGATTATCGCGGAGGTGTATTGTAATTGGAGTCCATACATTTTCCCTTTCCGCAATCTCGAGCCAGTATCTCTTTATACGGTCACAAGCCCCGGCCTCTGATAAACCTAAATTATTGTTTCAAGTTAAACTGAACTACATTGTTTCGCCAACCCATAAACATGCTAATCTAGATAGGACATTATTTATTATTAATCAAGACACATGCTGTCGGCGGGGTTAATTAAATTTGGCAATTGATATCTGAGTGAAGCTCCCCTAACTACGGATACACTGTTTCCAACTAAAGTCATCTATAGTGTAGACGCCTAATTATTCTAAATTTTTTGATTCGTGTTAAATATCAAAATAAAAGAAACCAAAATTATATAAGGCAAAGAAAGTGTGGAAGGTATGAACAATTTTACTGTCCAATATATCAACAGCAAAGAAAACTGAATTTTATAGATTACTGTAAACAAAAAGTGTAAATGAACAAACCAAAAATTTTTTTATAATTTTTCCTCAAAATATTGTGCAATGTCTTTTTTCCTCCTTCTTTCTCTGCCGCCACCCTTTCACTCAATTACGTTTAGCGTGTGATGTGTCAGTTCACATGACTTCGATGCCTAGACATAATAGACATTAAATTATCTCGATTTAAATAAGATAAGCTTTTTATGTTATAATGATATATCAAAAGTTAGGGATAAAGCTAATTTAAAGAAGCACTTAGTTCCTTTGTCAAACCTTAGAGAAATATATTCCCTTAGGACAATATAAAAATAAATTTAGGCGTTTTTTAATCCATTTTACTTTTTCGTAGTCAATTGACCAAGTTACTTCTTTCTAGTGTCTTGGTTGAGATAAAAAGTCAGTGTCACGAGCGGGATTCGAACCCACGACCTTCGGCTAATTACGCCACTACTCTACCACTTGAGCTATTGTGACTTCCATCCTCTCGGATACCAACTCTCCATCTCAATTTACAACCGTTGGAATTTTCCCTCTTTTTGCCATTTTCAAATGTCGTGTAATCTGATTGGATTCTCACAGACTTATGAAGTGGCCACGTGGAGCTGTTAATTATTATTTAATTAATAATAATTATTCTTTCTATGTACGGTCTGGCTTGAGATGAAAAAAAGGGAAAATTCGAACCGTAGGGTGAGATGAAGAGTTGGTGTCCGATAGGATCGAATTAACGATAACTCAAGTTGTAGAGTAGCGACGTATTTAGCCAAAGGCCGTGGGTTCGAATCCCGCTCGAGACACTAAAATATTTATCTCAACGAAAACCTTAGAAAGAATAATTAATTGATTGATGTAAGCGTTTATGTACAATTTTTTTTCTTCACTAATTCACAATGGCGACACAGGTATTTACAAATTCGGCATTACTACAGATAATGCACACATTCTTTACCCAAATAATCTCACCGTTTTAAATAATTCATCAAACTGTTCAAATAGGATTTCAACTTCTAACTTGGTCGCGTAAACCGACTTAATTATGTTTGGCAGATTCGAATCCGGTAGTAGGCCTCGGACACGGACATCAGAGTAGGGCCGCTCCACATATTTACATAATCCACTAGAACACCAGCCTCCATACATAATGCATGTGCATTCTGGATAATGAAACAGACCTCGAGACGTCCTCCTTTGTGCCAAGGCCACCTTCCTATTATTCTCCCTTCACTTTAATCAGCGGGCCATGCTTCCCAGTTTGTGTCGATATTTATTTAGAAATCGTTAGATGCGGTCTGGTGTGATGAAGGTTTAAGAAAAACATTTTCTTTATCGTGCCAACGTTTCGATCTTTATTGAGATCATCTTCAGGGCCTGGGATTTACAAACATTGTTTACATATTACAATTACATTTTGGATGTGGAAAAGTGAATTTATACAATGCAAAATATATTTTTTACATATTCAATCAAAGTATTTCTACTCACCCAAAGTGTTTCTCTTCCGTGTAATTGTGCCATTCTTGCGTGTAGTCTCGAGAGTGCCAGTGAAATTTTGCTATTTTGTGTTTATATACGTTGGATTTTGAAGGGGCGGGGAAGGATGTCGGTTTAGAAAAGACATTTTTGTATTAGGACCACCAGAACGCATCTCACGATTTCTAAATAAATATAGGTTTAATGATGGAGTGTGGGCGAAGCAAAAGCAGCTTTTTTTTCAAGTACTTTGTTGATGTTAGGCGTAAGTCTGATATTGCAAGGAGAGTAGTCACGATTCATGATTTTCCAATAGATAGAAAAAAAATCGACAGATCTATGAAGCAACGTTGTAAAAGGTCGAGACTAAATACAATTTCATTTTGCAGGGATTGATGAAAAATATTTACGTTCACGACACTATAAATTTACTAATAACGTACCATTACAGATGTTCGTAAGTCTGGTTTACCTGAAACAAAAATCAATCGCTGATTACTTAAAAAAATCAATGCACCTACTCATAATATGTGTTGTTAAAATTTGTATTGACATGATAAAGTGAATATCACATGTCGAAAGTAGACCTTTTGGGAAATGGCTTTTCATTTTTAATTAATGTGTTGTGTTTAGTGATCGGTAATGATTGAGTCTAAAATTTCTATCACTGTATAAATTCTTTTTTCGCATCCTACATGCATTTGTATATTTAAACATTATATATAAATCCCAGGGCCTGAAGATGATCTCAATAAAGATCGAAACGTTGGTTCGATTTAAAAAAAATGTTTTTCTAATACTACGTCACACCAGACCGCATCTCACGATCTCCAAATAATCATTTTTAATTAAGTTTAGTAGTTTGTGAGAAAAAAACATGTCGTAATTCTAGTATGATAACCTTTCTGAGTTAAAATGAAGCGAAAGTAAAAAACGCCAGGAAATTAAATAATAAATGCTGAACCGGTAGTGGGTCAATTCTTATGTCCGTGTATCTCGCGGGTTTGTTGAACTATTCCAACCCCGGAGTGGAGACGACCTAATAAGTGACCAAATGCCGCTTCAGCATGAATTCACCCACTAGCAGATCATCACCCAGTATCAACTCTAAATTATATACTTGTTTAACTGAGGAAATTGACCTTAGAAAAGCAAAAATATAACCTGGGGTCATATAATACGTCTGTTGTCGATCCGTTTGATTTCATGTTGTCAATATGAAAATTGCTCTCACTGATCGGGTTTATGGTCAAGATAAACAGCAAGGTTTTGTTTTATTTCCACGCTATCGACTGTATATTTAGTCATTCTCAAGGCGCTACAATAAAAAAACGATTAGCAATATGTACAGTAATTCAAGAATACACATTTTTTGCTTTGAACTTACAAAAGCAATGTCCTAAGTTTATAAATATTTGCGATCATACGAAAATCACATAACAAGTTAGAAAATAAAAACATGCCTTTCTTTTCACAGTTCAATATCACACGAAAAAGAAAACAGGACAGTTAGGTGCCGTTCTTACATAATATCAAACACACTAATGCAAAATTTCCCTCTATTGTTTTTTTTTTAATGTTTTCTCTAAGGTTTTTTTTACAAATATCAGAAATGTCGTCAATATTTAACTTAAAAAAATCCATTATATTTAGTGGTCTGATTGACCAAATTATTTCTTTCAATTAATTAATCTTTTATGTAAGATGTTGGTTGAAATGAAAAAATTAGTGTCATGAGCGGGATTCGAAAGGTTGTAGGTCGAGATGGGGAGTTGGTGTCCGAGCGGATCGAAGTAACGATAGATCAAGTGGTAGAGTAGCGGCGTATTTAGCCGAAGGTCGTGGGTTCGAATTTCCCTAGTATCCCTGACTTTTTTATCTCAACCAAGACCTTACAAAGAAAGAATAATTCGTTCCTAATAATACAAAGAAAGAAGTAACTTCGTCAATTAGACCACAATGAGAATGGATTACATTTAATAAGTAAAAGAAGTATCACTTCACTAAACAGCTCCACGTGGACACTTAGTCTATGTCCTCGCCGAGAATCGAATTTTGATTACACGACATTTTAAAATGGCAAAAAGGAGGGAAAATTCGAAAGGTCTTAGGTTGAGATGTATTCCTAGTGGATCGAAGTCATGATAGTTCAGTGGTTCGAGCTGCGGCATATTGAGCCGAAGTTCGTGGGTTCGAATCCCGCTTGTGACACAAACTTTTTTTCATTTCTACCAAGATCTTACATAAAAAGTTTAATTAATTGAATGTTTCGACAATCTCATTCCCACTCTACTATGGTTTTTTGAAATTACTTATATTGGCCTTAATTTGTTCGGCCAAAAATTGTTTAGTCTGAACATAGTACACGGTAGGGCAATCGTTATAATCAACACCATGTAAAACTTTCAATTTATTATTCTTTTTGTTTAAGGTCTTGGTTGAGATGAAAAAGTTAGTGTCACGAGCGGGACACTAAATTTTTATCTCAACCAAAAGCTTACATAAAATGAATAAATAAATGAAATAAGTAATTCGGCCAATTAGACTAATAAACATAAATGAACAATTTACAAGTTGGATATTTTTTCTTTTTTCCTTTATCTTTTAATGTTGTAAAAAATTTTTTCTTATTTTGTTTTCAAACTTGTAAACAACTTCGACATTTTCTCTCTTTCTTTTTAGAAATTTATTTAATTTAATTGAAATTTCTTTTACATATGTTAATGGTACATATTTTGCTGTATCAGTTCTAACATGATTAGCATTATTAGTTAAGTGTGGTGTTTAGTTAGATCATTATTGAGATAATCTTCAGGGCATTGTGTTGTCTGCATTTCAACAAAAAAGTTCTCTGATTTAACTTATAAAAACTCGCATCGGCTATCAATCAGAGAACTTTTTTGTTGAAATACAGAGAACACAAGGCCCTGAAGATGTTCTCAATAAAGATCGAAACGTTGGTACGAAAAAGAAAATGTTTTTCTAAAACAAATAATTAAGGTTTTTAGTTGAGATGAAAAAAAGGTAATGGCACGAGCGGGATTCGAACCCACGATCTTCGACTAGATACGCCGCTGCTCTACCACTTGAGCTATCGTGACCTTAATTAATTGTCATGTATTAATTGGTCAAGCGGACCACGAAAGTAGTGAATTAAGTTTTTCTAAAACCTACGTCACACTAGACCGCATCTCACGACCTCCAAATAATTTTTTTGTTATATCCATTAGTTCACTATCGTTCAACCTTCTATTTAGTATGTTTTTATGTACAAAGATTTGGATATCCATTAGATATTAACATCTGTTTCATCTTGAGTTTTTTTCGTGAAAATTCTCATAGCTAACTTCAACGAACTATCAATTAAGTTCATTATCATGTTGATTTTCATTTGTAAAGAGTGTAAGGAACTTAGTGAAGTAATCTATCTGAACTAGTAGATTTTCAATATCAAAAAATTACCATTTTCTTCTACTTCGTGGGTAAACACTAATTTTGGGTAGTATGAATTACAAACTTGAATAACCTTTTCTAACTTATTTTTATTTATAATTAAGAACAAATCGTCAACGTATTTTTTAAACAAACTATCGTTTTTGTCATTGTAGCGCCTTAAGAATGACTAAATACAATCGAAAGCTTGGCAAGAAAACAAAACCTTGCTGTTTATCTTGACAAAAACCCGATATATGATAACATTAAATTAGCTGGTGGATAATCTACATGGCTGAATATGGATAATTTGCCAGTAATTAACTTTTTTGTACTTTCCTGTAAACTGTAATCAAAAACGAAAAGGAGAGAGAACAAATCGTTTATCGCCTGTGGTGAGTTTTTTCTTTTCAGCTTGGAAGCCGAGATAGTGAATGAATGGCAGGAAGCTGAAAAGAAAAGGGCCAACATGTGACAGATTGCTGTAGTCTAATGAGGCAGGCGTAATCCCCGTTGGAGCGGAGACCAAAGGCTAATGGGCGGTTTAAATCTTAGAGCCGGTCCTAAAGCCGAGCCCTTTGTAAAAGTTTTCTCTAATTATAAGCGTTTTCCCTTATTCCGTTCGGAATTCTTCACGTTGTTAACTCTCGTAAACATAGCCAGATAATTATCAATAACAGTTGGGGTGTGGGAGGTTATAATGAGTCTGTATTTTCAATACCACACTGTTAATAATGCGAAGTACCCTTTATACCATGTGTCCAAAAATAATACACATTTTTCCAACCATTTTTTCCTGTTCAACATAAGTTTGGATCAAATACAAACGGAATCAGCCCAAAATTGAAATACCAATTAAAAATGTTGTGTGCTACAAAAATCCTCTCTGGCTGAAATGTATATCGTAATAAATCGTAAATTTTAACTCAAGCAGAGGCATCGATTTTAGGAAATGTTTCAAATTCACAAGTTGTTGGATACAAGTTTTCAAAAAAATTGCGAGATTATGATGCGTTAATCAATAATCAAACAGATTGCTCAGACTTAACAATAAAAAATACTGTTTGGTCGGTCACACTTGTCGACCTACTTATCCCCAGAACTAATACACACACACACACACATCGAGTAAGATGTTATATATATTTTTTATCAGAGAGGAATCGGTTTAACTTTTTGCATTTTATCATTCTGCCTAGCTTCTCCCTACTGATAACCACAAGAAGTTGTTCCGAATCAAGTAATACAGAAAAAGTACATATACGATGGGTCCTGTGAACAGACGTCAATACTTAGGGAGATTATTTTACTTGTCAAAGTAGTCTAAAAAGTTCCCTTTGTCCATAGTCTAATTCGAGATATTTCACTTTTCAAGTTATTTCTACATTTCACAACTTTATTCCACTACGACCCCCGTATCTCATGAAATGTTAATCCTACTTCAAATATTATTACACCAATAATAAGAGTATTAAAACCGCTATGAGATTCGATTGATTTTTTTTATTTTAACCTTAAGCAAACAGAGCACAAATTTAGGAATAGGGGTGATAGGGAAAAAATAGGCGACTACGAGACCTACTGCACCTCAACCTGATTAGATCTATTGTGCTCCTCTGTTTTTTATAACTCTGGCCACCTTCAGGTTATTAATCAGCCTCCATTGCTGTGCCACCCGATCCTTACGATCTGGTTTGCGGTTTTTCTTGTCTTTGTTGCAAAAACCTGCACCTACAGAGACCCTCACAGAAACATAGAATGTGATCTGCGGTCTCATCCTCTTCCTGGCAGTATGTGCACAGTGTTTCTTTTATGTGTACTCCTATCCGGTGCGCATGCGCTTTCTTATGTGCCATTGTCTTTTCAGGATCCGTGTCGGCCTTGGGTCGGCATGGGCGGCGGGTGCCTTATCAGAGACATAGAGGGGGAGGGTGCATAACCTGTTACCCGGGAATGGATTCGTAGTGGTACGTGGTGATGCCCCTGGCGGGAACTTAGTGAAGAGGCTGTCTTCTACCTGTGACCTTCGCACGAAACTTGCGTTTGACCAATGTTATACACCCGGCCTCACGGGATACGACGGATCGAACGGCAGCGTATAAGCGTTGAGTACTCTATGATTATGCTGAAAAGTCCTTCGAATGAGTGAGTAGTGGCGGATGGGAACGGGTAATGAATCGGTTGCTCCTACTCAAGTATGCTTTGCACGTAGGTATAGGCTGAGCTCTATCGGAGGGTACCGTAGGCAGTACTCCTCTAGGGGGTGGTTAGAAATTCTTCTTTAAATGAAACCGTGGCCGAAGCTGATCCGTTAATTTCTACAGTAAAGAAGCCCCAATACTCTGGGAGATAGAGTGGCCTTCTTTATCTAGGGAGTGCGCGGGAGACCGGGCTGATGTATTTCGGCTTAGGTAGCCCTTTGCGCGCGGCATACGGTCTGATGCTCAATGCAGACCCGACCACTCGGAATGGGCAAGCGGGGAGCGACATCAGTCTTGGCCCCTCGGGGCTGAGCTGCCTCTACACCAATGCAGCGGCAGTAACACCATTCTGTGGAGGTGCGTCAGCTCTCATCTTGAGAATCAAAACATCCCATAAGGCCGAATAGACTAGGTGCGGACGTTAAAGATCCTCATTGTCCTTTTAAGGACGACCGAGTATACGGGAAAGCATGTATTTTCAGGAGTCCAACCAGAATTTTTGTTCGGTTGCGATTGCCTACCAATAGTTCTTTTGTAAGTTTTATGGATGATCCTTTTAGAATCTATTCGCGTGCTTCATACCTGTGGTATTGTTCCACCAAGTCTTGGACTCATTATAGATCCATTTTAAGATCCTCTTTTGTAGCAGCAGGTTAAGCCACAGTAAAGTTCAGGACACAGAGGGTCCATATAGGCCCCCCTTCTTTGACCAACATGTCAACCTACTCTTGCCTCTTTGCCCCGACTCCCAGGAACCCATGCCATGGTCAGGTTCTTAGTTCAGGACCTCCATGCAGTTCCAAACACACTTTCCCTTCGGTTTGCGGGAATGTAATTCTAGTAATTTTATCTCTCTGGCGCACTGTTCAATCACTATGATTTCAGACTGTACAACTGTAGCATACTTACCTACGCTTACCGTCTTTTCGGACTTTGGGGTCATCGCGAAGACTCCATCTCCCGTCCCCTTGTCTTTTTTTGAGCTGTCAGTATACCAGTATGAATTTGATTGTAGCGGTAAAGCTCAAGATTAAGTTAAAAACTATTTTTTAATGTTTCTAAACTTTTTGTCTAAAGTACAGGTAAGATTTCCTAGATTTTATAAATACTGACACATATAGCTCTTACAGAAAACCTGCTCGAAATAATGAACTGTAAATGTATGTACTTAATTTTTTTAATGTTCAGTTATAAACAAAGTAAAATAACTGTTTAATTTCTATAAAAATGATATTTTTTAATCGATCTTCATAAAAAATAATCACTAAAATTTATAAATTTTATCCAAATCTATAAATTATTTTTATTTTCACTAATAACAAAACAAAAAAGGAAAAACCAAACGACAAGGAAAAAGGAACCGTGGCAATTTGTAATCTTAATTTAAAAAATTATGCAATTAAAACAAATTAAACAAAAACATAGGAGAAAACAATGATTAAAAAATTAAATTTTTCGTGTCAATAGTGACACGATGGTTTAACTGGTTATTAAAGCGGCGTATTGAGCGTGAAGGTCGTGGGTTCGACACCCGCTCCTGTCCCTAACTTTTTCATCTCAATCAATATTTTAGAAAAAAATATAAGTGGAAGTAATTAGAATTAATTAAGGTTTTTAAGTTGAGATAAAAAAGTCAGAGTCACGAGCGGGATTCGCACCCACGACCTTCGGCTTGATACGCCGAGAAGTTAGTGCCTGAGGGGATAGAAGTAACGATAGCTCAAGTGGTAGAGTAGCGGCGTATCAAGCCGAAGGTCGTGGGTTCGAATCCAGTTCGTGGCACTGACTTTTTTATCTCAACGTAAAAACCTTAATTAATTGAATGTTATTAACTGGTCAAGGGGACCACGAAAAATAGTGAATTTAATTGAGTATAATTAATTTAACTTCTATGTGATTTTGTTTTTGTTTCCTTAAGGCTACGGTTTTCATTGCTCCTTCTATTCGTGTAATCAAATTTGCCGAAAGATAAAAGTTTTACGAGATACTTGGTACTTTGGTATAAAGGTGTTAAAGGTCTAAATAACCTGAAAAGTTTAATATCTCGAATACAATTGATAATCAATATTTTTCGGACAATTGGGAATTTAGTTCAATTTTTCATGCCTAGCCTCCTGAACATTTGACGAGTTTTTTACGGGACAACCTGTACAGTTGCATGCATACTTCAATAAATTCATAAATACAAATATTTCATAAACAAGTACCGACTATGCTGAATAGGTATCAAGCACATTTTTGCCTATTATTACATTACTGAAAATTTAAAGATTGGGCTATAAAAAAAAACTGTTTTAGTAAAAATATACGTATTGTAAGGTAATATAACAAAATAAAAATATGTATAATACATAATATATCCAGAAGATGGTGGATGTAAGTCAATTTAGCGCCGGTTACAGCTTATTGGTTCAACTCTCATCGTACGGTTTTAATGGCACAATATCAGCCGCTATATTGAACGATAAATGAGTTAATTAACTTTAGTCAGAGTTGATGTTTCGTATTTTCGTCCGTCCGATAATAATTTCTGTCAATTATTTTCCAACCTTTGGACAGAGGGTTTTAAATAGTCAGTAATACTTGATTAAACGAAAGTTCAAAATTCGCAAACGAACGCATAGTTTAATCGTCGAATCTTCATGTTCTAGGTGGCACCGTGTCGAGGGAGCGTTGTAAATCTTCCCGCTGGATTCCAGCCGGCGGGTGAACTACTTGGGGCCCTCTATTGACCCTTAACCACTTTCTCTCTATCTTTATCTTTTGTCAGTTGAAGTATTGACCTCTTAAATGGGTGGCCCCGATCGAGATTAATACGAGAACGGTTAATTTCGAATCGGTTTAATGATTACCGCCGTCGTTAGAAGGAATTGATCTTTTTCCCTGCGCTACAACTTTGCGTAAATTATTATCTTGTTGACGGTTTTTATTTGTCACAATTAACATATCTATGATCAATAGTCACGCCAACTGTGCTTCAGTTTATAAAAGTTTTATTGCATGTATACATATAGGAATATTAGCTATTAAATTTTTTTAATTACAATAATCTAAAACTTAAACCAAAGTAGAGAACTTTGTTGGGCAAACATCCATTTCCTTCGGATCAATGATTTCCGTACAACACAAACATGAGTCTTCTATAAATATTACAATTCTTATAAAACCTTTATTCTTGCATTATCAGTTTTTTACCTGTGATTCTTCAGGTGAATTTTTTGTTAATCCTTTACAATTTACTAGGTATTTTATTATTGACGTGGTGGATAATGTATTATGCTTGTGATCTAGATGACATTTCGTAAAATTGTATAAAGTGGCAATTACAATTTTCTTGTAATACGTTTCTTTAGTACAACTGACCAAATGAGACCATCTATTAATTTTACAATGACTAAACTAGAAGTAAGTAAATAACTTATTATAAGTAAAATAAATAACCTTAGTTTCTACAGGAAGTTTATAGAGAACTAACTCAAATGGCTTAGACCTCTTGGAACTTCTGATAGATATGACGTCAAAAGTTCAACATATTATTTTGGGATTATTTTTAAGCTTATGTATTAAACCTTCGTGCCAAACCTTGCTAAAGGCTTGCGATACATCTAGGAATAATGCTGAATAAATATTTTTATGTATTATTATAATTATTATTATTATTCATGGTTTCAATCTATCTGATCTGTGGTTGAGTGTTCGGTTCTGAATCCAAACTGGTAACTTGGTACCAATGAAAGGTTTCCTTAACAATTTTGGTATAGCTAGACGAAACTACAACATAAACTTAAAGGCTCAACCTCCAAGGTTCAATTTTGCAAGACCTGACAGACAAACCCCATGAAAGGGAACTCGGATGAGAACATCTTTTTTCCACCAAAATTTGAAGCTTTGAAGCTTAGGCAGAATCACTATTCACAGATGAACTAGAATCGGCCTGAGCAAAATCACCGACTGCCCCAAAAAATAATCATCACCAATACGAACTTTGCACATATATAAATTTGTCCATTGAACAAAACATCAAAAATATTTACCACAAAAACTTTCGAACTTTTATGTAAAATAATTAATTAGATTTCGTGGTCCGATTGACCAAATGACATCATTCAATTAATTAATCTTTATACAAGGTAATGGTTGAGATAAAAAAAGTCAGTGTCTCGAGCGGGATTCGAACCCATGACCTTCGGATAATACGCCGCTGCTCTACCACTTGAGCTATCATGACTTCGATCCTCTGGACACCAACTCTCCATCTCAACCGACAACCGTTCAATAATAACTCCCCGTGGCCATTTCATAAGTAGCTGAGAATCCAATCCTGATTACACGAAAATTATAAATGGCAAAAAACGAGGGAAAATTTGAACGGTTCTACGTTGAGGATCGAAGTCACGGTAGCACAAGTGGAAGGTCGTGCGTTCGAATCCCGCTCGTGACACTGACTTTTGTATCTCAACCAAGACCTTACATAAAAAGAATAAATAATTGAAAAAAGTAACTTGGTCAATTGACCACTAAAACGTAAATGGATAAGGATTCATTAATGCTGAATGGCAGAAAATCTCACAAGAACAATAAATTGAAAAGTGTGATATTTTCAATTTTCGTATTGACTCAACCTCTCCTGACTAGTTCAGGAATATTATTAAGATAGAAATATTTATATTTTTTCATATTTTTGTTTTGACTCATTGTTTTTTACAAATTGTATTGCAATTTATAAGACGTTCTCTACAGAGCGCGTTATTAATTTTTTGAAAGGACGAGTACTGTATTTTTAATTTTTTCTTAAAAAGTAATCCATCTTTTTGTCGGATTTAATTGCAAAACAATCAACCCTTTTTTTGCCGGTTGTAAATAAAGCCTGTTGGAGACAGGAGAAAATTACAAGTGTGAATCAAGAGCCGGTGAAGTCGGAGGAAAGGAACAAAAAATAACTCAGATGTTGTAGGTAATTCACAATGCGATAACCAATTACTCTGGAAAATTCAATCTCATTCCACTATATCGCTGGAGGGATGGTCGGCGTTTAAATCATTCTCAGTGTACAAAATCCTATGGTTTTAAATCAACGGCTATCCCTTGGCACGGTATACGATGCCCCATAAATTACCCAGCTAAATAACCAAATTATATTCTTTTTAAACATGCATTTTTTTTCTCTCGTATCAGTACAATTTATACTCAACTCGTTTAAAAACCTAATCAATTATATTATTAGGTTAAACTTTGAGGTGAATTCAAAGATTGACATGATTTTTCTTCCTGAATTCAATCCCTCCCCCCCAAAAAAAAATTGTTAGGATCAGAAAACTGTTCACTGCTTTGTTTTTTTCATTTTCTATTGATTTTTTGTAATTTAATTAAGAAATTGAAATAAAATAAAAGAAAGGAAAAGCAGTTTTTAGAACTTAATCATGGCCACCATTTCCTAAAATAGCTGTTCATTTTACCTTTTGATTCTTCCTAACTACAAACAAATACACTGCGATATAAAACATGGAAATTACTCCATTGATTGGAAATTTTCTTGGGGGAAAGATATATATTTTACCTTTGTACGAAAGGCTCTAAAATACTTTTGAGATGGAACCCTTTGGAAAAAATAATATAAAAGATAATTCACTAGTTTCTTGGTCCGCTTGACCAATTAATATCTTACAATTAATTAAGGTTTTTAGTTGAGATAAAAAAGTCAATGGCACGAGCGGGATTCGAACCCACCATCTTCGGCTTGATACGCAAAAAGGAGGGAAAATTCGAAAGGTGTGGTTGGGATGGGAAGTTAGTGTCCGAGAGGATCGAGGTCACGATAGCTCAAGTGGTAGAGCAGCGGCGTATCAAGCGTGGGTTCGAATCTCGCTCGTGCCATTGACTTTTTTATCTCAACTGAAAACTTCAATTAATTGTAATATAAAAGATAATAATATTAAAATTAACAGTAATAATTAAATTTAAAAAAAGAGAGTTTCATATTTATTGTTTCCCGATACTTTGGTCTTTTTAACCCGATGCTTTGTTACGTCAGACGAGTTTCGGCCTATGAAATCATCCGTGATGTGTTTGTAGTTGAGTTAGGTGATGCATGAGACAAAGCATGGCAAAACTCGTCTAACAGAACAAAACGTCCAGAAACGATTAAACTGCTCTAGAAAAATATATGTGATATTCTCCAGGGGTCTGCTGAGTAATGAAACTGTAGTTGGGTCATTTGCTATATTTAAGTCTGCTTATGCTAACTACTTTGGTACGTAAGACTCTTTTTGACCCTTGCGAACAATAAAGTGTGGATTTGTATATTTTTATTCAGATTAAAAGCAGAGGCGACAAAAATCTAGTACTGAAGAGAGAGAAATAACGATACGCCTCTAACAGACCAAAAAACCAGGAAACGATGAAATTACTCTACATTAATTTTTTTTATTTATTTTCTTGTCAATTGTATGTTAAACTTCTATTTTTGCCGTTTTGGATCATTTTGGCCTTTCTATCTTGGTTGATTAGCTTTGTTGGGAAGGTGAGGCAGGAAATAATATTAACATTTTTTTCAACGTGGATATTTTAACTGCGATGTCATATCAACCCTCGGGTTCCGGTATTTTCGAAAAAAGCTCATTTGAAAGTACGTTGGGTTAGAATGCAGGGCCGTTGGATTCGAACCCGAGACCTTTACTTTACAGAAATGAGGAGAACGCCTAAATGTCACCTCCCCAAACTTTGCGACACCCCTAAAAGTCAGCATTGCAAAGAGCAATACGAGGAAACGGTCTGACTAACCAAAACAGGTGGGTTTGAATGGCCAAAACATCAGAAACGACCGACGAAACCTAATATTACCATCCCAAAGGCGCAAAGTGAAAATCGTACAATTTAATTAATTTCGTTTTTTTTTACCCCTTAGACTCCATTGCACCCAACATTATCCGTTTTTAGTTAACCATAAATTTATTAGAAGGGTGAGGCATGAGACAATGTCCACTCTGAAAAACGCAAAAAAGCGAGCCTGACAGACCAAATCGATCAAAAACGACGAAATATCTGTATCAAATAGTACGATTGATATCCTGAGATCGGCAACGTCTGGTCCTTTCCGATCACGTCAGTTTTCTTAATATTAATGACTGTTAAGGCCGAGAAAAACCAAATCGGTTGACACCCATCTGTTGTAGCATATATCTATGATCTGTTCATTTTTGGCTTTCTGCCCTGGGTTTTGTGCATATCGGCTTTAGAACTCATCATTGAGCAGTTTTTGTTTATTAAAGTTTTATGTAAGACGTGGCGAAAAAGCAAGCCAGCACTTAAGGCTGCGAAATGGTGGAACCATCATTTTCTACCAATCCTTTCTCTTTTGGTGTGGGATCTTGCGGCCTTTTGTTTCGGCCCGCTGAACTCGCCTTGTTTTACTCCGTTGAACTACAAGCCTATCGATAAAAAGTCCGTTATTTTCAGTGGTCTTTCCTTACTTATAAACCGAATACTTCATACTGAAGATATGAAAATACTTAAAAGGAGGATAGGTAGACAAAATTAAAAAAGGAGTTTCTTCATGTCTTCACGGAGGTTTTTTGTGTGTCGTGGTGAACTATTAATTTGATCGTTTCCGGTCATTTTGACTGCCTATCGTCGCTGTTTTGTTACGGCAGGAGTTTAGGTAGCTACAATAATTTATTGTGAGTTGTAGTAATTCAAGGATTAAACCAGGGTGAAGCTAAACATAAAACACGCACTGAAGATGAAAAATGTCATGTAAATACGAATGACAGACCAAAAGAAACAAAATCAACAAAACTACATTTCTTATCCTGATCATCGAAAAACAAACATGTATTTTGGTCATTTCCGATTATGTTACGCAACGTAGCTGTGCTGATTTTTTATATTGGCGCGGTTTGTTATGTTGCCATATTCCTGGTGGGTTTCGACTTCTCCGCAGATATAACCGCGATATAAAACACACCCACTAAAATAGGTTAAAGTTTTTTGAAGACACGACAAGTGGAACAGGATGACAAAAATTGAAAACGAATACATCCCTCTCTCCGAGCTATACACGAAATTTAATTATAAAATGCGTTTTTAAATATTTTTGCAAATAGTTGTACCTTCATGTTGTGTAAATCCAACAGAAACATCAGCAGGAGTTGAAAAAAAAACTGTAAGGGAACAATAAGCTAGCGGTATCTAATTAAAAAAATCATTCCACAAAGAAAATTAAACTGAAACGTATGTACTGTCTGATAGTTCAATAATATTTATTCAGATATCGTGAGATGCGGTCGGGTGGGATGTAGGTTTCAGAAAAACATTTTCTTTATCGTGCCAACGTTTCGATCTTTTATTGAGATCATCTTCAGGGCTCAAAGTGTTTGTCTTCTGTGTAATTGTGCCGTCCTTGCATGTCGTGTTGAGAATGCCTTGAAACCTGCATTACACCCGACCGCATCTCACGATATCTGAATAACTATCGATTAACGGTCACTAATCTCTACACGTTCAATAATATGTTACGTTAGGTCCCAGATAGTGCTTGTAAGTCCTCTTCAAATTATATATTCTTACATTTCGAAATCCATGCTTGTGAATTCGATATAAATAAGTATATGACTATTAAGTGCAAGCAAAATTGCAATTAAAAAAGCGAAGGGAATCGGTAGAAGCTAGCAATTTACTTAAAAAAAGAGAACCGCTTGTGTCCGATCATCCTACTATTAAGAATTCTCTCTTCGTCCATTTTAATACAGAACCGATATTATTCGCAGCTTTCCTTTCAGTCAATTTATCTCGATACCTCCGGCATAGAGCCACCAGGCTCTCTTTATATCATCTTCACTTTCAATTTATCCACCCTTCTTCTCGGCGAAAAATCCATCGTTTTACGAGCAACAGATTAAATCTTTT
Organism: Cimex lectularius; assembly: GCF_000648675.2. NCBI lineage: Eukaryota > Metazoa > Arthropoda > Insecta > Hemiptera > Cimicidae > Cimex > Cimex lectularius. The sequence goes on along the minus strand of NW_019392649.1, from coordinate 2,307,516 downwards.
TCCTTTCCTTTTTTATTTATTTCCTTCTTATATATTATTGTATCATTTCTCTTCTTTTTTCTACTTCTACGTCTTTCATCATCTAACATGTGAAAGCACGAATAAAAATCTAACATTTTACAATAATCAGTGCAAGGATTTATTAAACATGAAAACCAAAATGTGAATTAGCAATTTTAACGATTAATTATACCTAAATACTAATTGCTGTTGGTGATTTAAAAAACGAATTACATCTATGAGGTGAACTGGTGGTTTCTGATTTTTGAAGCCCCATTTTCATATTGACTACAAAATATAATAAAGGAGGGAAAATTCGAGAGGTGAGGTTCAGATGGGAAGTGGGTTCCCGAGCGGATCGAAGTCATGATAGCGCAAGTGATAGAGAAGCGGCGTATTATCCGAAGGTCATGGGTTCGAATCCCGCTCGTGACACTGACTTTTTTGTCTCAACAAACACCTTAATTAATTGAAAGATATTAATTGGTCAAGCGGACCACGAAAAATAGTGACTTTAATGAATTAAAATGACGTATGCTTCACTAAAGCTCTTCGTGGCCATTTCATTTGTCGTCGAGAATCAAATAGATTACACGACATTTGAAAAATGGCAAAAAGGATGGAAAATTCGAAAGGTGGGGTTGAGATGGGACGTGAGTGTCTGAGTGGATCGAGGTCACGATAGCTCAAGTGGTAGAGCATCGGCGTATTTAGCCGAAGATCGTGGGTTCGAATCCCACTCGTGACACTGACTTTTTTATCTCGACCAATACCTTTCATAAATATTAATTAATTGAAAAATGTTAATTGGTCAATCGGACCACGAACTATAATGGACAAAATTCAATTTTCATTACATTTGTGTAAACTTTATGCTCGTTTAATTCAAAGCAAATGTAAGTCGTCTCCGTCCACTTTGGATGTCAACCCTTATTATTTTGGCTTGTCAGATGTGATATAATACGTTTGTATGATGTAATATTAAGAATTTTTATAAAATATTATGTATTATGTATACCTACTATGTCTTTATTCATTTTCACCCGTTCTCTCGTGGTCTCTCTCGCTCTGTCTCATTCTTTCTTTCAATCATACTCGCTCTTTCTATCCCACTATCTATCTATAGGACTGTGTATCTATCCATCTATCTCTTGCTCCGCCATATCTGTTTTATGTCTTTGGCTATCTCGACTAAAGAAATTTTTAAAGTATAAGCTTTTTCTTAGCAATTGAACCTATGTGATTTGTTTTTCTGTCATTCTCTTTCTAACTCTCTTAATACAGTAAAATTTCAGTTTATCGTATCCCGAGGCTTTGTATATCCCGATATATCAAAGGAAAAAGAAGATTAAGATGGATACTAGGAAGGGGGTTTGTGCTTCCAGCAACTGCATTGTGGTTCTGGATTATTCTACGTTCCTAGATCTTCTAATTTAGTGGAATCGACTTAATCCATCTTCTCAGAAGTATTAGGTCATTGAATATCGCTGCTAGAATTTCATATCCTGGGATTTTTTGTGCCCAAGGTTATTTCCATCGAGCAGTTGCTGCGCATTCGAAGATTATTTGGGTGATTGTTTCTTCCCCCTTCCATAATCTGCAAATAGAATTAACGTTGAATATGCCTATTTAATGTGGATGTTTTCCCAGATGCCAGTGACTGGTTAATAGTCCTCCTAATAGTTTATAACATTTCTCTGAGTCTGGCGAGTTTTAGCATAATTTTACTGTACTAGCGCCACTAGATATTATCTATTTATCTGTTCTTTTATTTGGATATATTCTGTGATGGAGGATTCGGTATTTCTTTTAGTTCACCAAAATGCAGGTTCAAGGCCAATATATANTATATATATATATAAAATACGTCTTTAATATTTTTGATCTACATTCAAATGTTTCCCTTTTTTAGAGAAAAATTATATAGAGTACTTCAGACCCAGTTCAACTTTGAAATTTTAAATAAGATATCCAGACAATACATTTTATAGGATGTTTTGCTATGAAAATAATGGTGAAATCGGATTTTAAATTGGTAAAAGAATGACGAAGTTATGCAAAGGTGTCCGCTCTCTTGTCGCCTTCTACTCCCACATGTCCTAAGATACATTCGTAGAATAAGGCCAAATGAATTTATTTCTTAGCAGCTTACACCAAACTTTCATACTGTGAACCACCTGAGGATGACAAGAGTATGAAATTCTTGGATTTTCCTCTGCCTACATTCGAAAGTTCTAATGGTACATTACGCCATTAGAAGTGAACTTGGATTCATCAGTCCATAGGACGTATGGAAAAACGTTTCCTTAAGCCTTCTAAGTTAACATTCGTGCAAGAAACGTTACACACCTGCCATAATCAAGTTCCAAAGTCCCTGGACAAGATGAGAGCGATACGGCTAAAATTCTAAATCCATAGGATATCTCTAATTTATTTTTTTTAACCTAAAACCCTCCCAATAGGAGGGATTTAGGTTTTATTAATTCTGAGAGAGGAATTCATATTTTCGCGCACATATAGTAAAATATTTAGTTCCACGTTGAAATTACACAAGTTTGTCTTATTCTTTGTCTCTTATACTTTGTCATTTTTTAACCCATTTAAAACGCGATTTACCGTTGTTTTTAACGTAATAAAAATAATGATTTGCCAGGAAGGGGTACCTATACTACCCCTATAGGGTCGTATTTGAAATTTGGATGATGAACTTGGCCTGAGGCATTCTTTATAATTTTTCGCCAAAAACAGATAAAAATTTTAAACAAAAACTAAAAAATATTAAGCACGTATGTTTTGGTTTTTTGATGGCTTCATTGATTCAAGAGAAATTCAGTCGGGCTATCTAAAAAAGACATCCTGTATAAAAAGTTACCAAAACGAAAACGATATATGATCAAAAGAAATTGAGCCAGGCCTTCTAGCCAATAAAGAACAGCGCGTGAATACAATACACTAAACCAATTAGAACTTTCGATATACCATATATTTCATTTTTAATCTGCATATAGCGATAATTTCGCAATATTGTACTATCCTTCTTCATATTGAAGATACAATATATCGGGATTTTACTATATATCTCTTACTCTGCCTTATGTATTTTCTGTTTTATGTATTCTTATTTGTCTACTATTATTCATTCCCGTTCTCGCTCTCTTTCTCTCTATCTCTCTCCCTAACTCTCTACCTGGCTTTCTCACTCTCTCCCTTTCCCTCTCTTTCTCTCTCACGCACTATCTCCCATTCACGTTCTGTGGCAGAAACATCCATGAGACCTAATATTGAATAATTAAACTTTTTCCTCTCTTTATTATTATTAGTAGAAGTAGAAACAGCATTAAGAAGTAGTTATTATTAAAAATCGTTTTTTTTCTGGTATCACTTACCGTCAAATCAAGCAAAATGTCATTCAAATCAAAGAATTTTACCTGAAACAAAGAAAATTACTTTAGATAATTGTACGAATTAAATGACTATTTCCAGAAGATGTCATGGCCTAAACTATTTATTGAGGAAACACAATTATTGCGACATTATCTATTTCGATTATTTAAATTATTGATATAAATCAGACAAGCAAAAGAAAATTTCCAAAATATAAAAACAAATTCATCATTCACTTTGTTTCTCATTCTCTGTCCATCCTACTCGCTTACCCTTGCGCTCACTCTCTCTCTCTCTCTATATATATATATGTATATATATGTANTATATATATATATCTGCAATATATCTGTTTTCAATCTTTGGCTCTGCGGGCAAGAAAAAACCCTTAAGTACAAATTTACGCTTAGCAAGGCGCTTGAATAGGTTAAAACACGCATTACAAATTGGTCGTGCAGGTTTAGACAGGCGATCCGCCGTATTGGCTATTAATTCACGTATTTTTCTATCTCTTTCTCACCCTCAATAACTCTCTAGTCTCTCCATCCTCTCTCTCTTTCCTCTCTTTACATTGCTTCGTTCCTTAAATTTGTCATAATCTTTACATTTAATTTTTTTTTTCATTCAATTTAACAAATCTACATCCGACAACGAAAGTTTGTGTTCATATCATTATTAACATTGCAATAATATAGGAGAAAATCATTTTAAAAAAACCTGTTCGGGTTTTATATTTTCGTGATATACCGCTTGTTTTAACCCAGAGGGAAATAATAATCGAAATATAAATATTTTCCCTGGCAAATTGTCAAAACGGCCATACCCGGAGTTGATAGCATTGACAACGGAAAGAGAATTTTTATCACAGGAAGAAAATATTAGCCGTGGGAATCGTATCAATGTTTTCGTCCCCAGTATTTGTCCCTCCGCTTGAACGTTTATTTTTCCAACGGTCCCGAATGAGATAATAATGGAGCGTAAATAAGCCTTTTCCGAATTTTATCAGGTGAAAGTTTTTCCTAATGAATTGTTATAGTTCTCCTACTATCTTTATCTTAATTCAAAATAAAGGGTGTATATATATTGAATCAAATTTCACTGCATGCTTATAAAATATACGTAGTGAGATCATAATATTATAGAGACGTTAATAATATTTAGGTATCGTGCTAGTTTGTTGTGTAAACTGAGCGCGCAAATTTTTACTTGGGTTTCATATGCGAGTTTGTTTAGTTAATGTCTATTTGAGAAGTTAGGATTACATGTTTACGACTTTTAGGCACTACATCTTATTTTACTAATTTTAATAGGGATTTCCTTTATAAAAAACCCTCTTTTCAGACGGCTAACGAGCAAATTTCAATTATCAAAAAGCGTTACATTTCAGCGTTTCACGTTTGTAAAACGTCTTCAACCCATTTTCGATATACTGCGGCTTGGAACTAAATCTTATTTAATTGTAGTTTTTTTTTATTACATATATATTACGGATTATCCTTGTAGTTGATGAAAATAATCACTTTGCCCGGTCGTGGATCAGTAGATGTTCAAGTGTAATCTGTCAGAAAACCCCTTCGTCATTCACGCTCCGACGGGCAGTATTACGATTTCATCCGGTTGCAAGATTAATTTTCAGATTATTGGGGGAATAATATCAGATGTTAGGATTTTTTAAATGGATTTATGTTAAGAATATGCTGAAATCAATTTTATGCCGTTGGTCTGTCATTTTATCCCGGATATTTTTTTATTTTATTCATAGGATAGCTTTAAGTTCTATACTTATCCTGTGCCTAGGCCACAACATCATCTTCCTTAACATACCATAAATACTTACATAATATTACATAATTAACATAACATACATTATATACATACTTCAGGCTGCGTTGACGATACAACGATAACTTTAAGGGCTTCAGCACACTTCATTAAACACTGTTTATAAAAATCGCCTACGTACTTTCTTTTCAGACGTCTCGAAGGATTGTAAGGATTTACACTAAGCGAGGAGGATGACAAGAGGATTATCTTGGTCGAAAAGAATGGCGTGGAATTTAAGTTATCAGGTCCTTGCTATTTCTTGAAATAAAAGGTAAGATCCGTTGATACTGGTGGCATTTTTTACCATTGCGTATAATGCCATCCTATGCGTCTCTCCATTCCACTATTACAGAAGTCTTATATTCTTCATGTTCAAAATCTTCAAAATACTTCTTTTAAAACTTTAATATATTTCCAAGATTCATATACAATCATTACCACGCCAAAACGGTTTTCCTGCCTGCCATTCCACAATCCAGCAGCTGTTGATATTGACACTATTTTCTTCGTTCAAGAGAACAAAGCATGTTGCTTAGGGGCGTTGCTGGATATGACCCAGGCTTGTGAAATGATCTATCACCCAAGATTTTCAACAATATAAACATAAACAAGTCATATCCACCCTTTTTTTTAATCTAACCCTGGATTCCTATTTTATATTACCGCTGCTTCAGAGTGAGAACCGACTACGGGTACTCATATTAAACTAATACAAGCAGGTATCTCGGAAGGGAGGCGTTTAGGGTCTTATCCTGTTACCATTTATACTGCTGAATTTCTCATACATCCCAACATGCCCCGTGATTAAGATCGAAGGGAAAAGAATCAAGCTGAGCGAAAAGGTAAAGTACCTAGGCATGGTTTTGGAAGAAAGGCTAAGTCCTACACATCATGCCATCAAGATCAGAGAAATGACGTTGCAATCCGGCAGCTAAGAGATGGAAAGGAGCCACCAATGGTAAATTTGGATGCGTCAGATAGGGAAAGGCTACGAACTGCACCTAGAAAGCAGATCCGGGAGATCCTTACAGTTTGGATAGACAACTTGTGGCAGGAAAGATGGGACAGAAGCACCAAGGGAAGGCTAACCCATGAGTTTCTACCCAGTATTGAGGACTGAGCAAAAGCAAAGTGGTTTCAACCAGATTACTTGATCACACAAGTAATGACAGGTCACGGAAATTTCAACGCTTACTAGCACCGATTCCGTAGAGCTAACAGTCCACTGTGTCCCAACTGCGGAGTTCATGACAGTGTCCAACACAGACTGTTCAACTGCCCCCTGCTCTTCCGCCACACTTGGCCACCGACCCTCAACGAACTGGTTAAAGAAAAGAGGACGTTTGAGGTCCTTAAGCCTGTTAGCCGAGCTATAGTGGATAAAGTACCTGATTAGTCTCTTCTTTCTTTATTTTTTCTTCTTTTTCTTCCTATGATGTTACTTGATAGATCTTAGCGTTTCCCTGAACTTTTAATTCCGAGCTAGTTACTCCTTGTACCCATAATTGTTATTTATTTATTAAAATATTGTGTTTATTAGAAAGTGTATCCAAAAGGATTAATCAGCAAGGGGGAGACCTATTAGATTAGATATATTAATAATTTAAAAAAATTTCCCTTTTTCCTTGGGTCTTCCCTTTCAGGGCAAGGTCGAAGGAAGACGTTAAGATCCCCTAAACTTGCATCCCATTTGAATTAGTTTAGTGGCCGTGGTCCGCCGGTATGGGGTCTCCCTTAGGTACGGCGGGGAGGTGGATGGAAAAAAATAAAAAAATACATCCCAACACTTTCGCAACTACCTATGCGGTTGTAATCGTAGTTTTTTCTTCTAAATCAAAGCCTATCTCACCAACCTCCAACATCCAATAACTCCTTAAGCATTCTAAAGCCTAATACAAAAAGGGGAGGACAATGAATGCGGAAAACTATTTGTATTTTCTGAATTTCTCTCAAATACTTGGCATCCCCGACACAGGCTTAAACAGAAAACTGAAATCTGTTTTGACCATCAAAAATCAACATACTCGATATAAGAACATTTTTATCATTCAAAGCCGATCTGTGGTGTTCGTCCCGGACATCCAATATCCAGCTAATCCAGTCCTTTCAATCAAAAACCTTCCGGGAAATTTTTAAAGCTTTTCGTAAACCTTAGCAGCCTCGCCGACCTTAATATTTCTTTGACTTCTGATTTGTTCTTCATTTGAAATTTCTTCACCAATCTCTCGTTCTATCCCTACTGACTAAGCCTGTACATTTTATCCTCCCGAGAATAGCAAGGTCGATTTACATAAGATAGCCTCAAGACTTCATCAAATTTATTATTGTAAAAATAATAGAAGGAATGGTGAATATCCTATAAAGAATGGGATTTAGAATAACTCCTTGTAGTACGCTGGCCTCCACTCTAGTATATTGTAGGTAGCTGTCTTACCCTCACGTCCTTAAATATTTTGTTACTATCGAAAAATTAAGTATTAATTACAATATATAGATTTTTCGTATTTACTTTTTTATGGTGTTATTCTATGTTTTTAATCAATATTCGCCCTGAAAATGGAATAAAATTTTCCAATAGCTTGGCAAAATGAAACTTAGGCAATTCTCTTTGTCTAGAGTTGATGAACTAATATAGATCTTCTTTTCACTTTTATTAAAATGATTTTTTTCGTTACTAAAATATTGTCATCGCCAGGTCCAATTCAAAGAAACGCTTACATTTACTTCTTGCATAGTTGGTCTTCAAAGAGTCTTAATTGTAGAAGTTGTACCATTCAAGCCAAACTTCTATTGGGTCGTACGTAGATGACATAATTTTCAACAAAAACTGCGAGTATGTGTCCGTTATCTGGAGAAGTGTTGCACGATGGCTCCGACATAACTGAAGGTTGCCAATTATTGATATTCCTTCAATAGCATAATAGTGAAACTTTCGGACTTGGTTTATGAAAAAAAAACTATGTAAAGAACAGTTGTCTTCCAATTTATATACTTATCGTGAGTATATATTCGTTTTTATGAATTAAATTGTTGCGTGAGATGGACGGCATTAGATTAAAAGGTAGTAAAATAGATGAGTTTCAGTTATATTCAAGTCGTATAAAGTAGGAGGTTATTGTTGTATTACATCGACCTGCTTATTTGTTATGTTGTCAATGCTTATGCATTGAAACATACATGGGTTAGAGGCGGATAACCGAGCAATTGATATCCCCAGAGTCTAATTTCGATGGAAGTACATACACGACTATGTTTGATACCACACCGTACTATCCGATTTTTATAAAAAGTTTAATGACGATTATTAAAAAAATTTAATGACAATGTCTTTTCTCAATGAACTTTTAATTATTTTTGCATTATAAATATACAAACCTTGTAAGAGGAGACATGAGAAAAAACAGGAAGGGGCAGAAAATAGTGCCTGAACTTAATAGTTAATCAGTAGAGGAAACAAGGCGGTAAGTTTATTTCATTCTGTATCTTTTGTTTTAATTTTATTGCTTGCATTTCCTTAATAACTTTGAACAATAATGTAAAAATGAATATGAACTTGCTTTTGGGAAAATACAACATCTCATCAAGGGAGTGTAGATTGGTGGTATTTTTTTCTGTTTAAAGCAAAGAGATTTAAAATCCTTTGCCATGTAATAAATACATTCACAATCGGATTAGTTAGAACGATTGGATTAAGATGATTGGATTGAATATATCTCTATTTGAGCAGAACGATTCGACGCAGAGCAAAAAAACAAAAAAAGGTTTGGGAGTGTCGGTCAGGCCGGTATTTAAATAAGGTGGGAAAGCCTTAATCCCCAGCGAACCAATGGAGCTCACACTGTCAAAAGTAAACAGAACAGGGGAAAAGCGAGAGTTCGGAAAGGGTGGCCGGCTACGCCGACAAAACTTTTTCTAACCGCTCTCCCCGCCCTGTTTATATTGCATATAAATTAGGGTAATGCCGTGATCGGCCTTTGACGCCAAAGAAATAGGGATGGGTGAATTATACGACTCACCCTCAGACCGATCCGATAAGGGCGAAATTGTTTGATTTAAAAGAGACTCAACCAGTTTACAACGAGGGGTAAAAAAATCTTTTTGTCTTTATCTCCTTGCGTTGCCTTCAAACTCGGTCGATACGGAAATAACGCCTGAGTTCACCAAGAAATAATTGTGTATCACATCAATAATCAGATTCTCTTTGATTTATTCTCGTATTCTTCACACTGTCAAGTATAACAAATATTTACAAAAATTTAAAATATCAAATTTTCAACATCATTGCACAATTCAGCAAACAAGAGCAAATACTCATGAATCTGTAATTTGTCGTTACCAATAATTTTGACCTCGCTATTTTTAAGGTAAACCACTCGCAGGCATCTGGTAGACACACACACATAATGTAGTATGGTTCCAAGCATGGACAAAATGTACTGCGCTTTGTACTGCCAACGACTGGTTCGCAACGGACGATGGGCGAGGAATCGTAAAGTGGAATGAAGTGCTCACTTGCATAACCTCTCCCGTTTTCATCGACCTCTCCTGCCTGCGTGGCAACCGGTGTTTTGGTCCTCTTCCTCTTACGAGGGGGAATACTGAGCTTACGGGTGAAGGTAGACCTTTGGTTCGAAAATAAGTGCAGCCGGCAGGGTGTTTCTGTAGAAGAGAGCCTTGAAGCCTCTTATCTGAATCCAAAATATAGAAAAATAAAGCGGAGAAATACACTTACCCGATGCAACGCTAGCCGACGCACATCCAAAGTTCAATTTTCCACGAGATTGTGTTACTCCCGTGCATATCTGCCAGACGCTACTGTACTCTACGATCTGCGATCCCCACTGTCCAGATTTTCGTCGAGTAGCATCGTGTACAGTCCAATACAAAAGAACGGGACACTTATATTTTTATTCAAACTACATGTATTATTGTTGTTATATTAATTACAACATGCTTATTTTAATATAAACCATATTAATCGAGACCAAAAGTTAATTAGTTTTTATTTAAAAAAATTAATTTTAATGGTTTGGTAGAAAATTGATCAAAACACTGAAATACCATTTTTTTATATAATGAATTTAACTAACAATTTATTACACGGTTTTGCTAATAAAATTTAACTTAGAATTTATTTCATGGTTTTGCTCTCAAAATTACTCAATTTTCGCCGAGTAGCGTCAGAGCAGAGCACTCATATTTTTTGTAGCTTATTTTGAACGAAGTATATGTAATTTTGTCGTTACGTTAATTACAACATTCACACTTTAATGTGAACCAAATTATACGAGATCAAAAATTCATAAGTTTTCATAAAAATTATTTAATTATGATGGTTAGGAAGAAAATTTAGCAAAACACTGGAATAACTTTATTTAAACAATTAAGTTTAACAAACAATTTATTACAAGGTTGTGTTTATAAAATTTAACTAACAATTTATTACATGGTTTTGCTCAAAATAATGCATGAACTACAAAAGAGGCGTTGCGATTGCAATAATGTTTGTGATACACGCTGTGTGGGGCGTGCGCTTGACGTCGCATAGATGTGCACACCCTACCAAAAGATGAGCATCGGGTAGCGTCGCATAGCTTGTCATCGGGTAAGTATGTTCCCCGCTTAAAACTGAAGGTAAAAAGGAGTGACCCGGTGTGTGGATCGCAACTTGAAGAGGTGAGCTTAACATTCAATACGACGCATAATCCAACCAGAGGGCATCCACTTTTCTCATTACTATTCCAATTTTGGCCTTTCTGACGATGAAAGGTTAAACGAAAATGGAAAAGTAGTGAAAACTGGATTCGGCGAAATCTAGTTTACAAAGTGGCGAAAGCCGTGTTGGCAAAGGAAGCTGCTTTCCTGATTCGATTTAATTACTCGTGGCCCGTCTTGGAGTTGGGCAGCAAGGATGTCGGCATGTAGCGAGTTACCGATTAGCCGACTCGCACTTGGCTTCCTCTAATATAATTCCAGAGAATTCAACAGCCTTCCTCTTGCAATAATTCCATTTCCGGATGCCGTTTGGAAGCGGGCTTACAACAAGACGGCTCTGCCGACATTTTCACAACCGCTTAGTCCGCAGACAAAAGGTTTCTAATTAATTTCCCCTCCCTGAATACCCTTTCCTTCCACTAAAATCGAATATTATTTAGCGTTTAAAATTGAGGTAATATTTTTGTAATCGGGACACATTTATAACGTATTTTCGTTAAAAAAAAACCATGATTATTCTATTAGGTTGGCAGTACGCCTAGTTTCTACATACTGTTTATTATTTTCCTATGTTATTGAAGGTTTAATGTATTTTACGTGTTTTGATATATTTTATACTATGAATGTACAGTGTGGAGTAGATTGACTCGTGATTAAAGATAAACCTAGAAAGGATCCAGACGTTTTCATAAGGAAGCCTTATTGATCTTTTCTACGTTCTACTTTATAATATACTGTCGTCTGTATCTATATTTTAGGGATTGTTCTGTTCTTTGTTTTTATTGTTTGCTCTCCTTGTTTATACTTCACAGTGGTTCCTGGTACTGCTTTTATTGTGTTCTTATTTTATTTGCGGGCGGCCATTTTCTCTCAACTCTGTGAGAAGTTTGTTTTTCAAATCAAATTAAGATATTAATTATTAACTAAAATTATTATCGCATATTTTAATATTTTTCTGTCATATTTAATTGCTTTATGAAACTAACACCTCAACTTTACTTTCCGTGCCGTTCAAACTGTATACGCTTAATAAAAAGTTTATTATAAAATTTATGTTATACACTGAAACCGGGAACACATACCCGATGCAACGCTATGCGACACTACCCGATGCTACACGACGCAAATCCAATGTCCAATTTTCCATAAGATTGTATTACCCCCGTTCATATCAGCCGTATGCAACGCAACGCTACCCTACTCTACGCTACGCGATCCCCACTGTCCAGATTTCGACGGGTAGCATCGGGTACAGTCGAAGAAAAAAGAACCGGACACTCATATTTTTATTCCAACTACATGTATTATTGTCGTTATATTATTTACAACATACATAAACCAAACTAACCGAGATCAAAAATTCATTAGTTTTTAGTTTTTAAAAATTAATTTTAATGATTTGGTAGAAAATTGTTCAAAACACCGGAATACCATTTTTTGATGTAATGAATTTCACTAACAATATATTTTATGGTTTTTTTTTTTCATAAAATTACACCGTTTTTGTTGAGTAGCGTCAGAACAGGACATTCATATGTTTTGTAGTTTATTTTAAACTAGTGTAATTTTCTCGTTATATTAATTACAACACTCTTATTTTAATGTAAACAAAATTGAACGAGATCAAAAATTTTTGAGTTCTTATAAAATTTATTTAATTATGACGGTTAGGAAGAAAATTTATCTAAACACCAGAATAATTTTATTTAAAACAATTAAGTTTAACAAACAATTTATTTCATGGTTGTGTTCAAAAAATTTAAACAACAATATATTTCAAGGTTTTGCTCAAAATAGTGCGTTAAGAACAAAAGAGGCGTTTGTGACAGTAATTATTGTAATAATGATCTGTGTGACAGTACGTGGCGTGCGCTTGACGTCGCATAAATGTGCACACCCTACCAAAACGCGACAAGGCGTCGGGAAGCATCAGGTAGCGTCGCATACCGTTGCATCGTGTAAGTCTTTTACCCGTTTGAACCTTTACAACATGATTAGAATTTATTTTATATTCAGAGAGGTCGGTTGGATAATGAATATTTTCCTTTGGGAGGAAAAAATCAAATGTATCAAACTTTTCTCGGCACACGACTTAAAAAAATGCATATGCATTATTCATTTAACGCCATATAAAGAGATACACTGTACCTTTGAGTAGGAGGTAGGTTCAAAAATAAAAGAAGTGGAACGACGAGCAGGGTAACTCTTTCATAATATAAAAGGCCTAATGTGACAGAGGGCCAAGATTACTATACAAGTAAGCTTAAAATGAATGATTTAATATTTTGAAAGGGAGTTTCATTCATCACGGGTTTTTTTTTCTGCAAAAGGGGAGAGTATTTATTACTGAGGCGATTCCCCCGAATGGAGACGTCGTCCTAGGGACCATTAGCGGGATCGGGTCAGCCTTGTGGCGTTGTCCCACCCCCGTGACCAAACCGCCCCCATTCACCCCTTTTACCCCCAGGTCATTTTGAATCGTCTTCACAATCCTTTCGAAACGCTGTGAAGGCACTCTAGCCAGACCGCGGACTACAATCGAATCTCGAAAAGAGCCACTCGGAGAAATTCACTTCTCCGGGGCTTGCCCACCAATTCACTCAGGGCCGCTATTAAAAGTATGGAGTTATTTATTAATGGTCTCTGGAGTGACTGCCTTTTAAAAACACGGCACCCCTTCCTTTAAAACCTTTAAAAAGGAATGAATTTTCATTATAGAATGCTTTCCGATTTTTTTATATTTTTTCTCTTTATAGACACGGAATGCTATTGAAACAATTGTTCCATAATTATGGATAAATTATCAATGTAAACTAATAAATATTATTATTGATTTTGTGGGATGAAAGGTCAAATATATTCACACGTATAACTTCTTTTTGTACAAAATAATAATATATTGTTGGTATTTTGTGATCGTTCTGGCCTGTCTATATTTTGTGAATTGGTCTGTCCGATATTTATTCAGTATTAATTGTTATTTTAGACAAACAAGAATTCTTTTTATCGCGTTTATAAATGGCGAGATTTCTTGTTGAATTCTGTGGGGAAATTAATGCGGGTCTTGTTGAGCATCGATGTTAATAAATGTGCGTCTGGCCTCATTATTACTGTACCCACCACGTGAATTGACTCACATAGATGTAGATGTAGATTGGTCGGGGTGTAATATACTGCGCCCTTTAAGAGCTATTGTAACCCCTTCTGTGCCTATAGCACACCGTGATTCCTATTTCATCAAGTAACTTGATTAGGAGGGTCGGTTTCATTGATTGAATCTACAGTCATATTGTACATCCGAAAGCACTTCCTTCTGCGAGCAAGTGTAGCATCACAGTTTGTTTTACCTCACATAATTGAAGGGTGTAATTCCTCAGAATACAGAGCAAATAGTTATGACTCAATTAGAATTATGCTTGAGCATCGCAGCATTTGGGCCCGCGTTTCGGATTTTTAAGGGAAAGAGTATTGATGCAATTTAAGAGGGTTGGTGTGTATAGGTTCAAATTCTATTGTATTGAGGTTTGAGATAGCCCCATATTCTTTGGCTGCATACATGGAGATCGGTAAGGAACGCTATCAGATGAGAATTAAGCGGGAACACACCCAATGCAACGCCGGGGACGCTACCCGATGCTACCCGACGCCTTGTTTTGGTAGGGTGTGCACGTATATGCGACGTCAAGCGCACGCCACGTAGTTACACAGCGTGTATCACAAATCAGTATCGCAATCGCAACGCCTCTTTTGTTCTTAATGCATCATTTTGAGGAAAACCATGTAATAAATTGTCTGTTAAACTTAATTGTTTTAAATGAAGTTATTCCGGTGTTTTGATCATTTTTTTCCTAACCATTATAATTAAAAAAAATTATAAAACTTATGAAATTTTGATCTCGATTAATTTGGTTTACATTAAAATAGGAATGTTGTAATTAATATAACGACAAAATAACATATACTTAGATTGAAATAAACTACAAAAAAATATGAGTGTCCTGTTCTGACGCTACTCGACGAAAATGGTGTAATTTTATGAGCAAAACCATGAAATAAATTGTTAGTTAAATTCATTATATCAAAAAATAATATTCCGGTATTTTGATCAATTTTCTACGAAACCATTACAAATCATTTTAAAAAAATAAAACTAATGAATTTTTGATCTCGGTTTCACTTTGAGTGTGGTTACCAAAATTATATAAAAATGAATAATTGACCTTTTTATATTAATTAAGCATGTTAGGGTATGAAATTATTGGATTTCCAAACAGATCTCATCTCGTTTTATTACAACTATAAAGTTTAGCATTTACTTAAATATTTCAAATTATGGTGAGCCAATGATGATTTTTTACAGATTATATGCCACTCAATCGGGGGGCATTATATCCAACTTATCAGATGCAACGCTATGCGACGCTACCCGATGCTACCCGACGCCTTGTTTTGGTAGGGAGTGCACATCTATGCGAATCCAAGCGCACGTCACGTACAGTCCCGCAGCGTATATCACAAAAATCACTATCACAATCCCAACGCCTCTTTTGTTCTTAATGCATTATTTTGAGCGAAACCATGTAATACATTGTTAGTTAAATTTTATGAGCACAACCATGAAGCAAATGGATTGTTTAACTTAATTGTTTTAAATAATGTTATTCCGGTGTTTTGATAAATTTTCTTCCTAACTATGATACCTAAATAATTTTTATTAAAATTTTTGAATTTTGGATCTCGTTTAATTTTAAACTACAAAAAATATGAGTGTCCCGATCTGACGATACACGACGAAAATGGTGTAATTGTATGAGCAAAACCATGAAATAATTTGTTAGTTAAATGTTATGAGCAAAACAGTGAAATAAATTGTTAGTTAAATCCATTATATCAAAAAATGGTATTCCGCTGTTTTGATCAATTTTCTACCAAACCATTAAAATTAATTTTTTTTAAAATAAAAACTCATGAATTTTTGATCTCCGCTAATTATATTATATTAAAATAAGAATGTTGAAATTAATATAACGACAATAATACACGTAGTTTGAATAAAAATATGAGTGTCCGGTTCTTTTGTCTTCGACTGTACTGGATGCGCCCCGACGAAAATCTGGACAGTGGGGATCGCAGAGCCTAGAGTAGCATAGCTTTGGATTTGCGCCGTGTAGCATCGGGTAGCATCTCGTCGCGTTGCATCGGTTGTGTTCCTCCCTTTACGCTTGAGCAACGAAACGAGTATTTGTGTCCCTTGTTTCGACTTTTGGAGGAAAACGTTTTTAATTTGGTTGTACGCCCGACTCTTCAGCTTAGTTCAAGTTTGGAGGATTCAACGATACCTACTGCAAAACGCCTGATTTCTGCTGTAGCTTTACATGACAAAAGTGGCCGTTCTGCCAGAACTGTGCCCACATCTAGAAAAATTGACTCTAGACTGTGGATGATTGCATTAATTGTAGTTTTTGGCCCGTGCCTTCTTTAAAATTCTATATTTTTTGTTGTTATATTTTTAGAAAATCTTTAGTTTTGATGTTTAATTTGCCTAAGAAGTATTTTTATTTTAAGTACTACCAGTATATTTATACTACGAAGCAAATACACATGATCAATAAATATTTTAAGTTAATGTGATATATTATTTTTATTTAATTGTTCCCTGCTTGGGAAAAACTTCCATCTTGTCTGTCCCAAACACAATAAAACGTGGAAATATTAGGTGTTTGTTCAGTGCCCCTTATTCATTTTTTTCATATTTTATGTGCATTCTCACTATAATAGTGTTGAGAGATATCTCGCTTTTTGTTCCTTTTTTATGTTTATATATCAAGCTAATCTATTTATTAACATAAATGTTTAGGTAGAAAGAGCCGATGGTAGATTTCGTTTTCTTAACTTAATTACATCCGTTACTATTCAATGCCATCCGGCGTAAAATGTACTCATGTGCCATTTGGAAATTTTTCACTATCATTCTTTCTGATGTAGCAACCAAGCCTACCTAAATCTTCCTTCATCTTATCGCCTTATCAGCTTCCTTTCTATATTAAGTAAAATTTTCCTTTTAAAATTACTCTACCACTTCAATGTATCCATAGAAACTATTTTGTCATCGCTTTCAATTTAGGTCTCCTCACACCACCATGCATTAATGTCATCGCGTAAGGACGTCATTTCATCTTCCTTTGAAACGAAGCAGTGTTAGCCGGTGTTCATGGACATTGCACAAGCCTACAACAGAGTTTAGCACCTGAGCCTTCTGTAGAAGCTGAAGAGAGTCCTACCCAAAATATACTACATAATCATAAAATCGTGCCCAACTTTTATTTCAGATTTTTGACAAAACCAACCTTTCGTATTTTAGGGTGGTTTTCGTGATTATTTTTTCTAGGGATTTAGCGTGTAGATCCTAACTGCCCATCAGTTGCTCACTTTCCAAGTCTATGTAGTAAGAGAAACTTTAGTTCTGATAAGGTGAAATCCCTGTAAAATATATCGTCTTTATTAAATGGTTCGGCGTAGATTATCATAGGTGCACATATTTATGGATTATAAAATATCCTGTGAATTCTTCCATTCTAATTTCTTTATTGCAAATATATTTCTTTTGCTTAAATGTTCAAAAATTGGATTGAATCCTTGGCGGTTTTCAGTCGCTCAATTTATGACTGAAATTATTTATTTCACGTGTTTCGAACTAGAGAGATTTTTATACAGCTTTTTACAATCAGACGCAAATATATAGTCGAATCTTTTGAATTCCTATTCAAGTTCTGTGTATCCGATGGCAGGGTGGTCCCTTTGTAAAGAAGAAAAAGGAAAGGCGAGGCCTTTTGAAGCAAGGGTCTTCAGAAAAATAGGGGCGAGTTTTGTTGAGAATTCGGCAATGCTCTCGGACTGGGAAGGAAGCCGGAAAGAAATTCCAAGCGAAATGTATCCGGAAGAATTACGCCTCAACTAGCTGAATAGGAGCAAATATATAAATCAAACTTTGAAATAAATCAGGTACTTGATGGAAAGACTGCCTAATTTCTCAAAAAAGTGGATCCATATCGGAGAAAGCTGTGAGATAAAGCACCAGATAGCAGTGAGGGCAAACTGAAATCAACTGAAATTCTTTCACTTTTTCACTTAAAAATCTATCATTTACTCTATATTTTATGACTGATATTACAAACTTTGTTCTTAAACATTTCGGTAATTCTCCTACTAAAAAATTCAGGTATTTTTCCGACCGGAGGCAGCGAAAGTCTAGGCGAGTCACCTAGTAAACGAGCTGGTCTGGTGGGTACTGATTTCTGATGGACAAGGGTATTTTTTCCGCAGTACTTAGAAGACCATATGGAATCCAAATGAGTATCTCTACAAAAATCTTAACTACTTAAACACACCACTTTGAATTCACCTTCCAACATTCTTCGCCAATTCATGTCATGCACCCAACTCCTTGATTTATACCCTAGTAAATCAAATTTTTTAGTATTTTCGGAAAGAAAAAGTTTTCTAGTTAATTTTGAAAGAGACATTTCGGGCACTTCTTAACCAAAGCACAAAGCACTGCTAACTTCATCCTGGTATGGCCACTTGTAACCTGCCACCAAGTAACCAGGCGACTCGCTTTGTTTCTAAGCTCATAGTTTGTCATCTCCGGTGTGGCCTTAAGTCGGGAACACACTTACTCGATGCAACGCCATGTGACACTACCCGATGCTACCTGATGCCTTGCCACGTTTTGGTAGGGTGTGCACATCTATGCGACGTCAATCTCACGCTTCTTTTGTTCTTAATGCATTATTTTGAGAAAAACCATGAAACAAATTGTTAGTTAAATTTTATGAGCAAAACCGAGTAATAAATTGTTGGTTAAATCCATTATATCAAAAAATGGTATTCCGGTGTTTTGATCAATATTCTGCCAAACCATTACAAATTTTAAAAAAATAAATAAAACTGATAAATTTTTGATCTCGATTAATTTAGTTTATATTAAAACAGGTGTATTGTAAGTATATTGACAGTAATATATGTAGTTTAAAATAAAAATATGAGTGTCCGGTTCTTTTTTCTTCGACTGTACTCGATGCTACCCGTCGAAATCTGGACAGTGGGGATCGCGTAGCGTAGAGTAGGGTAGGGCGTTGTGTGGCATAGAGCAGATGTGCACGTGGGCAATACAATCTTATGGAAAAATGGACTTGCGTCGGATAACATCGGCTAGCGTCGCATAGCGTTGTATCGAGTGGTTCCCGGCTTCAGTTTTAACATAAGTTTTACAATACACTTTTTATTATGCGTAAACGGTTTTAAAGGCGTGGAAAGTAAAATTGTGGCCTACCTAACAGTGTTAGTTTCATAAAGCAATTAAATATGACTGAAACATATTAAAATGTGCGATAGTAATTTTAGTTAATAATTAATGTTTTAATTTTATTTGAAAAAGAAACTTCTCACAGTGTTGAGAGAAAATGGCCGTCCGCAAATAAAATAAGAACACAATAAAGACAGTACCAGGGACCACTCTGCAATATAAACAGGAAGAGCAAACAATAAAAACAAAGCTCCCAACAACCCCTAAAATATAGATACAGACGACAATATATTATAAAGTAGAACGTAGAAAAGATCAATAAGACTTCCTTATGAAAACGTCTGGATCCTTTCTAGGTTTATCTTTAAAGATGAGTCAATCTTCTCTTCACTATACATTCATAGTATAAAATATATGAACGTATAATATATGTGAACAAAACCGGGTAATAAATTGTTAGTTAAATACATTATATCAAAAAATGGTATTCCGGTGTTTTGATCAATTTTCTATTATAATTATCAATAATTATTAAACCGTTCAAATTATTTAAAAAAAAACTAATGAATTTTTAATCTCGGTCAATTTGGTGTATATTAAAATAAGTATGTTTTAATTAATATTACGACAATAATACATGTAGTTTGAATAAAAATATGTGTGCCCGGTTCTTTTGTCTTCGACTGTACTCGATACGACTCGACGGAAATCTGGATAGTGGGGATCGCAGAGCGTACAGTAGGGTAGCGTTGCGTGGCATCGGGCAGATGTGCACGGCGGTAATACAATCTTATGGAAAATTGGACTTTGGATTTGCGTCGGGTAGCGTCGCATGGTGTTGCATCGGGTAACTGTGTTCCCGGCATTAGCCTTAAAGGCTGTTTCTATAATGCCATATAATTAGATACATCATGTCTCGCTGTTGCCTGTCCAGATGTCATGCAGAAACCAAAAGGCAACATATTACCAGAAGCAACGAGATTTGTCCAGCAGGAGAATATGACACTGTAAATTAAATGCGTAGAAAACTCCATCTTAGATCAACCGAACATTATAACATCATCCCAAACAGCAGAAAAAATTCTGAAATTCATTCTTATTCAGGCTTTCCCTGTTAAATTTTAACTCTGATGTTCATTTGCCCGCTTCTATAAGACGTTTTACATTATATATTAAGAAAGGGAAGACGACGGATTTGCGAGGATTTTACGTTTTTTCTCTTTCCTAAATGAACCGTCGGAGATGGAAACGCTCTATTGTTGCCGTTTTATTCCATTCGTGTGGGCCCATTAGCGCTTGGAAATCCTGTTCCGATTGAAGAACCGTGTTCGGGAAATAATCTCGTATATCCTTTAATGGATCCTTAGGTCATTAGAGTTCACGTGATCATACAAGCTAAGCGCTAATGGGTGCTCGCCTTCCCCGGCTTAGGCAAGTTTGAGTTCTGGCCGGTAATAAAAGTTCAATCTGACGCATATAACATGATTAAAATTGAATAAAAATATGCTGTTTCATTAATCAACTTACGTCATAATCAGAAATCTAAACAAATTATTCTATTTTAATAGTTATTTAGCATTTCTCACAGAAATTACTTTTATAGTTTCATAAGAAATGAACCACTTACCAAACTAAATTGCTCGTAAACATAATCAGTAATTCAATCATTATTAATATTAAGCTTCACTGAAAATAGAATTTTAATTAATCGTTCAAAAGGTCTTCTAAGAAAGAAATATACTATATTGATGTTCGTGTTTTCTATATTAATATAATTATTTTAAAATAATTTGGTGGCTACACCCAATCCAATGTATAATTTAACAATTACTTAAGGTTTTTTTTTTTAGTTGAGATGAAAAAAAGTAATGGCACGAGAGGGATTCGAACCCACGACCTTCGGCTAGATACGCCGCTGCTCTACCACCTGAGCTATCGTGACCTCACGTGCCATTAACCTTTTTTTCATCTCAACTAAAAAAAAAAAACCTTAAGTAATTGTAAAGTATTAATTGGTCAAGCGGACCACGAAATTAGTGAATTGAATGAGTATAATTTAACTTTGATTCCAGTGATGTTTACAAGGTTAAATATCGACTTTTACCGAAACGTTTGTGGGCGTGAATGCGTGAGTGGGGCTGATGAGAGAGAATTCATATAACATTATGAAATAACATGATTTGAAATATTCCTATTTATTTTTTGTCCACTGCAGTCTCAAATAAATATCAACAAACAACATCGTACTTCCATTTGAACTAAAAATATTGAAAATATGCAGATGAATGAAAGGAATGCATAAAAGTATTTAATACAAGCTTGGTAATCTTTATGCAATTTAAGAATTAAAAATAACTTCGGTCTCTGGCCTGCGGAGGAGGGGTCTAGAAGAAAAATCATTCCTAACAGGTTGCAAAGTGAATGCTAAAAATATTTGTGTGTTTATTGACGGTTAGTTAATGATTATTTGGAGATCGTGAGATGCGGTCTGGTGTGAAGTAGGTTTTAGAAAAACATTTTCTTTATCGTGCCAACGTTTCGATCTTTATTGAAATCATCTTCAGGGCTCAAAGTGTTTGTTTGTTGAGAGTGCCCACGACATACAAGAGTGACACATCTACACGGAATACAAACACTTTGAGCCCTGAAGATGATCTCAATGAAGATCGAAACGTTGGCACGATAAAGAAAATGTTTTTCTAAAACCTACGTCATACCAGACAGCAACTAACGATCTCCAAATAACCTAAAAATATTATTGTTTTAGTTATTTTGCTTTTATTTGTGTTATGTTATCCTGAATTGGTGAGGACCTGAGGCACTGAGGGGCTAGCAATAGAATAAAAACGAGAGTCAGTTAACATTGTATAAAGTAACTAGCTTTTACACCGTGGAATCCGTTTTAACGTACCTTTCTAATGCGATGCAGAGAGCTAGTATGGCTTTCTAATATAATGACTCCTTTCTCAAATTCTTCTCTTCTTCAGTTCACTTCGGTCTATACGTGATAAAAATTAACTCCTTAGGGAAGGAATTTCAGAAAATCCATTCTTAGCGGATATCCAGGTTGGAATGCACTGTAAACATTTCAACCCTTTAGGACAAGTGGTTTGGTCTGTGCGTTGGCTGTAAGTAAGTAACAGAACCGTTTCATGTACACATACATATATTCATAGACAGATGGGGATGGAATTTGACAAATTATTTTCATAACAGCTATCCATATCATTATAGCAATGTACGTCGAAATTTCAGCCATTTAGATCCGGCGATTTGGTCTCTGCGTTGTCTGTCAGTCAATCAAGGAACTGCTTTATATACAAAGATAATATAAATTTGGCTGGAGAAACATTAAAAGAAATTAGAAGGATTAATACGCGAAGAAGACAGGAAAAGTATTTACGGCGAGCAATGACCATTGTAGTTTGCCGGCTCTAGAAAATATAAATAAAACTAACAAATTATCATTTATGAAAAAATAATAATCAGTAAATATTTATTATATTATTGTTTTTAATTTATTTTATTATTAAATCTATTTCGAGATGTTTTCTTGGAAACTTGAATTGAAGAAAAATGCAAATATGTATGACATCAGTTATCTAAAATAAACATAATCAAGGTTGTACACGTATTGTTATACATGAAAACTCAACCCAAACTTCCAATCTAAGATCCATCGATTGCAAGAACCTAAGGAAAATAAATAAAGAAAGAAAAGTGGTATAATATTAGGACGAAAATTCGTACAATTTATTAACATACACGTGTTATGTTGTGGTACACTAAGGACGTGTGATTTTAATGATTTTTTTTTTTTTTTGAAACGGTAAAAAAATATATGACTAGTTTCCGAGTGTTATTGCCAAAGGTCCCTAAGAGCCGAGAATTTTTAAAAAGTAATTTTAATTATATTTCTTAAATATGGGTTTATGACTTTGTTTTGCTCGTATTTCAATGTTAATGTAATATCAACCGATGATCTATTTTCCACGTGAAAAATAATATGTATAAAAAAGATTAGATGCATAAAATGTTGGAAAACAAACGACGTTGTAAAAGGATTTTAGTTTAAAAGTTGGTTTCGTTTAAAGCAGTTTATAGAACTGATTAAAATTAGAAAACGATTAATTTTTTTTATGTCGAGTATGGGATGAATGAAAAATTAGTGTGAACTTTACATAAAACTAATTAATTAATTAAATATAAATGAGTTTAATTAAGATGACGAAGAGGCGTCGGGGGCCGTAACGGTTTAGGCGTTGACACGGCGCTCATCACCGTAAGGTGAAGGTCCCGGGTTCGAATCCAGCGGCCATGTATTCGAACCCGACATACTTACAAATGGGCTTTTTTCTTTTTCAAAAACACCAGTACCCCGATGGTTGATATAAACTCTGCTGTTACAAACCCTCTTAAAAACAAATATTAAGATGACGGAAAAATCTATAAACTTAAATACGACGATTTTATCAATAAAAATATACATTTTTTTCGTTTTGATTTGCTCAGTACCATTTTCAGTTTAGTTTTAAATTTAATATAATTTTTGGAAATATCTAATTATTTATTTTCGGTTATTTTTATGGGACTTCTTAATGAAAGAAGTGTTCGTTTTCCTTGGAATTGCCTTGTGACCGGCCCGGTGGCGTGCGGAGGCCACGAGACCGTGGGTTGTACATCCACAGGCAAATTCAATTGTGTCATTCAATACAACAGGTGAAAATCGATAAATACCTCTAGAAGCTGCTTTAAGCTTTATTTGAGTTATGAAGGTCCATTCATAATAAATATCTGTAGGAAAATTCAACAATTTATATTGAAATGGAAGAATTCTGTAAATGTTCATTAAATACATGTTTATTTGTTTAAAGTTTTACAGATTAAAAATATAATTTCATTATGCTGTTCATAAAAATTGAATGCGTGAATACATGTGAAAAATATTAGTTAAAATACTTTTTTCTTGAATAAAAAATAAGTGCCGTATAATCCGTAACACGTTAGGCGAGAATCTTTTAATGCTATTCAATACCATGTTTGTAGGGTTGGATTTAAGTTTTTGAATTAAATATGCCTTGTTCTACCTAGGCCGATGAATAACTCAAGAATGGTTTGGAAACTCTCTAAAATATCGGTCACACCAACTCTGGCTGTCGTTTAGTTATTCACTTACGGTGCCTCCTCATGCATTTGGCAATACTGGAATTTATGGCGGGCCCGGACCTCTTCCTTAGATAAATCTTGAGCGGAAATATTTCCCGAGAACCGGCACACTCTGTGGGCGAGAAACCTGTGTTTTCCGGCCCTTTTACAGCCTGCCGAGTGTCGCCGACGCTTAATGCCTACACACTTTGTAGATTGCTGTCGTAAAATCCTACCATCCTCAGGTCAACCATACAAAACGTTAAAACAAAACTTCATTCTTGAATCTTCAAATTTATCTATTTACTTTATCAATTACAGCTTTATAAATAAGCTCTACATATAGTCATATGTGCTGACAACATAAATATACATAATGTTTTTCAATTAGTTAATCTTTATGTAAGGTATTGGTTGAGAAAAAAGTCAATGTCACGAGCGGCATTCGAACCCACGACCTTCGGCTCAATACGACTCTGCTCCACTTGAGATACCTTGACTTCGATCCATTCGGACACCAGCTTCCCAACTCAACCCACCTTTTTGCCATTTTTCAACCTTGCCTTTTTATCTCAACCAATATCTTACATAAAGTTTAATTAATTGAAAACACATATTTGGTCAATCGGTCTACGAAATCTAATGAATTTAATATACATAATAAATTATACATTTAACAATTGAAAACAATGAAAAGAACACATTACAGTTCGTGGTCCGATTGACCAATTAACATTTTTCAATTAACTAATATTTATGAAAGGTATCGGTTGAGATAAAATTCATTTGTCGCCGAGAATCAAATAGATTACACGACATTTGAAAAATGGCACAAAGGAGGTAAAATTCGAAAGGTGGGGTTGAGATGGGAAGTTGGTGTCCGAGCGGATCGACGTCACGATAGCTCAAGTGGTAGAGCAGCGGCGTATTTAACCGAAGGTCGTGGGTTCGAATCCCGCTCGTGACGCTGACTTTTTATCTCAACCAATACCTTTCATAAATATTAATTAATTGAAAAATGAAAAGAAATGTTCTATAGCTTATTTTAAATAATTTATTGTAGCCTGTACATTTCAAAATACGTATTACGAACATGTCAGTATACTTTTTTCTCAGTCCAAACACTGACACTACGGCCAGAATTTAACTCTGAGATCGCGCGTTAAGAGAAACCAGCCAATGCTGAAATTCAGTAAGAGAGAGAGAGAGAGAGAGAGAGAGAGAGAGAGAGAGAGAGAGAGAGAGAAAGAGAGAGAGAGAGAGAGTATGGGAACGAGGAGGTCTCCAGGCCACCGTCGTTTTAGGCGATTTGGCGGGTTCTTAGGTTGGGAAAGTGCAAATAGGTTGGGTTCGTTCTGGATATTGAGAGTAGTGACGTAGTAAGGAGTTTTGGCAATTTGTCTACGAACGACCTTTTGGATGAATTGGATGCGCTGAATAAAGTATGTCATGGTTGAACCCTACTGTTTCACTGCGTAGGTCCAAACTGGTTTCAGCAATGTTTTTGTATAGAGTTGGTTGTGTTTTGATGGTCAAAACACATTTCGATCCTGAAAGTCATCATAGTTATCCAAGTATTATTAAGTTGTCACTTTTTAACTCTAATGTAAAGATTCCAAGTTATTCTGTTCCCTTGGCATATTCGTAATTGTACGTACAATGCAGAACAAGATATTGAATTTTCAATATAAATGCACGGTAGGAATATGTTGCCGCTGAACATAAACATATTCAGTTTTGTCCTCCAATTTCTGATTCGATTTTTCAAGTTGGTCAAGGAAATTGGCGGTTGTATGGACAGATTTAGGGTTGGAAGATAAAATTGTTTGCATGGATGGTATGGTAATGATAGTTTTGGTTCAGCAATAAATGGCACGAAGGAGGGGACGAAGAACGCTCCTTTGCGCGACATGTCTTATATCTAATCTTAATTTGAACCAGCGGTTTGTTTATAGGATTTCACCATACAGTAATCAGGAGTGGTTAAAAAGAATTCATGTTTATAAAGTATTCCTGAGGGAAGGATATACTCAATTAAAATCCAGGGCTCCATCGAGAAACGTATGCAAACATTACTGCTTGTTTTTTTACAAAAATTGCGTCAACAACTATCAGACCTTGTTGCATTATGGAATGATGGAAACAGAAGCCAAAAAAGTGAGATGTAAAGACTTTATTAATATTTTATTATAAGAAAAAACATAATCTAATAAGATTTATAGATTACGAAAGTTATAGAGAAACTGACAAACTTTCGACATAAATAATGTTTTCAGAGCCTATTTTATATGTACAGGCAGTAAAATAGGCCCTGAAGATGACATTATATGTCGATAGGTTGGCAGTCTCTCTAGAAATTGTGTAATCTTCCACCCTTATTGAATTCTCTTCCTCTTCTTCGAAATATATTCGATATTGTATCCGAGGTTATATGATGGGTATTAAATGTTTAAAAGTTGTCTTTCGGGGGTTTTGGATATACAGGAAGAAACCTGATGGAAGAAGATTTAAGGTTGAGCCTTACGTATGAGAACGAATTCTTCATAAAATAATGAGTCCTGCATAAGATCGCACTAAAGCTATTAGAGAACAAAAATTCATTGTATTCCTATCAATCTTCGATTTTTAAAATCTAGCTACCGATTTGAACAATAGAATAGGCAACACATTTTAAGTCTTACTTATCTTAAATATGAAACGAAGCCAGTTTAAAAGTCTTGCACTCAGGTTTTTTCTAAAATTGTTTATTTGATTAAATCACCACAGATTATTTTATTTCCAAAATATGACTCATTTTATTTTCATACAATTTAAAATTGCATTAAAATTTGCAGTAATAGAAAGTTTCCAGTTACGGAAGACCATCCGAGCTGCATAGGATTTCAAGCCCAAGTTCCTATGCGGCTTCGTCTACAAGTCTCTTCCGGTGTCGAAGAATGTACTCACCTTTAATCGGCCTTACCCGTCTTCGTTTTTTTAAGATATAATATCAAAAGTTGATAAATAATAACATCGGGAAAACATTAAATAGTCCTTATGTCTTTTAACAATATATAAATTTGTTGAAGCCGTGAGGAGTAGTCAAGAATGAGGTTTTTAGAAAAACATTTTTTTCATTTTTGGCCGACGTTTCCACCTTTATTCGGGTCATCTTCAGGGCCTGGATAATTTACAAAACATATGTTGATTGGAAAAAATACAATTTAGTTAGAAATATAAATTTCGAACCGAGAATTACATACTGTAGGAACCGTTTAATAGGGCGCGCGCTTGTTTGGCCGCGAAACCAATAATGAAAATAATTAAACTAAAATTAAATAAAACCCCAATACCTGAGGTGAACGGATGCGTAGTCCTAGCTAATTTACTTTTCAGTGCCCAGGAAGCAGCATCTAAACCCTCAACTTAACCAAGGCCTCGATAATATGATGGCTTAGATTACTACGATAACTGCTTGGTTCCGTCCGAACCATTTCTATCGGCAGCTGGCGAATGTCACTCCCGTGATTTGAAATGAAAGAAAATGAAAATAACTTCTACGTCTTGAAAAAAGGAATGCTAACACTTCGTATTTATCGCACGGAAACAAGAAAACGGAAGCAAAGACATTAGTTCCTCTCGGACGCATGAGAGCAAGTCACGACGGAGCAAGGTATGGACACATATTATCGGCCCGTTTAGGGATTAGGGCGCAAGGGATAGTGGCAGCATTTCAACTGAAACAACAATTAGGAAACATGAATCCCTACGCCCAATACTTTGGAGTAAACATACCGCCCACCAAAATTAAATTAATGGTTTATCTTCTAAAAATAAAGTAAGGTTTTTATGTACATTATTTCCAAGTAATTTAACTAAACACAATTATTCTAAACTACCAGGCAATGGCACGAGGGGCGACAAAGATCGGGTGTACACACCGGAGTTAATACAACGTGGTCCACTCGCTGAACTTTTTCACTCCTGCGTAGAAGGGCTTGCGAAAGGAGAACCAGAAGGACTGAGACAAATGTTGTTGTTTATCCCGGCGGTTTCGAAGTTTCTTGGAGTGGAACAAGGAATATCCTGGATAAGAAAGCAGTGGTACGCCAGTAAAGAAATGGCCTGATCTCGAATATAAGAGAGATTCAGCAGGAGCATCACTTAAAGGACATAAGGGTCGGCTATTTAGTGCGCTTAAAGAGATGCAGAGTTTGCATGTAACAGTTCTGTAGGGGGACCGCGGTAGCCGAGTGGTTAGCATGAGAGACTCTCACGCCCCGGTCGTGGGTTCGATTCCCACCGTTGCCTCTGGCCCTTTTTTCACAATAACCCTCCCAAACTTGAACACACATATACGAATTGTCACATGGCTAATATGCATAGTTCATAACGCCAAAAAAAAAAAAAAAAAAACAGTTCGGTAATTAAAGCTGACATAAGGACACGCACTGCATTAATTACATAACAGATACATGCCAACTCAGCCGTAGCTACGCCATCATAAAACACATAAATTATTAAACCTTATTTTTATATTTCCTTGTCCTTTGTTATCGTCCTTAATAATTAACTTCCAATATTGAATGCCGAATCAAAAATACAATTCACAAATCCCCATTCTTGACTTCCTTTGAGTTAAATAAAACCGCCTATGATCAAAGAAAATTCCCCAGATTTACAGCGTTCCCCATCCTGTCACAATCATATAAAACCAGCAGAATACAAGTTCCCGTTTCACAAGACTTATACAAAACCAATCTGACACCGCAACAATAGCTCCACACTTTATGTGAGTATGAAGTACTTGGTTCAAAATTTATATTATTTACATCTGTATTGTATAATTATTTTTCCAATCATAATATGTTTTACAATTTGCCCAGGCACTGAAGATGACCCGAATAAAGGCCGAAACATCGGCAAAAAAATGAAAAATGTGTTTTTCTAAACAACCTCATTCTTGAACGTCCTTCACGACTTCGACAAATTATGGAAAACAGGTCTCTGAGAAACTAAAGTATATGTATTATTGGAGAAAGACAGTTTCTTGAATAAAGCAACCTTTCTTAAATTAGTATATGAGGCAAATTACCATTTATCTTTAGTACCAATCATGAAAATATATTAACAAGGATTATCTGTTTTTATTACATTTATTTGTTATTTACAACTATAAATATTGTATTACGTAAATAGCTTCATATATGCTCTATTTGTCTTACATAGAAGTTTCCCAGTGACAACACTCCTTCACACAACCACGTCAAACTTGATTTAATGAGGTCTTGGGGCCAATTTTGCTTCAATCGTCTTGGACGATTTTCGGGTAAGGTTGGAAGTGATAACTATTGTGCTAGAAGATTATTGTGGATGTTCCGTGATTGATGATATTTTTTATTAGCGGGTTTAGATAAAGTCATGTACAAACGGAAATTTTCGTCGTTATGCATAGAATAATTTGAAACATAAAAGGGAGCATATATAATCTGACGAAGAATTTTAGGCAGAATTGGGTGGAGATGTAGGAATTAGCCCCCCCCCCCACCCTAAATTCAAAACCGTATTCTGCGAAAGGTCATGTTATTGTCTTGAAAATTGTTTTCACGGTCTAATTTTGATCGTGAGTCAAGGAGTGTTTTTGATAATTTATAAATTCGGTTTGTTTCCTGTCTTTTCATGTCGCCGAGTCAGTTGTTTATCCGTAAAAAGTTCAAGATAACACAGAATATCAATAGTAAGCAATTGGGTTCGTTTGTACTCATCATAGGATAGATTGTTTTACGTAAAGTAAAATCTATCTGTACGCTTTTTGTTATTAAATTCACTAATTTCGTGGTCCGCTTGACCAATTAATATATTACTATTAATTAAGGTTATTAGTTGAGATACAAAGTCAATGGCACGAGCGGGATTCGAACCCATGATCTTCGGCTGCTCTACCACTTGAGCTATTGTGACCTCGGTCCACTCGGACACCAATTTCTCATCTCAATCGCATCCCGCTCGTGCCATTGACTTTTTTATCTCAACTAAAAACCTTCATTAATTGATTTTTATTATCTTCATTCTCCACTTTTTTGAACAATACTACAATACAATAATCATTCAGGTGTTGTTATAAGTGTAGATTGAAGAGTCTGAACTACGGGAAAGAATTGCCATGTCAACAACGAATGTTATGAGTCTTAACGGACGTAATATTATCTGCAGTGTATATGGAAAATAGAAATGGGCCTAGTTTGTTTCCCTGGTGAACACCGCCATAAAGCGTATATAGAGTGAGAATTCAATACCTTGAACTACTATGTACCCGAAACATCGGCCCGTCAGATAAGATCTCAGTATGAGATGTTACGTATGAGGAAGGATATTCCTCAGTTTACAACGCAAGCCCCAATGCCTGATTCAAACGAAGGCCTGTTCTAAATCAAGAAACAGACTTTTTTATTGTTGTAAGAATAACTGTATACGTGGAAAAAGTATTTTTTATTACTGTAACCACAAAAATGTTATATTGTAAATATGTATTATTTTACACACCGCACGAATAAATATGTAAATTTAAAAAACACACAAGTAATGATGTTTTTGTTCAAGGGAAGAGAGGATATTGTCAGGAACACCATGCAATTTTTGCGTGTTCGAGTGAAATCCAAATCGATGATCAGTTATAATATTCTATTTTTCAATTATAAGCAATAATTATCGAGAAATTCGGAGAAATCAATCAATCACTCTTTCTCTTTTTTTTCTCTCTTTCCATGTTTATTCTCTCTCTCTCTCTCTCTCTCTCTCTCTCTCTCTCTCTCTCTCTCCACAGTTTTATTACTGTAACCACAAAAATGTTATATTGTAAATATGTATTATTTTACACACCACACGAATAAATAAATAAATTTAAAAAACACACAAGTAATGATGTTTTTGTTCAAGGGAAGAGGGGATATTGTCAGGAACACCATGCAATTTTTGCGTGTTCGAGTGAAATCCAAATCGATGATAAGGTATAATATTCTATTTTTCAATTATAAGCAATAATTATCGGAGAAATAGTTTTTCTAGAATTTTGGGAAGAAGCGACAGGAGACTAATGAGCCGATAGGAACAAGAAAGGACAGAAGTTTATACTGCAATTATCTATCCTCCATACCTCTTTTTCGCCCTATCACGTTGTCTGTCTCTGTTACTCTCTCTTCCTTTTTGCATCTTTCTTATCCTATTTCTCTCTTTCTATTTGTCAGCTAGCTATTTGGCTTATGAATTTTAATTATTGAAAATGTCCATTGAAGAGAAAATATTTTGTCTTGAGTACAGCGTTTTGTATGATGTTCAGTAAAGGAAGCCTCTGTGGGGCAAATTTTGTAATATTTGTGCTGTAATTAAATCATATCCTTCAGCTTTTCGAGGAGGTAGTTGTTTGATATTGGATCGTATGACTGAAGGAATATATGGCGTAAGAAGAGAAGATATTTGCTAGGGGATATTCAAGTTATGCTGTGTTTGTTGTATTTAAGGATGTTCTAGAAAAAATCTGTATATAAAATCATCGCCTTCTAGCGAAAAAGACAACATAAGAGAACACCGCATATTTTGAAATTGCCTAGAAAATAATTGTGCATCGCTACAAAATTCCGTCATCACGTTTTACGCC
Source organism: Cimex lectularius (assembly GCF_000648675.2). Lineage (NCBI taxonomy): Eukaryota > Metazoa > Arthropoda > Insecta > Hemiptera > Cimicidae > Cimex > Cimex lectularius. Next base: position 2,275,510 of record NW_019392649.1, on the reverse strand, counting down.
TCGTATTCGATATTGCGTTGTCTCACTTTAAACTGTAATTAAACGCCGGCCGCGGGGTTTGTCGTTCGCCGCTTTTCCTTGAAGATCCAGACGATGCAATTTCCTTTTTGCGGGTTCACAGGGAAATTGCCGAGCTCGACGCGTCACCTCGCCGTCAGTAGAAATTAATTATAATTTATAATTACTCGGCAACTAATTTAATATACAGCCTTCCGGGATGGACAGAGGCCACTTTTCCAAAGGACAGTCGCCATTTGCGAAGTTTTAATTAGATCCACCGTTGTGACGTTTAAGTCAAATTATACTCCAGCTCTTCATCGGCATGGAAAAAATATGCGAAAATTATTTCACGCTACATACGTCCAACCACTGGAAATTATATTTGAAAAGGTTTCAAACTTACTACAATAATAGAAATAATTCATACAAAAATTCACAATATTCTCTCTGTTTATATTCTTACTTCTTACAATTCTAGAGCTTCTCTTCTTCTTATTAACTCTCTCTCTCTCTCTCTCTCTCTCTCTCTCTCTCTCTCTCCTTCTCTCTCGCTCTCTCTCTCTCTTTCTTTCTCCCTTTCTCGCTTCTCGCTCTACATACCCCTCTTTCAACTTTCTCTCTCTTTGCATTATTATCTCTATCTCATTATCACCTCTTTCTCGCTCTCTCTCTCTCTTTCTCGTTCTCTCGCTGTATATACTTCTCTTTCTCCTTTCTCTGACTTTCCATTTTAACCCTATCTCATTATCACCTCTTTCTCTCTCTTTCATTCTCTCTCTCTCTTTTTTTCTCTCTCTCTTTCATTCTCTCTCTCTCTTTTCACTCTCCCTCTCTCCCTCCCTCTCTCTCTCTCTCTCTCTCTCTCTCTCTCTCTCTCTTTCTCGCTCTCTCGCTCTACATACCTCTCTTCCTCCTTTCTCTGTCTTTCCACTTTTGTCTATATCTCATTCTATCTCTCTTTCTCTCTCTCCCTCTCTCTCTCTCTCTCTCTCTCTCTCTCTCTCTCTCTCTCTCTCTCTCTCTCTCTCTCTCTCTCTCAATCAATCAATCAATCACTCTTTCTCTTCTTTTCTCTCTTTCCATGTTTATTCTCTCTCTCTCTCTCTCTCTCTCTCTCTCTCTCTCTCTCTCTCGCTCTCTCTTTCTCTTTCTCTCTTTCTCGCTCTCTCGCTCTACATACCTCTCTTCCTCCTTTCTCTGTCTTTCCACTTTTGTCTCTATCTCATTCTATCTCTCTCTCTCTCTCTCTCTCAATCAATCAATCAATCAATAACTTTTTCTCTCTTTTTCTCTCTTTCCATGTTTATTCTCTCTCTCTCTCTCTCTCTCTCTCTCACTCTCTCTCTCTATTTAGATAGCTAGGTATTTAATTTAGCTATCTACCTACCTATCTATCTATCCATATTTCTTTCTATCCATATTTCTATCTATCCATCTATCTGTCTATTCTATTGTTCTATCTATTTAACTTTATATATACGTGTCAATGGTTCATTTTTTTATATTTTTATCTATCTTTATTTTGATTGTGTGCATATGTTCTTATGTGTTTTTGTTTGTTACACTGTGTGTACGTGTGACTAGAAAAGAAAGGCCGGTTCATGCACCGCCTCCATCTTATCCCACTGGTGGTTGTAAGTATGTGTGATGAGATGGAAGTTGTTCTAGAATCGGCCTTCTTTGGGGGAGGTAACCGTGGAAGGTGGGATGAGGTGAAAGGAGGTTGGACGAGAAGGCGGTGGTGCCAGAACCGGCCGTTGTTATCTACCTGTGGGCACATTTTCTTTATACTTAACATATCGGGAGTTTAGTTTTGAGAATTGATTGAAGAGAACAACGTTCCAGAATATTTAGGAAATTCCTGTATTTACTAATAATGTTTTGAAAGCGATTTTAGAAACTTTGCCGCGTTTCAAATACCAAATTCAGTAAATTAATTCCATAAAATTCGTATGAAAACAAATGGGCCGTTTTGTTGACGCACGAACGGAAAACAACTTTTATAATCTCGACGACCCTCGGTAGAAATGGTCCATTAGCTCGGCTGAAATCGTTTTAATCTCACCAATTCCTTTTTATCCGGGGCAAAACCGCAGTTGTTTTTTTAAAAGCAATGTTACGCTCTTAAAACGGGATTATGGGCGGAGGGGGGAGAAAAGTGGCGCGGACAGAAGGGTCCACGGTCAGAAGGGTAGGATGATTAACTTTGAGCAATATCTTAGCGAAATGGATTTCCAACTGACGCTCCTTGACCAGCGCGTAGCCAAGGCAACCGGCCACCCTCTCCAACGTGGAGTAATCCCTAACATAAATATACGGGCGCTCAATAGACCCTGCCTCAATCAAACTACACTACACCACTAAACGCCCTCGTACTAAATGTTGTGTATACACCCTAGTCCACTTTGCCTCCAAGATGACCCTACTCAAAGAATTGATCACTCCGCTTGCTTTCTTCAATCAATATTTGCCGAAACCTTTCGAAAACCTCTGCTAACACTCATGCCTTCGCAATTCAATCAAAACAACAATATCGTTTTACGTCCATCATAAAAACAACAAAAATCGGTCGGTCGAGTAAATAAAAACATGTTATACTGATCGACACTTATTATTTCTATACAATTCAATGGTTATGTTTTTTCTTATGCTAGTATAATTACAACTATTAATTTCACTGCACTTGAAACTACATTTACAAAAATTGAAGAATGATGATTTAACAATCAATGTAATTAAAGTTTCGAAGTGCCGATCAAACGGTATCCTCGAAATCTTGACGAAAGTATGTATGAGGACATACATAATGATTCGCCATCAAGATAATATTTTCCAAATTTTAATATAAACTGTTTAAAAATGATTAGGAATATTTGTATTCCACGTTTGTACATTTAATTTCCTTAGCATTTTTTTAATTATAAATTGCATTAAAATTAATTATAAATGATTGTTTTTACTGAAGGAAAATTTAATCAATGAATTTTGAAAAATAACAGCATAAAAGGTTTAAATTCTATAATTTTGTTTATTGGACATAATAACTTTTTAAACCATTAATACTGTGTATTATGTCCTCCGTGTAACTGTTAGACATACCTTTAAGAAGAGTGTCACAAATTTCATAAGGAATTTCAACTACAAAGTTGTTGCAACGGTGCATTCAGTTGATCAACTAGCTGCGGATGGTGGTCCAAAAGCTTTCTCTGCAACGCATCCCACGTGTGTTCGATGGGATTGAGGTCTGATGACAATGGGAGAATAGGTAGATGGGATATTCCTAGATTTTCTAAACATTGATGAACAACTGTGCACTATGAGGTCATCCAGAATTAAACAATGCCTGCCAATGAGATTCCTGGTTTGAATGGTGTATTACTCCATAAGGAGGTTCCCTTCAATAATTTGGAGTCCTGTTCCTTTTCCAGGGTAAATCCCATTCCATACCAATACACCGCCTCTTCCAAACTGCACTGAAGGGAGCATGGACTGGGGCGTAGTAAGCATCACCTGTTCTCGGTAGGCTCTTCAGCGCCCTCTATCGACAACGCGACTCATCAGTAAACCTAACATTCCAATTTGAGTTCTCTTCTTGACGCTCGCTACACCATATTCTCCTGAGTTGCCGGTGGCGGGCTGTTTCTGAAGATTGTCTCAACGGTGTATAAGTTGTGAGACCAACCTTGCCAAAACACCTTGTACTTCTTTTAGGATCTGGCGGGCACTATGAAAATGGTTTCATCTTGCACTAATGACCATATTTTTCCTTCTAGCTGGTCTCATATTGGCACTTCCGGTCTCTCGGAATCGGGCTAAACACCGGGAAACCACGCTCTTCAAAACGCCAATGGCTCTGCGATATCCACTTGCCGGTGGTATGGTATGGTAGAAAAGGATAATAGGAAGCGGGGTTTGCACTCCCCAGGCACTGCAGTCTTCTGGCTTATTGTACCATCCTAGTTATCCTAGTTAAGTATCAGGTCATTGATTGTTGCTGCTGAATTTGATTCCCTACGTTTTTTCCGTACGTTAGGTTAAACCTCCATTGAGCTGTTGCTTCGCATTCGAATTGCCGGTGACCTCGATGATTCATTTTCACAATAATGTTGCGAACCAGTTCAAGATGATGTCTTTCCATGGTTAAAGAGAATACAACTGGATTAAAATGGAGAAAAGGTGTTTGTTTAAAAAAATGAGTAAGCTTCCGATTTTCTATTCTTAAGTAAATCCGTTATTAAAAAAGTACATTAACATTTGTTTGTTTTTCATTTCATAATCTCTAATTTTTTTTAAATCCAACTAACAAGAATATATCGGTTAATTTAATTAAAATTAATAGAATAAGAATAAATTATAAATATCCCTATTCATTTTTGACCAGTTTAATTGAAGGCTGGTCACTAATGATATCAAGGATCACTTTACGAGCGAAAAAAGACAGACACAGTTAAGTGATGATCAGTTGAACATAAAGTTCTAATTGGTATTATATTTCAGCGATCTATTTTTCAAAACCGACAGGGTACATATTTGTTCCGGTTTAATAGAACACTTGACTAGATTTACCCAATCTTCTCATAATGGATTGTGAATCTGTGACTTCTCGGATAAATTGAAAGTTATCGCAGACCACATTTTATTTTTCTCGCTCTGCCAATATTATACAAAACTTTCTTTCTTATGTTAAATAAATATAATTCTGTTAAAGAAACTACCACATAATGTTATGCTAAGCTGCTTAATTACATAACCAACATTTTTTTTTTACTTTACCATATTCCAACATTTTTTTATCTCATGTTTCACAAATTTCTTTTGTAGGACAATTTTGCTTGTTTTAGGACAATTGTTTGCTTTTTCGACAGTATGAACGTAACGTTTAGTGATTATTCGGAAATCGTGAGATGCGGTCTGGTGTGATGTAGGTTTCAGTAAAACATTTTCTTATCGTGCCAACGTTTCGATCTTTATTGAGATCAACTTCATGGCCTGGGATTAACAAACATTGTTTAAATTTAACAAATACATGTAGGATGTGGAAAAAAGTGAATTTATACAATGCAAAAAAATATTTTTAATATTCAATCAAAGTATTTCTACTCACTCAAAGTTTTTGGCACAATTACGCAGAAACAACAAACAAAAATATTTGTTTCATTGTATAAATTCACTTTTTTTTCCACATCCTACACATATTTGTTAAATTTGAACAATGTCTGTAAATCCCAGGCCCTGAAGATGATCTCAATAAAGATCGAAACGTTGGCACGATAAAGAAAATGTTTTCCTGAAATCTACATCACACCAGACCGCATCTCACGATTTCAAAATAATCATCGACTAACGGTCACTAATCATCACACTATTCTACACGTAAAGTTTAGTTTTTCATTGAGGACAAATAATTCAAAATGGAAGCACACAATAAAAATTTAAAAAATTAGGCTTTCTATCATTTCTATCAAGGTGAGGGTACAGCCTGGAGCTTATCGTATTTAATGATTTAATCTCTTTCCAATCGGCTTAAAGCAATGAGACAGAAATATCTTAATATCTTAAATAATTTAAATACAATTTTTCAATTTCGGTTTTTTTGTGCATGCATCTCAGTCAATTTGCTTTTTAGACCTGAGATAAGAAAATAAAATGCCGGGTGGTATCTAAGTTAAATTACGTAATGAATGATCACCAAAATAAAAAGACATTTATAGTAAAAAAATCCACTGTATTTTATTTCTGAACATAATAAAAACAAATCAGATTCGTTTAAGCACCTTTTAATAAATAGGAAAATTTTTCATAGAAAATTATTTTTGGGATTAAAAAATGAAGACATTTGAAAGAACGAAAAATTTGTTTATTTGCAGACGAAATGACGAATAACAGAAAGCGTCTTGCTGATCAATCCAGATCAATCTCTGCAAGAAAAGAACCCTAGACGTAATGACACAAACAGTTAATTTATTTAATCACTTATTTCACAAACACGGATACGACCATATTAGCATGAATGTTTTTGAAATGTTTATTACCATGCCAGATGCAAACGGTCTAGGAAATTAAGCAACAAATAAATTTTTCTTTGTTTAATCACAAACATGAACTCATATGATACAAGGTCATCACACACTAGTGTACATTTACCATGACTCAATTCCATAAAAAATGAAACATACTAATCATATTCTTTTTTGTAACAAAATCCTTTCCAATTATGTAGGTAAGCAAATAACTATATTAAACTTGAGTAGTTAAACCCTAATTTCGAAAGATTAATATTGATTTCAATTATAACTACATGAAAAAAAAACAATATTGATTATATATTAAATTATATTTTATTTTTTTCTTACTTAACCAGAATAATCCTATGAATATAATGTATATATTATGAATACTGTATAATATATCACAAACAAATATGTGTTGTTTAAAAATCATTGTGTAAAATGGCTTACTAGTAAATGTTGTTGATCCAAATGAAACCATCTTACCTGTAACAACAAAAAACCCAATTACATTAAAATCTTAAAAACACCTTAAAAATTTAAAATTTTAATCAAAATATATTAATTAGCCAGATGCCTCATAATTCAAGAATTAAGGGAAGGTAATATAACGTGTGCAATAATTTTTTTTTATTGTTCTATAAAGTCCTTATAAAAGACCATAGTTCTTTCCCTAATGATGTAAAGTCAATTTCAATTTTTTCCCCTTCTTATTAGGGTAACATTTTTAGAGGTGTGTAAATGTTTGAGTCCAAGCATACTGAAATTTGTCAGGATAATATTGTTTTTAACTTTACATTATTAATTATAAACTTTATAATTTTTGAATATTTCGGTTACCAAGAAACTTTCTTGAGACTTGTTCAACCTGACATTCAGCAGCCTGTTTGAAGGAACGCTAATTACACTGTTGAATGTATAAGAGTTTATTAAAACAAGTTGGCTTATATTTTGTGTTTATTTTCTTTGTATTTTATAACTTGTTGAAGTTGTAAGGAACGGTCAAGAATGAGGTATTTTATAAAAACAATTTTTTCATTTTTTCGCCGACATTTCGACCTTCATTCCGGTCATCTTCAGGACCTGGTCAATAGCAAAACGTATGTGGATTCAAAAAAATATAATTTAAGATGTAAATATAAATTTTGAACCAGGTATTTCATACTAATATAATATTCACTATTTTTCGTGGTCGCTTCACCAATTAATATCATTCAATTAATCAAGTTTTTTAGTTGAGATAAAAAAGTCAATGGCACGAGCGGGATTCGAAACCACGACCTTCGGCTTGATACGCCGCTACTCTACCACTTGAGCTATCGTGACTTCGATCCACTCGGGCACTAACTTCTGGGCGTATCAAGCCGAAGGTCGTGGGTTCGAATCCCGCTGCTGACACTGACTTTTTTATCTCAACTAAAATCCTTAATTAATTGAGTAATATAATATGTTGTGGTATACTTATGAAATTGTTGTGGAACGTGAATTTATGGTTTTATATGGTTGTAACAGGGTGGGAAACGTGGTAAATCTGGGAAAACATTTTTGATCGTAGGCTGTTTTATTTGTCCCAAAGAAAAACCGGAATGGGGATTTTCTGTATTGGATTTGTGATTCGGGGTTTATTCAATGGGCATAGTTACTAATAATCGACAGAAAGTTAATTATTACAAATACCGAAGGAAAGAGAAATATAAAAATAATCTTTAACTGTTTATTTGCTTTACGACTACGTCTGAGTACGTGGGAAAAAATGTAAAAGGTTCTAAAATACTTCATTCCCGACCACTTCAAAAAATTATTTTTATTTTACGTCAAAACATCTAGATTTTTATTTGGTTACTTCTGCGTTAAATAATTAAAGGGAGAAACGACTCTTTTTTAGACAAAAAATGCATATTTTGTTAATTATTTCTTTATTTAGACAGCTACAATCATTTTTGCAGAGAAGAAGATAGAAGCTTCCGTGAGATTCCAAATTTTAGAAGAGGCTAGAATATTATTTTATTAAATTTTCTAATTAAAGTGCCCAGGGTATCGTGCCTTGATGAACCTCTATCGCACTAGGGATAGGGAGAAAAGAGGCGGCCACAAGGCCTACTGCGCCTCGACCTGATTAGATCTATTGTGCTCCCCCGTTATTTATAACTCACTGGCCAGCTTCAGGTTATTAATCAGCCTCCATAGCTGTGCAATGGCATCCTTAGTGTAGGATCTGGCCTGCGGTTTTTCTTGTCGTAGTTGCAAGAACCTGCACGTACATTCAAAGAAACATAAACTGTGTTCTGCGGGCTCATCCTCTTCCTGGCAGTATGTGCAATGTTTCGTCTGACCGTACTCCTGTCCGGTGCATGCGCTTTCTTAAGTGGCAACATCCTGTCAGGAGTCCAACCAGAATCCATGTTCGGTTGCGGTTGCCTTTCACTAATTCTTTTGTAAATTTTGGGAATGGTCCTTCTAGAATCTCTTCGCGTGCCTTATACCTGTGGTATTATTCCACCAAGTTTTGCGCTTAATAAGGATCCATTTTAAGATCCTATTTTGGATAGGATGTTAAGCTTCATGTCAACCTTTTCGTTTCCTCTTTACCCGGAATGTCTTGGGACCCATGCCAGGGTCAGGAGTGTCACTGACTTACGTCAGGACTTCGATGCAGCTCTATCTCGCAAATTCCGACCCTGTTTGAACAATCTTGCTTTTTAGATATTTTCTAGGTAAAATTTCCAACAAAAAATCGTCTATTTCTTTCCAACTACAAGGATTTAGTCTGGAAAGTTTTTACGCCTTAAGATTAAAATATTAAAATTTATCTAAATTATATAATTTTTGTTAAAACTCACGAAATTCTAATTTTGATTAGTTTCGTTACATTAAAATAAGTATGTTGTAATTAATATTACGTAAAAATACATATTGTTTGAAATCTGTACCGAACATTATTGACATACTACTTTTCTTTAATCTCTAGCTAAAGATTCGCAGCGTACTAAAATTAAAAAAATACTGGATCTAATGGACCATACAAATTTTGTAAAAATGATATCGAAAAATCGTTTCGGCCTTTCTTTGATTTAACTAAAGTACTGAACTACGATAACATTTTAGAGCTTGATAATCATACTGGAGCCCTGGCAAGAAAAGGGGCTGCCACACCGCTAATAGGACCTGAACCCTTCTGTGGAGTAGGAATACACACTATCAACGAATACCTCAGACAGAAGGATAAAAAGAGAATGAGCGAACTTTGGAACTCACTTATTGGACACAGACAATCCAAGAATTTTCTAACCAACTTTGGCAAGAAAGAAATCACAGAATGTGTCAAAGGAAGCAGGAATAGACTGCGAATCCTAACAGGATTCCTGACAGGACACTGTAGATTAAATGGACATTTAAAGAAAATTGGAATAATCCAAGATGGCACATGTAGATTCTGCAAAGAAGCAGAAGAGACACCAACACACTTACTAACAAACTGCGGAGCTACACTAGCCCGCAGGAGGAAGTGTTTTGGGATGTACAATGTGACCATAAAAGAACTACAACCACTGAAACCGGGCCTATTAATCAAGTTTCTTGATGAAATAGGACTCACCAATGTGCTTTAAGCAGAGCACAGGGGATACAATAGCTCTTAAAGGGCGCAGTATACCATACCCTGAATTATTATATCTATCTATCTATCATCATACTGGAGAGACTGTTCGTAAAGGGAAAGTTCTATTAAAATTAATCCATTGAATAAAACGAGTTTTAAACAATTAATTAAAACAGCTAGTCGTATAAAAAACAGTCGTTTTCCATTTATAAATGTAATTTGTAATTTATAAATGCGAGTATCTCTTTTGTAATGATTGCTGAAATTCATTGTATTAAAATTAGATGTTTCCAAATTATGAATCTATAATATAAATGTTCTATTGGTTAATTTTTAATTAGCAATTAATGTTTTAAAATATTCTAGGATTTCTTTCACAAGAGATTGAATATTTGTTTTATTCAGTTTGAATCAGCAAAATTATTCAAAAGACTTTTATAAGTTCAAATGTAAGACCATAATTAAAGATGTATTGCTTTCAATGCAGACCTTGGGCGAATTGCTTTCCATAGGTAAAGAATAGAGTAGTAATTTCGCGAGAAGGCGTCGAATTATACGGAGTACCTCCTCGAAAACCAATTGCGTGTTACCGTGTGCCCCCCTTCAACGCCTTAATGCAATAATTAAACTTCTCGCGGTTTAGAGAAATTCGAATAATCGAGTAATACAGAGATGCGAACTTACAAACAATAGGTCTACATCAGGGACGTCCCAAAAGGGCTATAATTACTACTATTCGGAAACCGTGGGTTGTCTAATCCGCCCTTGCCGTCCGAACTAATAGCGCCGTTGGCCCTACTAATTACTCAGCCCAATTATAAGTAATTCCATAAAGGGTCACTTAATTAAACAACACAATTAAGATGAAGGGCGCCAACTTGAGTGTAAATTAGGGTTGTGTATGTTCTTCCTCCACAATGCAAGAAGTTATAAAGGGTCGGTACTGATTGTCTTCACTAACGAACAATTTGGTCGGAAATAGTTAAAACACGGTAGATAGACTACGTTACTAAGTTACTTAATTTCCTCATTTTAAAAATTCATCAACCTTCTATATTGTGAAAGAAAGTAAGAACACGTGCTATAAAAATATGTGGTGATTAGTGACCGTTAGTCGAAGATTATTCACACATCGTGAGATGCGGTCTGGTGTGATGTACGTTTCAGAAAAACGTTTTCTTTATCGTGCCAACGTTCCGATCTTTATTGAGATCATCTTCAGGGCCTGGGACTTACAAACATTGTTTAAATTTAACAAATACATGTAGGATGTGGAAAAATTGAATTTATACAATATAAAATATATTTTTTATATTCATTCAAAGTATTTCTACTCACTCAAAGTGTTTGTTTTCTTTGTAATTGTGCCATTCTTGCGTGTCGTGTTATAAATTACAATTAATTTCATAATATAATAAATTTGTGATTTAAAACTAGGTGAGAAAGTTTAAAGTAAATGATCAATTAATTTTCGTCTAGTCTGCATTGTTTCACCAACATTGACATGCGTTTTATTTGTGCCTTGCCAAATTCATTACACCCAGCTGTCCGACACATTTATCCAAATGCAAATGTTCTTTTTCTCGTGCTACTCAAACGACCCAGCACTAATTGGTATAAATATTTTCTTTGGCCTTGTTTGTTTGTGGACTTAGGCGATTTATTTATTCTGCTTTCAGAGCACTTCATGAAAATGAGCTAATTCAACCGTGAAACACTGGGCGAGACCCTTTTTTTTGTCGGAATATTTTGATACGGTTTTTCACCACAAGGCCGGATCCAGAGGTTTTGGATCACTAAATTATCTCCACAGACAATGAAGTATTTTCAGAAAAGGGGACAGCAATTATTTGCTTTTCTCCAACCCCAAATGATCGAAACAGCCCTGATAAGGGTCAAGCTGTCCAACCCGAATCCGTGTAATATTATCGACATATCGCTTTTCCCACGGTTCTCTCATATAAAAATAACCTGGAAAACTAATCGATCGACAATATACAGCAAACGATAACACCTTAATGGATCAAAATATTGAATGTTTTGTCTTATTTTTGTTTTACATTAAATATTGATGCATTGACCAAGAAAATATGTTCTGTACAAAAATGGAGTGAGGTAAGTTCATAGTATAAATAATTTCATTGAGATAGGATTGTCAGTCAATAAATATTTAATATATTTCTTTCATTTTATCAGTCTGTCTGGTTCCTAATTAAGACAAGTCCAAATAGAAGAAAACTGGTTTTCATTTTTTGGGTTAACACATCTTTAGGCTTTACTCCATCGAATGTACTTTTTAAAAACCTAACACAATAAAGAACTTCCAAAGTTGTTATAATTTACTATCCAGAAATCGTGAGATGCGGTCTGGTGATGTAGGTTTCAGAAAAACATTTTCTTTATCGTGCCAACGTTTCGATCTTTATTGAGATCATCTTTAGGGCCTGGGATTTACAAACATTGTTTACATTTAACAAAATCATGTAGGATGTGGACAAAAAGTGAATTTAAACAATGCAAAAAATATATTTTTTATATTCAATCAAAGTATTTCTACTCATGCAAAGTGTTTGTTTTCTGCGTAAGTGTACCATTCTTGCGTGTCGTGTTGAGAGTACCAGTGAGATATTGCTGTTTTATGTTTATAAAAAACGCAGAAAACAAACAATTTGAGTGAGTAGAAATACTTTGATTGAATATAAAAAATATATTTGTTGCATTTTATAACATCACTTTTTTTCTCATCCAACATGTATTTGTTACATTTAAACAATGTTTGTAAATCCCAGGCACTGAATATGATCTCAATAATGATCGAAATGTTGGCACGATAAAGAAAATGTTTTTCTGAAGCCTAAATCACACTAGACCGCATCTCACGATTTCTGAATAATTATCGACTAACGGTCACTAATCACCGCACGTTATAATTTATTTTAAGTTTCTTCAGGGTATTCTAAAAGTTGATTTTTAACAAATCTACGCCAACAGTAAGAGTTTTTTTTAGTTTAGCCATAGTTTCGGAGAAGATATAAAGAGTATCAATGAATCAATATCGAAATCATATTCTTTTCACTGTTTTCTATTCAAAACAATTTTTTAGACTCTCTTGAATTCCATAGCGATATTAAAAGAAAAGATTTCAAGTAATAGAACGTACAAAGTTTATAAAAATGTTTTTTTGTTTTTTTTGTTTGAGGGGAGTCGGTGGCTGCAATAGTTTAGGCGTTGACACGGCGCTCATCGCTGTAAGGTAAAGGTCCCGCGTTCGAAACCAGCAGCCTTACAAACGGGCTTTTTTGCAAAAACGCATTCGTATTGCGGCGTTAGAGGTGAAATTCTTGGATCGTCGCAAGACGCACTAGAGCGAAAGCAATTGCCAAGTATGTCTTAATTGATCAAGAACGAATGTTAGAGGTTCGAAGGCGATCAGATACCGCCTTAGTTCTAACCATAAACGATGCCAGCCAGCGATCAGGGAGCTTTCCCCGAGAAACCAAAGCTTTTGGGCTCGGGGGGAAGTATGGTTGCAAAGCTGAAACTTAAAGTAATTGACGGAGGGGCACCACCAGAAGTGGAGCCTGCGGCTTAATTTGACTCAACACGGGAAACCTCACCAGGTCAGGACATTGGAATGATTGACAGATTGATAGCTCTTTCTTGATTCATTGGGTAGTGGTGCATGGCCGTTCTTAGTTGGTGGATCGATTTGTCTGGTTAATTCCGATAACGAACGAGACTCTAGCCTATTAACTAGACGCGTTTGGTATCGAATCTACCGGCGAACAATATTCTTCTTAAGGGGACAGGCTTTTAGCCGCACGAGATTGAGCAATAACAGGTCTGTGATGCCCTTAGATGTCCTGGGCCGCACGAGCGCTACACTGAAGGAATCAGCGTGTGCGTTCCCTTGGCCGAAAGGTCCGGGTAACTCGCTGAACCTCCTTCATTGGGGCTTGCAATTGTTCTCCATGAACGAGCAATTCCCAGTAAGCGCGAGTCATAAGCTCGCGTTGATTATGTCCCTGCCCTTTGTACACCCCGCGCGTCGCTACTACCGATTGAATGATTTAGTGAGGTCTTCGGACTGGCGGTAAGCCCAACCGACATTGTCGGTTTTGTCGAACGCTGGAAAGATGACCAAACTTGATCATTTAGAGGAAGTAAAAGTCGTAATAAGGTTTCCGTAGATGAACCTGCGGAAGGATTGGAGTATCGGATTCTGGTCACGAAATCTCGCATTGATACATTAAAAGAATTCAGGGGAACTTTAAAAGGCAAACGGTTGATTTCCGATACGCGTTTGTTATGTAAATCATCTACCAATTACTGGTTTTTAGCCATTTTTAGTGATCAGTGCATTACATCAAAATACTTGTTTTTCAAAATGTGGAAAGTGTTTTTGTACTGAAGATATTTTAAATTGATAAATATAAAGTGTACATAAACGTATAAAATGATTCTAACATTATGGAGTCTCATTACTTTTAAAGGTCATATACATGCGTTTTATGATACTTCACATTTTCATTAAGTTAAGCAATATTTTTCCACATAACTTCATGATAACGTTATAGCAAATATGAGTCCATTTATGTTTAGTGGTCTAATTGACTAAATTGTTTATTTCAATTAGTTATTCTTGTTAGTAGCCGAAGGTCGTTGGTTCGAATCGCGGTTGAAAAATGGCAAAAAAAAGGAAAATTCGAAAGGTAGGATGAGATAGAGTGTTGGTGTCCGAGTGGATCGAAGTCACTATAATGCAAGTGGTAGAGCATCGGCGTATTGAGCCGAAGGTCGTGGGTTCGAATCCCACTCGTCACACTAACTTTTTCATCTCAATCAAGATCTTACATAAAAAAATAGTTATAGCAAATGTGTTAATCTTGCAGAAAATTTATAAAATGTTAACAGTGAAAAATAGCAAAATAATCTCTTTCTAAATATTGATTCTCGTTTCAGATGGAACGTCCTGATTTAAATATTTTTACGATCGTGTGTCAAATAATGCTAAAATTGAAAAAGGGTGTTTTTCTATCTATGCAAACAAACGTGAGAGTTATTACGGTTTCGGCGTTATCTGAAGTTACTTTTTGAATATTACAGGAGCGCGAGGGTCCCATCAAGGGTCTTTATCAGGCGGAGACTGTTTCGTGATTTTCAATTTGAGCTCTGACTCACAACCTGGAACCTGGAGAATAATCCTCCTTTATGTCAACCGAGTGGGGCCCCACAATGCCATCATGGAATATTGGTATTGAAGCGTACTGAGCAATAATATGCACACATTCTCCGAAACTCCGACAGCATAACGTGTCTCTTCTCAACGTCACTAACACGATCTCGTCGCGTTCTCCCCCATTCGGCCATTTTTTTATTTCCCACCCCTATCCCGATCTCCCGACTTTACACTTCAATTGCAAATATTTAAAATCATCCTGACTTTTTAGTCGTTTTTATTCCTCTAGGAAAAAATATCTATAAATTTGTTACAGCCAATAACAAATGACAATGAAGTCGGAAATCGAACAATACAACTCTAAATTACTATTTTCCTTGTAATTTTGAGCCGTGCAAAGAAGTTTCTGATTGTCACTCGTAGGGGTGATTTGTAACTGGCCGGCCATCCGCGACCTCGTAGTAACTTCCCGTATAAATCTTCCAACAGTCAGACTCTTCCTAAACTCCAATTTATAGCAATGCGTTTTTCCTCTCGACGACTTCACATTTTATTTTAATCTTTTCTTCATTCTGTAAGGGAAAATGTTCACCAGAGAATAGAGGAAAAACCATTTGTCGACACGGATCAGAAATTAATTTTTAATATGTAATAATATACATTTGTAATATGAAGATTGCTTGAAAAAATAATTAATTAAAACTTAGCTCCTTTGCTAAAACAATGAATGACGTATATGAAAAATTAGGCAAACAAATTTATTTAAAATATTGAAAACGAAAATAATAGAAAAAGAAAAAACTACATAATCTGCAACATCTTTAATATAAAAATAAATCCATTATCCATTGGTCTATTGAATCAAAGTTCGTGGGTTCGAATACCCTTCGTGACACTAACTTTTCCATTTCAACCGAGAGAATAATTAATTGATCTTTTATGTGATTTTGTTTTGTTTCCTTAAGGCTACGGTTTTCATTGCGTTTTCTATTCGTGTAATCAAATTTTCCAAAGGATTAAATATTACGAGGTACTTGGTACTTTGGAATAAAGTTGTTAAAGGTCTAAATAACCTGAAATACATATTTAGCATACATATGTTTAGCAAAAATTATTGTGATCTTATTCTGACGTTAAGTAAGTTAAAAAAATCGTCTAGCTCTACAGTGCTCACATTATCTCAATTTTGAATAACCCCAAATTCATATCAACAGGCCCTGTTCCTTAAATTGAACCATCAGATGTAATTGCGTCCACCGAATTAATCCGGTTTTCCTTCTGACACGGTCCTACTCGTCCTGCGAAATTGTTATGTCAGCAGGATGGTATCCGATTAGGAAGAGATCTGACGCTAACCAATGCAATTTGCGATGAACGGCTGACGATAAAGCTCATTTTTTTCCACCTCCGAGGCAAGGGGTTTTCGTCCCTCTCTCTTTTGTGTCGTCTCCGTTTCCTCTCGTTTGTCACAAGGCCCCTAATTGTTACAGCGGTTACAGAATAGTATTGCGCCAATTTATATTATACAGAGTTTATCGTGCTGTTCGAACATGTTTTTTAATAAATATAAAAATATTGTTTCATCCATTATATTTCCTGGTCCGATTGACCAAATAACTTCTTTTAATTTTGGTGTAAGGTATTATGTATTTGTATGTAAGGTTGAAATGAAAAAACTAGTGTCATGAGCGGGATTCGAACCCACGACCTTCGGTTCAATACGCCGATGCTCTACCACTTGAGCTATAGTGACTTCGATCCACTCAGACACCAACGTTCCATCTCAACCTACAACCTTTCCAATTTTTTTTCCTTTTTGCCATTGTTCATATACATAAAGTTTTAATGAATTAACTCTTGAGCAACCATGCAAACTGGCTTGATACACAATAAGCAGGGTTAACAATTTTTTTATGATTTTTTATTGCAATCTTTTGCTGCATTGGGAGCTGGAATGCTTGGTTGGCTCCCAGAGTTCGATCCCATAGGTCGACATATGTTTGAGTTGTATGTATATCTTTCAATTAATTAAGGTTTTTAGTTGAGATAAAAAAGTCAGTGTCACGAGCAGGATTCTAAGCCACGACCTTCGGCTAAATACGCCGCTGCTCTACCACTTGAGCTGTAATGACTTTGATCCACTCGGACACCAACGCTCTATCTCAACCTACCTTTCGAATTTTCCTTCCTTTTTTGCCATTTTTCAATTATAATATTGAATATTGTTTCAGTTTAATTCCCAGAAAACAGCCTATTAAATTGTAAGTGACACGTAGTGTCAGAAATGTAAACTGAAAAATATGACGGACTGAACAAAGTAGCAAGAAGATAAGGATGAATACGATCGGAAAATGGCAATGTTCAGGTTCATTTTCCGCTTACCTCATGGGGAAATCTAACAATATAAAAACCGTGGTTCCGAGGTTTTTGGCCAAAAAATCATTGAAAAGTGCTGTGTGGTGTTTAAGTCAATAGTTATTCGAATTTCGTGAGATGCGGTCTGGCGTGACCTAGGTTTAAGAAAAATGTTTTCTTCTTCGTGCCAACGTTTCGATCTTTATTGAGATCATCTTCAGGGCCTGGGATTTACAAACATGGTTTAAATTTAGGAAATACATGTAACATGTTGCAAAAAAATGAATATATAGAAAGCAAAAAAAAATTTTGAAATAATATTCAATCAAAATATTTGTACTCAATCAAAGTGTTGTTTTTCTCCGTAATTGTGTCATTCTTGTGTGTCGTGTGTCGTGTTGAGAGTGCCAGTGAGATATTGAAAATGACACGCAGAAAAACAACACTATGACTGAATACCAGTACTTAGATTGAATATTATAATTTTTTTTCAGTTTACATTTCTGACACTACTTGTCACATACAATTTAATAGGCTGTTTTCCATCTCATAAGAATCATTGGAAAATAAGTTGAATCCGTATTCATGAAAGCTGAAATGAAAGCTTTAAGTAGCAATGTACAAGGCGTCCTTTTTAGATGACCCGCCTGAATTTCTCTTGAACCAATCAACTACGAAAAAAACGAAAAAATGCATGTTTAATATTGTTTAGTGTAGTTTGAATTTTATCTTTTCACAGAGAACAATTTTACAGGACACCTTAGACCCAGTTCAACTTCAACATTTCAAATACGACTCTATGACCATCTTTTAAAAGATTTTTTACGTTAAAAGCAATCGGATTTTAAATTGGTCAAGAAATGACGAAGTTATGACAAAAAGTTTTGAAAAAAAAACATTCTTTTGTTTTGCCGTTCATCTTTGAACTGTCTGCCTTACGTAAAGATGAAAATATTTGGTCTTTTTAACCATTCTTCACCGGCGCTCTGAGTCATGGGATTGACAAGCATTTTCTATCCTTTGCCACAGTTCTTCAACTAAGGTTGCTGGGCTATGATTGGCGAAGACACTGGTTTTTTTTTTTAAATGACCCCACAGAATATAGTCATGTGGAGCTAAATCGGGTGACTGAGGAGGCCAACGAATCGGCCAATGAGGTCCTATCCAGCTATCCTGGAACTGACGATTCAAATAACATCTTGCTTGCAAAGAACTGTGTACTCGGTATCGATCAAGTTAGAGAATCATTCTTTGTCGTTGTAGCAAAGGAAAATCATCTAACAGTATTGGTAAAATCTCCCTCAAAAAATTGAGGGACTGAGCACCATTTAAATTATTTTCGGAGAAATAAAGCCCAATTATTTATTTCCGAGAAGTCTGCGACAAACGTTGATACTGTGAACCACCTGATGATGACAAGGGGAGGAAATTCTCGGATTTTCCTCTTCCCACGTTCGAATATTTCATCGGTTTACTATGCCATTAGTAATGAACTTGAATTCGCCAGTCTATGGTAGGACATTTATGCAAGGAACATTAGGCACCTGTCATCATCAAAGTCCTGAAGGCCTTGGACAAGATGAGAGCAATCAGATTAAAATTTCATCCGGAGTACATCTCTAATTTTATGTTTTAAAAATCTCACTAGTTTTCGTGGTCCGCTTAACCAATCAATATCTTTCAATTAATTAAGGTATTCAGTTGAGATAAAAAAGTCAGTGTCACGTGCAGGATTTGAACCCACGACCATTGGATTGAGAAGACCTACGCCGCTACTCTACCACTTGAGCTATCGTGACTTCGATCCACTCGAACACTAACTTTTCATCTCAACCCATCATTTTGAATTTTCCCTCCTTTTTGCCATTTTTTATACAATTTATACATTTTTATATAATTGCCATTTTGTATAATCTATTTGATTCTCGGCGACAAACCAAAAACCCTACCAACATTTCGGAGAGAAGAATTCGGATTTTCGCGAACGTGCAGTCAAATATTCAGCTCGCGTCTAAATTAAGCTACCAATTTCTTGGTGATGGAACAGCAACTGTTCCGTATCTCCTCAAATTGCAAGCAACACGACTGAACCTTTGTGATTTACTTTGTGACTAATGTCTGGGGCTCGACTGCACGACGCGCAATACCTCTATCAATAAAGCCGTCGTACATATCAACTCGCTGTTGATCGGAAAAATGTGCTCTTTGGTTCATTTCGAATAGAATACTGAATGTAACGAATACAAGGCGAATACATTAAAATTTATTTACTTACAAGAATTAATATTTGCTCTCATAATGCGAGTTGGATAAACAATGACAGAATGTAAACAATAAAGAGCTGTGATGGGTAAAACAACTCAAAACATATTTCCCTGAGCCGGCCATTTTTTAATATTTATCTCAGTCGTT
Organism: Cimex lectularius; assembly: GCF_000648675.2. Lineage (NCBI taxonomy): Eukaryota > Metazoa > Arthropoda > Insecta > Hemiptera > Cimicidae > Cimex > Cimex lectularius. The sequence continues at coordinate 2,255,958 of NW_019392649.1, read as the reverse complement.
TTGAGCCAATTATCAGACGTCGTCCACTTGAATACGCGGAAGCCACTACACAGACTTAAACGAAGACCCCCCTTTTCGCGGGGTTTAGCAAGCCACCATTGTGCCCCTCCGCCTTGTAAGAACCGCTCTTGAAAAGGGCCGAGCCCAGGTTATAAATCTTCTTTAATGAGAATAGTTCAGGTTATGGCTAGAACCTGGAAAATTATTGCCTGTAATATATCGCCTCGACTCTCCTGAACCCTGCGGAATATTAGAACCGGTAGGCGGACGCCCTTTGTTGACAGACTTCCACAGTTTTATGACTTGAGGGCTTTTAGTTCCTTATCCTTCACCTTTCTTAACAGCCTCTTTGTGATCTGGATCGCATACTTGTTAAAATAAAGCATAAAAGCCATTCTTCACTTCTGATTAAAATTTGATTTTTAGCTTATTTCCCAAAAATAAGATACAGATGCGTTTAATGCTAACTACATTTTATTAACAAAAATAACTTATTAATTAAATTAATCACACTAAATTTCTAAATGTTGAAAAGTAGATACTTAGGACCTTTAAACCCATTATTAATTAAATGACATGTTTATCTATTTGTTGTCATTTTTTAAATGACCTTGAATTTTCTCTCAATTTTTCAGATTTAGAAATTCGCCTATAGGTAAGATGGTGTCCGCAAGGGGGCTTTCTTGGTTCCATCCTGTAAACCATTTATACTGATGACTTTCCTTAACTATCCACGACGAGATTTCTTTGATGACGTTCCTGCATCTCAAAGTTCCTAACCTTAGTCAATGTTTTCCAAAAATTTTCCCACCCAGAAGATCTGCCACGTTACCATACATTTACTGCGGGTGACGTCTCAATGGCATCATCAGAGAGTTGTATTAGGGGGATAACTTGTGTCCAGCTCTCAGTTATCTCGAATCCACAAATCCTGATGAAAAGGTCAAACGAAATCTCTAAATGAATGTGTTAAACGAAGATGGCCCCGAGACCTCCTCATCCCTTATCATAAAGTCTTCCGTTAAGTTATTCCAAGAATGTTAGCTGACAATATTGCTGCTCTGGGGTTTAGAGTTTTAACATTTTTCTAGGCCAAAAATTGATAATTGGCATTTCTGTATATTTTACCCATGCTAATAATACTTGGCGGACCTTGAACTTGGGATGACTTCACACAAAGTACTGATTGTTAAGTTATCAATTTTAAAAAAATTAATCGAAATAGTTGGAAAATAAATGTAGTAATAATAATCAACTGAAAAGCTTGATTTCAAAGATTAAATGCGTCGTGCATTGCATGTTTGAATATGAGGCAATCAAAGAGATGTTGGAAGGCTGCTTGTAGACGGGTCAGGAGGGATTTGTATCTGACCTGCCTATCAGAATTATTTATTGGTTCCTCTCTGAGTTACAGAGCTCGTTCTTTGCAAAAACAAATAACCTATGGAAAAGGGTGAAACCGCTTTTACATAAATTGCATAGGAATTCCCAGAAAAATATAACTCAAGCATTTCTGTAGGTTAGAAATAAATTATTTTGTATAAACTTGAACATTGTAGATCAGCTTATTAATTTATTTTTTTATTTTTACATCCATAAGAGATTTGGTAATAGTCCGAAGTTGAAGACTTGAATGATGAACATTTTTGAATATCTCCGAAATAAACTCGGCATAGCTATTCAACAGAAACGTTGTTTGCTTTGTAAATGAGGCTGGGGCCGTTGACTCCTGAAATTTTAAAACCAAGTTTCAGCTTTATTGCTTCATCGTATAATAATCGACCCGCTGGAATAATAATGACCGACCATTGATGAAAGGTTGAATTGTTAAGATATGTCACAAAAGGCGGTCGCAAAACCGACTTTTGTGTCAGCTGTTTGAAACAAAACAGAAAAAGAAAGAGATTACTCCATTCAGAGCCAAGCGAAAAGGATATATTCAAATATTTACCTCCATGTATTCTAGTAATTGCTTTATATTTTATGGTTTATATTTTATTGTTAACTTTATATTAACCTCATGGTTACATTTAACTCTCTACTTGTAACATCTGAAGAAAAATGTAAACAATTGATTAGTTAAATTCTAATTAATACTAATCTTGTTTATGCAACTTTAATATAAAACATAATTTCATTACCGTTTTTACTATCGAAAAAGATAGATATAGATAGGTAGAGAGAAAGAGAGAGAGAGAGAGAGAGAGAGAGAGAGAGAGAGAGAGAGAGAATGAGTGGAAGAGAAAGATAATGAATGAAATAGAGAGAACGAGAGAGAGAGAGAGAGAGAGAGAGCGAAAATGAGTGAAATAGAGAGAGAGACAATGAGTGATAGTGAGAGATAGAGAGAGAGAGAGAGAGAGAGAGAAAGAAGGAGAGAAAATGAGTGAAATAGAGAGAGAGAGAGTGAGAGAGAGAAAGAAGGAGAGAAAATGAGTGTAATAGAGAGAGAGTGATAATGAGTGAAAGTGGAAGAAAGAAAGTGAGAGAGAAAGAGAGAGAGAGAAAGAGAGAGGGAGAGAGAGAGAGAGAGTGAGAGTGAGTCTGGTGAGAAAAATAGATTATTAACTTACATTAGACCGCTAAGAAGAAAAGAAATACATAGAAAGATATAGTTAGAGACAGACGAAGAGAAAGAGAGAGAGAGAGAAAGAGGGAGGGAAATAGACAGGTGCACTCTCATTTTAATTGATGCCGTTACCGCTATTATTTCAATACTCTCGAGAATGTTTTTTTTTTTTGCCGGCACCTCACATTTCTTTCACCTCACGTTTTAAAAATTTAATTTTTTTAATTTTTTTATTTAAATTTTTTTTAAAGTTAGTTTTTCTGTAGGAAGTCTGGCGATCTTTCTGGTTGTGTTCTGGGACATTATTTCTACATTTTTAGCCCTCCCAAACGTGGTGATAAGGCTCTGAAACTATCTCATTCACTAACATTCAATCCTAGCCTAGCCTATAGGCGGGTTTCAGAGTACTCGATATTCCTCTGAAGACCCGCCCTCGTTCACGCTAATAAATACATCCATACATTATGTACAATTAAAATTACAATTAATCTAAAATATTAACCTAGTTGGTGGGTTTGTGGGGTACTTGATATTCCACCATTGACCACCCATGCATACACTACTATCGCACTAATAAATACATTCACTCAAACCGTAACCAATCATTCTGTATTTACAAATTAAAAAAATTCGGATCCACTGGCGCATTTAATATTACAACAGTGCCTCCGCCCATTCACTCTGAAAGATTGATATTATATAATAATAATATCAAATATTATAGCCTAATACTAACCTAAATCGGTGGGTCTGTGGAGTACTCGATATTCCTGCACAATCCACCCATATACACTCACTTTCCCGCCAATAAATACATTCATTCTATCCAAAACACACAAAGAGATATCTATCCTAGTTTGGTGGGTCTGTGGTGTACTCGATATTCCGACCACTACCCACCCATACATTCACATATTCTCGCCAATAAATACACTCACTTCAAAATGGAAGAACCACGTGTGGAAAAGCATTAAAGGCGACCATATGCATTTATTTGTTTCAGATATTTGATTACTTTCTTGCTGTTGTCATTGCTGTGTGTTGTAAAACCTCTTTCAAACTCGAGGAAAGGCCACACTTTGTTCTGTGCGGCGCCAATAGTTCGCATTCGGTTAGTAAATGCTTAACAGTTATTTCGAGAATGTTGAGATGGCTTCTTACAACTTTTTTTTATTTTGTTTTATCTGAAGGGTTGATATTCTCAAAAATTATCATCATTATTATTGTACCTGAACGTGTAACTAACGTAAGGTTGGTATAAACTATATTCGAAAAGTTCTAGCGGTCCGAATTTCCCAAAATACCATCTATTTTTTGAAACCGGCTTAGATTGTACCAGAGACATACAAGAAATTAGTTTTACCCATCTGTTTCCTACTATCTGAATAATTGTAATCTGCTAATTTGCCGGTTTGAGTGAAGGATGAGGTCCTCCATCTGTAATTAGACCGAGCAAAACTCGTCCCACACTGTCGCCCTACGTCTCATATCAGAGAGCTGTCACGCATAGCAGCTACATGCAGCACATTCCACCCTTTATACGGCGCCATTCCTACCGGACTAAGGTTGGTATGAATAAATCTTTAATTTACTATATTAGCAAGACTAGCATTCAACATAAAACGAGTTTAAAAAGCACAAAATGTTTATTAACCAAACTTCTCTTTTTAAGCAATTAAAAAAAAGACTAGGATACAATCCTTTAAAAACAAACTGTATAATGTGTATTGATAAAAATAAATACGTAAACACGTTGCAACACTATTAGATTAAACATTTATTTATAAATAAAATACAATCATTTGAAAATGATTAAACGACAGTTAGAGTGAAATATTTATATTATTTATTTCAAACTGAGATAGCTTCTCAAAAATCATATAACAAATACAACCAATATTACACTTTCAATTTGTGATTAGTGTTTAAACTATAGAAACTGTGTGTGCATATGTTCTTTTGTGTGGGTGTGTGTATGGTGTGTGCGTCATTATTTTTATTAATTTTTAATATTATTTATTTGAAATATATATTATATTTGATTAACGTTAAACTATAATAACTCTGTGTGTGTGTGTGTGTGTGTGTAATAACTTTTAATATTATTTATTTCGAACTGTGTGCGTCATTATTTTTATTAATTTTTAATACATATTATATTTGATTAACGTTAAACTATAATAACTCTCTCTCTCTCTCTCTCTCTCTCTCTCTCTCTCTCTCTCTCTCTCTGTGTGTGTGTGTGTGTAATAACTTTTAATATTATTTATTTCAAACTGATGATGGTTTTTCAAAAACCATAAAAGGAAGGAAACGAATATTACTCTTTAAATATTGGAATAATGTTTAAACTATAATAATACCTAATTATTCTTTCTGTGTAAGGTCTTGGTTGAGATAAAAAAGTCAATAGCACGAGCGAGATTCGAACCCACGACCTTTGGCTTGATACGCCGCTACTCTACCACTTTAGCTATCGTGACTTCGATTCTCTCAGACACCAACTCTCCATTTCAACCTAAAACCGTTCGAATTTTCCCTCTTGCCATTTTTTTTAATCTCAACCAAGACCTTACATACAAAGAATAAATAATTGATTAAACGAAAAAACTTGGTCAATTGACCACGAAAACGTAAATGGATATAATATCAATTATAATTACTGTGCGTGTTCGTCAGTATTTTTAAACAGTAAAATCGGTTAGACACTATAAACTGATTTAATCTATTACAGTGATTTGAGTGTTTTAATCACCTTAAGCGATAACCTTATGTTACTTTTTAAGTTAATTAAAAAGAAAAGAAACTAACTAAATAAATAACAAAGTAGTCAGTAGGAGGAGCCAAAAATGACTATCGAATTCCTGACATAGGACCTGCGAATTTGAAGAATGCTTTACAACAGAACCAAACTTGAATAATACAAGGGCTATGCAAAGAGAAATGAAAGGAGGCCGACCTTACTAAAATTCATGAAAAATTTGCAGAATAAAAAAGACGACGCTGCGGTCGAGCAGGATCATCAAGATAACCCGTCCATTAAATTTGCATCTGGAGACCGGGGAGCTGCAAGGGTATCCTAGGACGAAAACAAATGGGACAACTAGTTCGTTGAACCTTTGGGACGTACTAAAAAACAACGACCCATACTTCTTATCAAAAAATAAATTTTACTCTACTAAAAACGTTTTGTTTGGGTTTGAATAAAGTAATGTACTGAAGAGGTGGTATAAATGAATCTCGAAATGCATCTACAATAAAACTAATAAATTACATTGTAAAACACAGTTGGAAAAACGTAATAAGTTCATTCAACCCAAAAAAATCTGAAAAAAATTCAGTAAAAAGAAACATCTCAAGATTGATCAAACAAAAAATAATCAACTGAAATTCATATTTTGTGTTTTATTAACACAATTTTGTAAGAAATGTTTACCACCCATAATATATAAATACTGTTACTTTTAACTAGTACAAATAAACAACATTTTACAATTTTGTGGAATAGTTAAATTTGGGATTTGAAAAAATGGGGGTGACAGTTTTATATATAAAGAAAGTCCCTGGGCTTGATTAAATCAAATTATCATTAAATTAACTAAATGAACGCACCCCCAAAATCATATATCTGACCCAGATATATAAAAGAAAATTTGCAATAATTATCAGGGTAGAAAATAAAAGCCAACAAGCCGCTTAATTGTTGGAATGTCTACTATTTCCAAAATTAGTAGCATTCCTTTTCAATCTTCGTCCGGGAATGTTATTATGCTTAACCAAACACCATTTCAGCTCAAGTTTACCGTATCGCCGATGAAATAGTGAGCACATCTGAGCATGAACGAGTTTTCACCTGTTGATAATGTATGACGATCTGACATGCGTACTTCAAATGCCACAAGGTTACAGTGATTTGCAATTATGCAAGTCGAAGTCCAGTCTAGGGGCGTCGGTGGCCGAAACGGTTTAGGCGTGGACACGGCGCTCATCACTGTAAGGTAAAGGCCCCGGGTTCGAATCCAGAGGCCCTGCATACGAACCCGACATACTTACAAATGGGCTTTTTGGTACCGGCACCCCGAGGGTTGATATAACCTCTGCTGTTGCCAACCCTCATTAAAAAAAAACTTAATTCCCAACCGGATGTTTTTCAGGCCCAATTGTCATTTAGCCTGTTCCTGAGAATTATGACTCATGCTGATCTTGACGCCAAGGGAATCGCTATGTTGGCCCAACAGTTATGGCTCCTGGCACATAAAAATGGAAACATAGATTCAAAGCTATCGGTATGTATTATTTGGAAAAAAAATTAAAATGATAAGCCTAAACTATTTATGTGTGTTTGTTGCCACTCCATCTTGATTTACTGTAAATATAAAGTATATATTAATTGTTCTGTTTTAGAAAACTACAATCCAATATTTAAGGCAGAAATCTACTTTATATGATCCTGGAAGTGTATTTACTTAACAGTTGTATAAGAATTAAATAAATAAATATTTATTTTTCCAATTCTTTCATTTATCGGTTGAAGGTCTGCTGTTGCAAACCCTCGTAAAAAAAGTCCAGTCTGATCTCACCGATGGTACCTTACAGAAGTATTTTGAAAGCCTGTTTATTTTAAGTATGCCCACGTTATTTTCTGTCACCTGATTTTTTGACAATGGCACGTTTCATCGATGATTTTATGTGAAATTAGTAAAAATTTGAATTAAAAATCGCTCAAGGCTATCTATTTTGATTTCTGAACCAAATAAATGCGGCCTGTAAACGGAGAATTATTATGAAACTCGTTAAATTGAATCACTAATTAAAATCCTTACTTGGGAATACTATGATGAAAACTTTATGATAAAAAAAAGAAAAAATCAAAAAGCTGAAATTTGTATTGGAATGATCGTCATCATTACATCGTTAAACAAATTTAGCCCTTTATACTATCTTATTTTATCTTAAAGTAATATTCCTACTAATTTATACCATAACTACATGCACTTTTTTTTTTGACTGGGCCTTCCGACATCTTGGTCATTTCAGCCCCCAACTATGTCTATATTCTATTTACCCTTATCCATACAGTACACTCATTCCGTTTGGTCGGTGGAGTAATTGATATTCTTTCAAACTAATCTAGATTTCTCAAACTAATCTAGATTGGGGTCGATGGAGTACTTTTATAAATATTCCGCCATCGACCCCGATCACGCAAGCTATTACGCCCTCAACGTTCGAGGGGCGATGATGACGTTATATTTCACCCTCACCCCTCGCCATTCACGCTAATAAATACATGCACTCAGACAAAACATAGACACAGCACATAAGACATATTATATACAATAAAAAAAAAAATTCCCCTAAAAAGCGGAACAGGGGACTGAAACTCACTACCGTGTTCGAGAACTCTTCTTAATTCCGGCGGCATGCCTACACGCTCTCTGTATGGAGCCAAGGCATGACAGGCCTCTATTATGTGGAACACATCGAGCAACCTTTCTCTGCGCGGGCTTTGGCCCAAAACACTCCCTCGTCTCCTCCTCACGTTCTCTGAGGTCCATCTATACATGCACTATTATTTTATTACATGTAATTGATAAAAAAAAGAATAAGAATAAACAAAGTAGTAATTTTAATTATAACATTTTTTATTTAAGGTCTTGGTATAGACAAAAAATAATAATTAATAAAATCACTAGTTTTCGTGGTTCACTTGACCAATTAATATCTTTCAATTAATTTAAATGGCAAGAAGGAGAGAAAATTCAAAAGGTGAGGTTGAGATGGGAAGTTGGTGTCCGAGTGGATCGAAGTCACGATAGCTCAAGTGGTGGTAGAGCAGCGGCGTATCTAAACGAAGATCGTGGGTTCGAATCCCGCTCGTGACACCGACTTTTTTTATCTCAACTAAAAACCTTAATTAAATGAAAGATATTCAATAAGGTCAAATATTACTATTATATACATATATGGAATAATTGTAAAACTTAATGACCTTATGAGCTTGCATATTAGACAGAGCACGATTGCCTTCATTACTTCATCATATGTTTGGGGAATGGGTTGCCTGAAAAAAAGTGCCATGGGTGGAAATCGAACCCACGACCAGGAGCCGAGAGTCTATCGCGCTGACCACTCGGCTACCGCGTTTCCCATGATTTTCTAATATTCGTTGTTTTTAAATGAATAAAAACAATTAAAATCAAATTTAGAATTTTAATGACAATTAAATAGGGAACGTAGGTGGCCACAACGGTTTATGCGTGGACACGGTGCTCAACACTGTAAGATAAACGTCCCCGGGTTCGAATGCAGGGCCGCTGGATTCGAACCCGGGACCTTTACCTTACAAAGTTGAGCACCCAGGGTGTCGGTGGCCACAACGGTTTATCCGGGGTTCGAATCCAGCGGCCCTGCATTCGAACCCGACATACTTACAAATTAGGGTTCATAAACCGACCTCTGCTGTTGCGAACCCTCGTAAATATATAATAGTTAGCTATTCATTGCAATTTTTTTTTTTTTAAGATTTTAAGTAGTCTGACCATATATATGACTGTAGGCAAATGTTGATCTCAACGATCCCAGCTCGATTCAATTTCTGAGCAATATTGGCATAATATTTCAAAAGTTAATAAATAGTACAAACGGTAATATTTATCTGAGTGACGCTTTGATGAATTTCATTAATTGAACTATGTTGTAAAAAAGACTTGAATTTATTTTTACCTTTGAGAGTTTAAGATTAAGATTTAGATTTACTTATGTGCTTTTTAAAAGAATTAAGAACTTTTTACCTTAAAGGAAATTTGTCTCTGGGTAATTAATTTAGATGTAAAGCTTTTTCTATTCAATTAAGCGTAAAATCGAAGATTTTTTTATCCTTGCTGGACCTTTATTTGTTTTCACAGCTTTATAAAATGTTTGTAATTAACTTCAAGTATCAATGGTTTTAATAAACATAATTTTCTTCTTTGTTTGCAAAACAAAATAAAGGCTAATTAAATATGACGTCTCGACGTTTTCGTTCCTGTGATAATTATTGGCGATGTCGTAATCAGAGTAAGTGAAGAGCAGGTGTTGAGAGAACGTTGTTAACTTTAACTTAGTTACACTCTTGTCTTTGAGCAAAGCATAAAACTAGAGGAATGAGCCGTGCTCCCTTTTGCCTAAATCCGCAATGATTGAAACGGGCTGTAACCCTGTTAGCCACTCCTCGCTCTTTTCAAAGGCCGTGAAAATTGTTCATTGAACCCAAGATTGCAGAGGGAAAAAGGGCAGGATTGCGGTTTTCTTTGAAACAACTATCCAAAACGGAATACAAGTTAAACACATTTTCAACACCATTCCATTTTGCAATTTTATTTTCACGTGGTGCAGCATATAATTATGCTCCTTTACGGTTTCATATTAAAAAGATGATGAATTTGACCGACGATACTTTGAGACATTTTTATTGAATTTTCTATATTCTTTTTCATTATAAAAATAAATCTTTCTTCGTTAAAATTAAATAAATAAGCGCGTAATAAGCTCCATTTTGCAATTTTATTTTCACGTGGTGCAGCATATAATTATGGCTCCTTTACGGTTTTACATTAAAAAATGATGAGTTTGACCGACGATATTTTGAGGCATTTTTATTGAATTTTTTAAATTATTTTTCATTATAAAAATAAATCTTTCTTCGTTAAAATTAAATAAATAAGCGCGTAATAAGCTCCATTTTGCAATTTTATTTTCACGTGGTGCAGCATATAATTATGGCTCCTTTACGGTTTTACATTAAAAAATGATGAGTTTGACCGACGATATTTTGAGGCATTTTTATTGAATTTTTTAAATTATTTTTCATTATAAAAATAAATCTTTCTTCGTTAAAATTAAATAAATAAGCGCGTAATAAGCTCCATTTTGCAATTTTATTTTCACGTGGTGCAGCATATAATTATGGCTCCTTTACGGTTTTACATTAAAAAATGATGAGTTTGACCGACGATATTTTGAGGCATTTTTATTGAATTTTTTAAATTATTTTTCATTATAAAAATAAATCTTTCTTCGTTAAAATTAAATAAATAAGCGCTTACTAAGCCCCATTTTGCAATTTTATTCTCACGTGGTGCAGCATATAATTATGGTTTCTTTACTGTTAAAATTAAAAAGATGAGTTTGACCGACGATACTTTGAGGCATTTTTATTGAATTTTCTATATTATTTTTCATTACAAAATAAATCTATCTACGTTAAAATTAAATAAATAAGCGCTTACAAGCTTAGTAACTTATAATTGTATAACATTCAGTAATAACAACTATTATTTTATATTATTTTCACTAACAACCAAAGCCAACATAAAGGCTACGTTGAAGTATTGCCAGGTTTGTTCAATTCTTGTATACTTCAAAAAAAAAAAAAAATAAATAAATAAAGATTGGTTTTAATATATGAAAGCTAGTTTGGGAGACTTCGGTGGTGGGTTTGATTCCCACCGTCACCATCCCGAAAAAAGGAATGCGCCGCATATGCATATAATGTACATATATCGAATCCCGCTCGTGACACTAATTTTTTTTCATTTAAACCAAAAACTTATATAAAAAGATTAGATTTATGTAAGGTTTGGGTTGAAATGAAAAAGTTAGTGTCACGAGTGGGATTCGAACCCACGACCTGCGGCTCAATACGCCGATGCTGTAACCATTGAGCTATAGTAACTTCTGAAGTAACGATAGCTTAATGGTTAGAGCAGCCGCGTATTGAGCCGCAGGTCGTGGGTTCGAATCCCGCTCGTAAACCCTATAAGCCTAACCTAAACTTTAACTTATAAAATAAATAGCCCACTAGATACAACCCCTTATCCCAATATCTCTTAAAAACCTAAAAAGTTTTTCTTTAAACTCGCTGCAATGGTGGGAGGTGTCCCACCAAGGTGTGATAAGATAAGAAAAAGGGCAGTTGGGTTTGCGGAGTTGGTATCGGACGTATAAAGGGCAATAAATCGATCCTTTCTTTCTTTCATTATCTCTTTCCTTATTTCCTCTCATAGTAATTTTTGTCAACAGTTTGTATTTTGTTTTATATTGTTTAAAGGTTTCTATTATTTTGTAAATTTTAATTTTTTAATTTAGAAGATAACATTATTATTTTAATTATATTGATTTCGAGCCATTTTATTTCATTTAATATCCTCACACATTATACTATAGTCCGGTGGTATCCCATTTCCGTCCCTATACGGGGCCAAGTTGCGACACCCTTCCAACACGTGCGACACCGTGAGTCTGTTATCTTGGCATGCTGGGCACCTGGATCGACTAGCGCCGCCCAACTGGTACCCATGAGTCGCACGTGTGTGTCCGATCCGCAGAAAGGTAAGGACAACGCTTTCCCTCCGGGATATCCTCTCCGGGCTCCACCGGTTGACCGACGACTTGACGGACACACTAAACTATAAGAACTATAGAAATTGTAAATGAAGGAATGAAGGATGGTGTTCAATACTTTTTAAAAGGATAGTTCCTACTCAAAGTAAGTTCTTTTTGCAACGATCCGGATTTCGAGCATTTTAGCTCATCATCAGGTTGAAGGACTTCTACAACCACGTCTCTCGACATGAATTGCCAAAGTGAACCGCTGATACCTCCGCCAACGCGACGTTCCAATTATCAGCTGATTTTTTTTAATGACGCTCTATTTGAACGTGCGAAACGCGGAAATTATAACACAAATAAATATTAGAATAATAAATACTTAATATTACAATAAATTACTATAAAAATTATAACAATTAAAATAATTAGATTAATTATTTGGATGTTTGATATTATTTATGTACATATTTAAAATGGGAGGTATATCAAAAACTCTTATATTATTAATGCAAGTTACGTGTGTTGACTAAACGAGAGTCTTTTTAAAAAGAACTTTATTAGTTAAACACAAGTTATTATTTGAGAAGAACCTTTCCTGTTCACGGATATGATTAATCTGAATCTATCTTTACAAGTGTAAAAGGAATAGTGAACAGGGAAGGGTTTATTGCTTACAAACATTCTTCGAATCTGTACAGACGCAACATCATATGTCGCTGAACTAAGGGTTTTGTGCAGGCGTAACTTGCATTTATCACCATGTTCAATTTTACATTTTTTAATTTCAAATTTCTCAAACCAATCTAGTTCTTTCCCTTTGTTGAAACTATGTAACACTCTTGTATTTAAATTTGAATTGAAATTATGTTTTGTTTCTTTTAGATGGTCCTTAAATTCCGAAAATTTGCTCGATTTAGGCAAGTGTTCTTTTACTCTTGTTTTTATTTCTCTACCGCTTTGTCCTATATATTTAATATCACAATCATTACAATTGAGTACAAAAACCCCACTTTTTGCCAAGTTGTCTACTTTGTCTTTAGGTTTTGAGAGGATGTTTTTAAGTGTACATTAGAAAATGTATAAGAACTATTTTCTACTTTGTTATATAAGAAACTTTGACTTTTTTATTTAATAAAAATTCCCCTGGGGCGACGTTGTAAATATTGCTTACTTTCGCATGTAATTATTTCAACTGTTGATATAACTCGCAATAAATCTAATGGAATTTCGCCCGCTACACTTGGATTCTACCAGTCGATTCGCTTAATTGAATTCTACTTTTACAATAGATAAGAGGGTTGTCGCCCTACCCGATAGCTATAAAATGTGCATTCCATTACCCGGTGCAATTTCTGGAAATAATTTAAGGGCTGAACAAATATTTGCCGGGGGATTGGGGCAGAGTCAATTTCACGGAAGGTGGCCGTGTCTGAAAGGAAGTCGGCGCCGGCGGAGGGTGAAGCAAGTTGGCTCGGCTGAGCTTTTCAAACTTGCCCGTATTGAAAACTACATTCAAGTTTAGGTGTAACACATTTGACGGCGGAGAACATTAGAGAATTAACTGCTTGCTCCATTCAGACCGGCGTTAATACGCCGTGCCTGTAGAATGGGAAATATGAACTCGGCGGGTCTCTTCTTTGCCGGGTAAATTTGGAAAACGTGAAAACGTTTTATCTACCTCCTTCGTTTTAAATCTTCACTATAATGGAATTACTTTTGTCCACGTTTTACTTACTTCACTTAAAACAGTCTAATTGTGTTTCTTTTTCATTTGTTATCTTCTAAAAGAAAGTCAAACTGGCGTTAAAGAAGTTCTAAATAAATGTGGTTGTACTATTCTTAGATCTTTTTTTTAAGATTTTTACATCATTTATTTTTAACTATAACTGTATATCTATTATACATGGTGTGCTTTGTAAATTGCTCGGCTAAATTTCTCTCGAACCAATGACGCTATAAAAAAAATTAAATAAATAAATAAAATTAAAAAAATAAAAGTTCAATATTTTAGTCTAGTTTCAAAATTGTAGAAATATTGTACTGTGTATCTCAGATCCAGTTCAACTTCAAAATTTCGAATAGGACCCTATACTGATACTTCATATTATAGGAACCATTTACGTTTTAGCGGTCAATTGACCAAATTAATTTTTTCAATTAATTTTTACGTAAGGTTTTTGGCTGAAATGAAAAAAAATTAGTGTCACGAGCCTAATTCGAACACCACTCATTTTAAACCATTTATATACATTTATTTTGTATTTTGGTCATTTTGGACCAATAAACTCTGCCTAGTATTTTTAATTGACAAAAATCCACTACTAACAAAAGTTGACTGACAGACCAAAACATTAAATGGCCCAAATGATTTAAAACGCCAGAACTGGTGCATCATCCGCCAAGCTCAGGGAAAACATACAGAGCATATAAATCATTATTGAAGATAGCGTGAAGCCGAAAAGCTCTTGAATGAAATGTCAAACAGTGATCATTGACGGGTCGAGAAAATTGAGATCATCCATTCTCCGGTCAGCTACTCAGTTTAAACCATGGTTTTGTATATTAAATCCATTATATTTCGTGGTTCGATTGACCAAAAAACTTCTTTCAATTAAATAATCTTTATGTAAGTTATTGGTTGAGATAAAAAAGTCAGCGTCACAAGCGGGATTCGAACCCACGATTTTCGGCTAAATACGCCGCTGCTCTAACCACTTGAGCTATCGTTACTTCGATCCACTCGGATACCAACTCTCCACCTCAACATACAACCTTTCGAATATTTTCTCCTTTTTGCCATTGTTCATATAGGTTTTAGTGAATTAAACCTTGAGCAACCACGCAAACCCGATAATTGCCAAACCGACAAGAAAAATGATCAACTGAGAAAACTATAAACAAAAGAACAGTTGGCCAGCTGAAGTCCGAAACAAAAATCAACCAAAATAATTACTTATCATTATTCAGAAATCGTGAGATGCGGTCTGGTGTAATGTAGGTTTCAGAAAAACATATTCTTTATCGTGCCAACGTTTCGATCTTTATTGAGATCATCTTCAGTGCTCAAAGTGTCAACACCACACGCAATAATGGCACACTTACGCAGAAAACACTTTGAGCTCTGAAGATGATCTCAATAAAGATCGAAACGTTGGCACGATAAAGAATATGTTTTTCTGAAACCTACATTACACCAGACCGCATCTCACGATTTCTAAATAAATATCGATTAACGGTCACTAATCACCACACACGTTTTTCTGAAACCTACATTACACCAGACCGCATCTCACGATTTCTGAATAATCATCGTCTAACGGTCACTAATCACCACACATTTCTACACGTAATTACTTATGTGCAAATTTTTTTATTTTTCCTTATGATAAATTATTTTAATTTTAGTTACCATGCTAGAATCATTTCTAATTTGGTACAAATTATAAAAAGTGTTCAATACACCTTCATATAATTTTATGTACGTGCGTGAATGAAAAGATCACTTTATATCACGTAAACAAAAAGAGATAGTATATATAATACAACATTTCTTCTTCGTCGAAAATGGCTTTTTTTATATTGATTTTAACGTAAAAGATTTTTGACGCCAGCATCGTATGCTGCGGGAGCCTCGGAAGCAATCGGAGCCCGCATAATAAAGAAATTAGCCGCATTATCCCATCACAATAGTTTAATTGTCCTCGTGCACGGTCGCCATTAGGTTTGCCGGTGTTCGCCTTCCTCACGGTCCCATTATAGTTTATAAAAGATTTAATATGCCGATACCGGCCGACGCCACGCCACGTCCACCAGGCGTGATTTAACAAAATGTAAATTTTATAGCTTTATTCCAACTGGACAGCACGGTTTTAAGTTAATTTTTGCAAAACGCTTTCGGGATATGGGCTTTAATGATCTTTTACACATGCGAATTTCCTGACGTATTCGATCAAAATAATTGCGATTTTAGACATGTAACAAAAAACGTCATTTCCAACGATTTTAAACAACTTACGATGGAATTTTTTTTCGAAATGTTCTGCTAAAAATATCTAAGGATTGAATTTATCAAAAGAATAGACTTTGTGATCCCTAGACAACTTCCTGGCCTGCAGATGGAAATTTAATGGACGGCCGGGTCATCTTAATGATCCTCCCAGACCGCGGCCGCTCTCCTTTACTGTAGGAAATTTCCCTGAGTACCATGAATTTTAGAAAGCAAGGCCTCCTCTCTCATTACTCCTCGCAAAGGGCTTGTATTATTCAAGTTTGGGACCGTTGCAAAA
Source organism: Cimex lectularius (assembly GCF_000648675.2). NCBI lineage: Eukaryota > Metazoa > Arthropoda > Insecta > Hemiptera > Cimicidae > Cimex > Cimex lectularius. Next base: position 2,239,731 of record NW_019392649.1, on the reverse strand, counting down.
GCATTCCTCAAATTCACGGCCTCAACCGCAGGGTAGTGTGTCATCGCAGCCACTTTTCCTTTCCACTACTCATTTCGTATAACAGTTTGTTCTTCATTAAAACTGAAATGTACAACTGAATTAAATTTTATAATATTGTTTTTAAAATTGTTAATTAGATCTGCGAGATGTTGAACCAGTTCTGTCTATACAATCAATCAGATCTGATTTTTTCGTATTCATTCTTGGATTTATTCAAGCAAAACGATTAAAATACAACAGATTTAAAGTATAAAACAAAAGCATGATAATAAATTCCCCTGCAAGAGGATGAACTTACGTCCAACTGATTAATTGCCCCAATCCGTTTATTATCGCTTGTTTGTGCATTCAAACACTTATCGCACCAACTTTAATGGTGATATTTATAATCTGTAAGATTTTTTATCGAGAACATTGAAGTAATGAACTAGTTCATTGTAGGTCATTCATTTACATCACACACGGCCGAATAACCAAATATGCCCATACATGATTGATCCAACATGACCAAAATACTATTCGATTAACGTATACAAATAGACAAAACTTCTTTCAATTAATTAATGTTTATGTACGTTATTGGTTGAAATGTAAAAGTTAGTGTCACGAGCTGGATTCGAACCCACGACCTTCGGCTAAATACGCCGCTGTTCTACCGCTTGAGCTATCGTGACTTCGATCCACTCGGACATGCGTTCCCGATTTACTCATCGTCAACAAGACAAGAGGATCTTTAACGTCCGCACCTGGCCTATTCGGCCTTATCGGACGCTTTGATTCTCAAGATGAGAGCTGACGCACTTCTGCATACGACGGAAATGTGTTACCGCCGCAGCATTGGTGTAGTGGTGTCCCGGCCCCTAAGGGTCAGTAGCCACGCTATCCGTTTGTCCACTCCGAATGGTCGGGCCCGCATTGTGCGTCGGGTCGTACGCCGCACGCGAGGGGCTAACGGGCCGAAATACATCAGCCCGTCCCCCCCTCGCGTACTCCCTAGATCCACTCCTAGATCCTAGATCCACTCGGACGCCAACTTCCCATTTCAACACACATTTCGAATTTTCCCCCCATTTTGCTGATTTGTCAAATGTACTGTAATCAAGATTCAATTAGTTAGGATGAGGTGGGAAGTTGATGTCCAAATAGATTGAAGTCACGATAGTCTAAGTGGTAGAGCAGCGGCGTATTTAGCCGGATTTAATATACAAAGCCATGGTTTAAACTTAGTAGCTGACCAGACAATGGATGATCTCAATTTTCTCGACCCGTCAATGATCACTGTTTGACATTTCATTCAAGAGCTTTTCGGCTTCGCGCCATCTTCAATAATGATTTATATGCTGTGTAAGTTTTTCCCCGAGTTTGGCGGATGGTGCACCAGTTCTAGCGTTTTAAATCAGTTGGGTCATTTAATGTTTTGGTCTATCAGTCACATTTTGTTATAATTAGTAGTGGATTTTTGACACGCACAGCCAAATAAACAAAACTAGGTCCAAAATGACCAAAATATAAAATAAATTATTATAAATGGTTTAAAATGAGTGGTGTTCGTTGACCAGTGGGTGAACTCAGGTTGAACTGACCGACAGTTCTCAATTTTTTTCCGTCTATACTATCTGGTTTACGTTGAATGTATTTCGGCTTTACACCATCTTTATGACCTGTAGGATTTTATATATTAGGTCTGTGAGATGACAAACAAGTTCCTACTTTGAACGTGATTTGGGTCAGCCTATCAATTTTGTTTTCTTCTATCAGACGATTTACCGCATTTTGCCATATTTAGTGGTGGATGTTCGTCAAATACAGAGAAAACAATAGTCTTGTCTGATTTATCTGAAACGACCATAACACAATAAGAAAAACTGTTTCAACAATGTATACAATGGTCGTTGACCAGAGGGTGGATTTACTCTTAAACTGATACGTACTGACCAATTTTTTTCGGTACGTATATACTATACTTAACTTCTCTAATTTCGTGGTCCGCTTGACCAATTAAATCATTACAGTTAGTTGAGATGAAAAAAGTCAAGTAGTCATGAAAAATGGCAAAAAGGAGGTCATAAGGTGGGGTTGAGATAGGAAGTTGATGTCCGAGTGGATCGAGGTCACGATAGCTCAAGTGGTAGAGCAGCGGCGTATCTAGCCGAAGATCGTGGGTTCGAATCCCGCTCGTGCCATTGACTTTTTTTCATCTCAACTAAAAACCGTAATTATTTGTAACTATACTTAACGTTGAATGAATACGCGTATCGTCTTCACGTCTTCTTCAGTGGAGATCTTTATTCTTTCTAAAGCTTTTTAGGGGCCACATAATAATGAACTAATTCTGTCGTTGTAGGCATTCGAGTCTGCTTATCAACAATGCTTTTCAGAAGCGTGTATTTTTTTCAGATCCAGTGGTGGATTTTAATCACACAGGGCCAAATAAGCAAAAATGGACAAACAGGAGTTATTTTTGTTAAATTCATAGGATGATTTGTAGACACAAAGACACCCGTATCTGAATAGCAGGAGTGGAAAAATAGGCAAACTAGAGTGATGAAATACAAGATTAACGTGCAAAAAAACATGATTTAGTTGTGTTGGTTGCTCTGTGGAGGAGATGCGAATTAGTTAAACTCCATTACATTTAGTGGTCTGATTGACCAAATTACTTCTTTCAATGAATTATTCTTTGTATGTAAGGTTTTGGTTGACTTCGAAGTTACAATAGCTCAAGTGGTTAGAGCAGGGGCGTATTGAGCCGATGATCGTGGGTTCGAATCCCGCTTGTGACACTAACTTTTTCCCTTCAATCAAAACCTTACATACAAAAAATAATTAATTGAAAGAATATGTTAAACTGTTTTGCATGAATTTTTTTTTCTTGATTTTGTACTTAGAACCTACTGTCAATAAGATTAAAACGGAAAACCTACATACAAAAACGTACATTTATGCAACATCAAACAAAAAACTTAACTTTTGAGCGAGATTCGTTTTACTATCTAAAGGTAACTAGTATTAGCGCACTGACGACAAAACCAGATCAAAGTAAACAAGCTAGGGTAGACGGACCTAACAAGTAATCAATTCTATCAGAACAACCTGAAACCATGAATTAGTTATTTAAATATAAATAAAATTAAGTAAGTGTTACGTTTAACACATTACTTATAAAAATTTAATATCAAATGAAAATCAGATATGACGACTCAAAGCAGCTTTAATTAACATATTTAATATTGTGTTAAACAAAAAGTTCTTGAGTTTCTTTATCTTCCATCTTTTTTACTGACGCTTCTTAATTTTCTAACATTTCGTTTTAATGTGTGGCGTGTAGTGACAGTTAATTAATGATTATTTGGAGATCGTGAGATGCGATCTGGTGTGACGTAGATTTATAAAAACGTTTTCTTTATCCTGCCAACGTTTCGAATTTTATTGAGATCATCTTCAGGGCCTGGGATTTATAAACATTGTTTAAATTATATCAACACATCCTACATGTATTTCTATCATTTAACAAAACAATGTCCATAAATCCCAGGCTCTGAAGATGACCCCAATAAAGATCGAAACTTGGCACGATAAAGAAAATGTTTTTCGTTTTAATCTTGCATGCCAAATTATTATTAAAAGAAAAAAAAGTCAGGTGTTAAGACAATGGTTTTATATCGTTTGTTGTAAGTTTTTTAATTGACTGCATCTTTTATCGCCTCACATGTCATTTTATCGTTATAGTGAAAAGTTCAATGAGAGACGAAGATAATATTGTGCTAATGGAGTTATCAAAACAATATCCCTCGTATTCGAATCCGCTCATGTCTAAGTGATTTACTCAATCAAATCACTCAAACAAAACAATAGAATTTGTAATCAGTTAATTGAATGAGCAAATGCCTGTCTCCTCAATTCAAATCCGGGAATCATCATCAGTTTCCCATCTTAAGAACTTCCTTTTCTAACATGAATTTTTAATGACAAAAAAGTTAATTTCATCACCAATAAAAAGGAATACTTAAGCGTAAATAGGTTTAAAAATTCACAAAGTAAAAGGTTAAAACAAATCGTGAATAATAGCCCGTCGGGGGTGAACTAAGGTAAACCGGTTGAAAAGAAGAGTCAGAACTTAATTACTAGTACAAAAGTTTCCCCGTTAATGAGAATTTACCAACCTGCTTTGGTAATCTTAGTTTTGAACTTTTCACAAAATTAATTTTGCCGATATAAAACAGAACGAAGTTTTTTAATGTTTACATCTATTTTTTTTAATTTGTGAGCGTTGACAGAAGAATAAATTGTCACCCGACCAATTACGACTGTTAGTACTGATAGTGATATCAGTATTTCAGCAATCACATTTTGTTTTGTCCCCTACACGTTCTCACGGTTTAGATAATCTTAATAACGATCATTTTCGGATGCTCTGAGGCGAAGTAAGTAAGAGAGAAAATAACAGTACAATTTTTTTAATCATTTCGTTTGTACCCTATACATAATAGTATATGAAGTCTTTTCGGAGGATCTACGGAAGAGGTCAAACACAGAGAAAACTTCCTTTCGGTTTTCGCTGAGCTTTCGACAGTTTTTATACTGTCATCTTCAGGGCTGAAACCTTAATGGGGAAATAAAAGACATAGTGTGTGTGTGGGGCTCAGCATCTCATAAAGTCTAAAAAACTAGTAAAATCTTCCTTTCTTTGTTTTCAGGTACATGCGATAACATTGCGTTTCTTATATATATATATACTGTGATCGCATGTACCTGAAAACAAAGAAACGAAGATTTTACTAGTTTTTTAGACTTTTATGAGATGCTGAGCCCCAAAAAACGTAATGTACTTCTGTGCCCAAAACACCATGTCTTTTATTTCCCCATTAAGGTTTAAGACCTGAAGATGACAGTATAAAAAACTGTCGAAAGCTCGGCGAAAACCAAAAGGAAGTTTTCTCTGTGTTTGACCTTTTCCGTAGACCCTCCGAAAAGACTTCATGTTTCCAGCAGGTCGATAATCTAGCTCGTCGTTACATAATAGTATATATTACAAATGTTATCACAAAACCTTTTTTCACACAGTCTCAACACTATAATGCAATCGCTGCACCCAGAGGAACCTTGAGAAACCAGCCAATCCTGGGACTCAGTATGACGGATTAAGGGGCAAGGGGTTCTCTATGTCATCGATGATTAAGGTGACGTTGCGGGTTCTCGGGTTTCGGAGTTGTAGATAGGGCTGGAACAGTAGGGTTAGAATGGATCGCGAGGTTGTTGTGAAACGTTTAAAATCGGGAACGGATCAGTTCGTTGCCCAAAAGAATGTTGAGGTTGTTGCAAATAATGAGATTAGTGACCAAATAAACTGCTTTGGCCATTTGTCTGAGGATTTGGAATAATACATGGCTTCGCTCCATATGTCCAAAAGGGGTCGTACAAAAGTCCTGTTTAAGGTTTTTTTTACTGTTGCGGTTCAACGCGGATTTCGGTGCTAGAAGTCTTCGTACTTATTCAAGTCTTCTGTTATATTGTTGTTTCTTAAGTCCTGAGTGAGTTCTACGTCAGTCTGCTGTCTAGGTAAAGCCCTAAAAATTTGGCTTGAATGGGAGTCGGTATCACTTTGTCGTTGATGTGCAGTGGAAGGCAAAACTGTTTTTCAATGTGAACGTACACTGAGTCCACAGTTTTGTCATATGCATTTGCACTAGATTTCAATAAGCTCAAGACGTTCTTGGATGTTGTGAAATAGCTTGGATAGGATTCAAATTAGAGAAGAAATCTAGGTATCTTCTGCCTAGGTAGTACGATGGTATAAGAGTGTGCAGGTAGATCACCAGTACAGATGTTAGAAAGGATGGGACTAAGAATGCTACCTTGTAGAACGCCGACTTTGATCGATCAGATTTCCGAGAACTCGTTGCCTTGTCTCCTCACTCTGAAGCAGCGATCGGTTAGGTAAAATAAACAAGGAGAGGTAGAAAGCGTTTAAGTTTATAAAGTAAGCCGGGGTGCTGGACTGAAAACCATTATATAAACACATTCTTCTATGAAAAAATATTTTTCAGTTAAACTGATCGACACGGGTCACATTATTGAGTACAATATTGAGTTGAAGCCTAGTTACCTTGTAGTCAGACCGATTTTAGTTTTATGTTTATATTATTCTTATATGTTATTATTATCATATTTTTAAATATGAAAAAACACTAACGAAATAAAAATGAAAAAAGAACTATTACAAAATATAGATTATTGAATACAACATTTACTGAATATTAATATAAATCACTTTCCCCACTGCTGGCCCACTATAATAAATTTCTCCAGGCCGACCCCCCTGGCAATATATTTTTCTGACAAAGGAACATCAATCATTTGTAATCCTTTTAAAAGAAGGAAGCAAGTAACCCAGGAAGAAGTGGAGAACAACAGGGAGACTTTGGGGATTAAGAGACCATTAAAGTTTAAATAAGGGAGGCAGGGATGACGGGGTCGATTGATTTCATTAGCAGAACAACGGGTTTGTGTGGCCACACCCCACGTCCATGGGGGACCCTTCTTTAATATACAACCTCGTCCTTGTTTATCAAACCGGCGATTAATTGAAACGTTTTCAACTGGCTGATATTTATATTCGCAGGTTTTTATTATTCGGCCGGACAGTATATACAAAACTGCTGTTATAACTGATTAAACTTATAACATAATATCCGGCTATTCTATTAAATTATTATCTCTCTAAAAGCTTTCTTGTAAATTAAGGGGCAGTGACACAGGAGTCAAAAGGAAATAGCACAAGGACAAAAACTAAGTTCAGCCTGATAGACTGTAATTGAATAACAGAAACCAGAAATAACAACATTTTTAATTCTAATTGAAAAACGTCTCCCATGTGGGTGGGCAGTATACCATCCTCACATTTTGAGCATGCTCGTGCGCATATAAAATTCCTTTGGGAAGAAAATTGAGATATCAACTAGAAAACTACCAGCAAATTTATATGAGAATCCGACAAATGGTTTCAGAGATATGGTGTACGCGATTTTACGTCTGCGCATTCGGAGGCGATACCGCTGATCCGATTACGATGACATTCTTCGGGTACCATCTAATAACCAACGTGCACAATCGTTGAAAAGTTTATAAAAATTTGTCACACGCTTTCTGAGTTTTGCCGGTTACAAGGAATTGACCACTTACCAAATTTGCTCAGAATGGACTGAAACGCAAACTGCGAGTGGAAGTTTTGATTTTGGAGGACAACATTTTTTCGTCTTTTCCAATGGATAGAAGGCTTCTCTACCTTCGGTTATTCGGAAGCAAAATACAAATATGTTAAAATTTATTATGGTAAATATAAATATGTAGACGCGGTTTGCAACAACAAGTACTTCGATTAAAACGAACAGTCGACATAAATTGTTCACTATTCAGCTTCAGGCTTTTTATCAGTCGACATAGAAATCTCTTCAGTTATATTTGTTGGATTGTGCTTTTTTTACTCAAGATAAGAAACTTTCCTATTGATTTACAGTAACATGTTAAATGTTATCATGATCCTGTTTTGTTTTGACTTTATTCAACCGATTTATAGTATTTACGTTCAAGAGAGATTTCCTTATCTCCTATCTTCTGTCTTGCTATTTCCGTACGCCCTTCCAATAATACTTTTTCCCCACTTTGGTGCAACAGTCTGAATTAAGTTGCAATTTTAATGACAAGGGCTTTATCTTCCTTCTTCCCTGTGTGATGTTCAACCAAGTCTTTGTGGTCACGGTTTAGCTTATGGCATTTTTTTGGCCTCTATGAACGTAGTTCTTCAGTTGTACTAAGTGAGGTGTCCACTTATAGGTTTTTATTATTATTTTTCTATTGTAGTGTTTTGGAGAAAACTTCGAGACAGGTTTTTTTTAATTTTTTGTTTGTTCTAATGAGCCAAACCTAATATCGAAAGAAAAACTTCGCAACAACTTCCTCAAATAACTTCAACAAACGGGTTCTCAACGGATTAGGCGTTGACACGACGCTCATCATTGTTAGGTACAAGGTCTCGGGTCCGAAAGCAGAGCCACTGGATATACGAATGTGCTATTTTTCAAAAAAACCAAACCCCTGAGGGTTGATATGACCTCACATCTTGCAAACCCTCGTAAAAAAGAAAAAAGTAAAAAAATCGACTAACAGGACTTTCCGGATGTAGCTCATTATGTAGCTTAACCAACGAATATTCTCTCCTCTTTTTTGTAATAATATAAAATATTTTTAAGATATGTACAATATGTCAAGCAATATGAAACCTAAAGATTAGTGTGATTGGTCTTTAAGATAAATGTTAAATATAATTTAAGGCTATACATTTTTTTTCTTTTTTTGAGGAGGTAGGATTATTTCAAAGCCTCTACTTACAAGAAAACCGGGTTTTTGGGAACCCATCATTTAATTGTACGGTACAAACGGTTTTTTATTTGATGCTACTCTTGCAACTTGCAGTCACTTTTCCCAACTGCAGAATCATCTCCAACTTTTTCTTGTAATGCACGAAACTTGTAATGAACGAACACGAAACGACATGACGAGATGCCCAGGAAGTAGAATAACATAAAATTAATGTTAAGTGGTACTGGTCTGTAATATAGGTGTTAAATACAGATTAAAGTTGTACAATAATTTTTTTTAATTATGCAAAGCCTCAAGCATCATCACAACAATTTTTATTTGCATTTTATTTGTCAAACATTAATTCCTTTAAATGTGTATTTGTAGACGAATATTTGAGGAAATTTTTCCGAAGTTTTGAAGCATGTGAAAGAATTAATTGGCTTATAATTATATTAAGTAAAATGATAATTAAAATGGTTGTTGGTTGAAGAAGTCGGAAAAAATCGTCTTTCCGATGACGTTGCTTGGAAATAGTTTTTGACGAATAACTTGAAGCTGGCTGGCTCAAATTAACAACTGTTTGCATAATTCTATTCAGTGACAACAATTATTTTATAAATGTTCATCGATGAATAACTTGCTATTTGAAAAAGTTAGGTCCTTATTCGTATCTCGCTTTGTGAAGAGTTAGAACAAAACTTTTGGCGCATGATAAACTAAACAAAGAAATAAATTTTTACGTATCTCGTTGTTTTTCTCACAAACACACTCATACAAGAATATAAAAAATGCGAGAACAGAAGTTAAACTCACCCTGTATTTGTTGGATTGAACTTTTTTCCTACAGTACAAACTTTCTTATTGATCTTCACATTAACAGACAATACATATTGCGATTTACTCTTCTTCTTGGTAGAACGTTCAACAAACTCTTTTCTTCCACTCTCAATATTTTGAAGTGCATGTTGAGTCTTCAGTGCCCGGAAAGGAAACTAAAAATAACCTTAAGATTATGCGTATTATCCTTGATGCGTATGGCACTTTTATGCGGGACTTTCTTTCCGTAGGTGAGGCCTATGTTTTTGGGCAGAATTTACCAGGCTATCTTATTCTTTGCTATTTCCCTCGGCGATATTTGGTACGCAGACCTGCAATGATCCTGACTTGTTCGGCCTGCTGAATCTTTTCAGCTCATGTGAGACCTCTGGTTGGGTCAATCTTTCTTCGGCATAACGTACGATGGCTACCATCTCTCTTGCCATTTCCTTATTCCTATTCAGTTCGCCTATGTTCAGTATCCGGACAAATTTTATATTGAGATTTCTTTGTCTTTGATATACCTTATCTACAGTACGTTCAGGTACAGTTTGATGTGTATACGTGATTTTACCGGTGAGGCCATTGCTTTTAGCAGAAAGTGCCATAGCTACCTCTTCCCTCGCTATTATCAAATGTCTACAGCGCTGGAAATGTTCTGTAAGGTAGCCTTTCTTATATTGTGTTAAGTTCGTCCTTGATAATTCGGTCTGGCATACGTTTAGGCGAGAGTTTCTTGCCTTAAGTGAGGTCAGTGTTTGTTCAGAACTTGCAGAACTTGGGACAAGTTTCTACGGCCTTGCTATTATCTTTTGGCTATTCATGTCAGGCTATTTTCTGTCAAAAGACGTAATATCATTTTTAGTTTTGATTATTCATGATACGTCAGGTCTGTAATACGTTCAGACCATACTTTCTTATGTTTGTACGTGATTTTACTAGTGAGGCCTATTTTTGAGGCAGAACGTACCAACGCTACTTTTTCCCTCGATATTACCAAATATCTATAATATATTGAGCTTTGTCCATCCTTGGTGCTTTAGCTATGCTGTACGTTTAGGCAAGATTTATTTCGCTCAGTTGATGTCATTGCTTCTTGTGCAAGACGTAGGACGGCTACCATCTGCCTTTCGATTTCCATATGTAATTCGATTCGACATAACCCGGTTAACGGGCCTGTAATTATTTTTATTTTTTAGCACTGGAAAAACTGGCAACTTTCTGAACGATGTATTTTGGCCTTTTCTGCTCTCAGGTAATGTTAACTTGATCATTTCAGCAATTAATATTTTTTACAGCAGTTTGAAATTGTACAGATAAATTCTTGTCCTACTGACATTGCTATTATCAGTCTCTAATTTCACCATCTGTACCGTTTTCCCTTGGACCTCAACGAGAGGGAGTTTTGTCTTAGTTTCTGTTTCTCTAAGTGCACTCACGCACTCCCACACAGTCTGATATCGTCTGTGAGGTGATGACAATGTTTTGATTGCACCTTATCTATGCAAAATCTAATTTTATCCTCTATTTCTCAAGGTGTACTATTTTTTGTACATATTATGCAGATAGGATTTTAAAAGGGAAATTGGTATTTTAATTTTTACACATACGAATATCGTCTTGGGTTTACTTTTAGAGATGTCAAAATACCAAATACAGTTCTTTCTTCCATCTCGCTATTTGTGCTACTGTAATTTCATGTTTCTCGTAAAATGGTATGAAACAATCATTGTTTATAAGTATACTCAATATTACATCCTTTATTTTATTTTATTTTTTTTTTAATTAATTTTTTTTGAGCTTCTGTGCAACTGATTTACCTGTTTGAACACGAGTATATTTAGGAAATAGACAAGGGTATAGATTTAATTTTTAATGAATCGATTTTGGGTAGTCCCTTTTTTAGACATTTTCTTTTGTACACATATGCAACGTTGAAGAATATTTATTGTTACAATTAATTAATCTTTATGTAAGGTATTGTTTGAGATAAAAAAGTCAATGTCACGAGCGGGATTCGAACCCACGACCTTCGGCTAAATGCTGCTCTACCACTTGAGCTATCGTGACTTACTTTTTATCTCAAGCAAACCTTCCATAAAGATTAATTAATTGAAACAAGTTATTTGGCCAATCGGACGACGAAATCTAATGGATTTGATAAGTAAAAATGAAGTATAGCTTCACTATAGCTCACCCAGGCCATTTCATTTGTTGCCGAGAATCGAATAGATTACACGATATTTGAAAAATGGCAAAAAGGAGGAAACATTCAAGAAGGTGGTGTTGAGATGCAAAGTTGGTGACCGGGTGGATCGAAGTAACTTAGCTCAAGTAGTAGAGCAACGGCGTAGTTAGCAGAAGGTCGTCGGTTCGAATCTCCCTAGTGACAGTGACATTTTTATGTCAACCAATAACTTACATAAAGATTAACTAATTGAAACAAGTCATTTGGTCAATCGGACCACGAAATCTAATAGAATTATTTCTACCTAAAGATATCCCAGTACAATTAAATAATATGATTGTCTATTAAAGTTACGTAGGAGAAATATAAGCAAAGATTTATTACAACAACAGGAAAGAAAAAATTAATAAAACGGGAATAATATAATACCCGATCAATAATATGGGTACCTGATTATTCTTACCCATACCCTCCACCGATTTTAGATGTCTCTCCTGTGGTGCTTTCAACAGATGTGCACAGTTTGGAAGATAACGTTACAATCCCAAGGAAACGACAACCTATTCCGTGTTTACCGCGTGTAATTCTATTTTACAAATGTTTCCGTCCTTTCAGTAGACCCACGGGCCGCAGTGCACCCTCGCGCCTTTTCAACTTTTCGCTCCAAGGAAGAATCTTTTGTGAGGAGAGAATGCAAATAAAGGCGGATTCAAAATTGAAATTTCTCACCTGGCCTTTTCTCCTCGAGGAAAGTATTTTACATGCATAGAATCGAAAGCCAGCGTGTTCAGCGTGTAATAGGCTTAAAGGCGTGGGAGGAGAGGAAAGCAAGCGTCTGAAGTAAGACCGGCGCGCCATGATTTCCAATTCCGATATTGTCAATATCCTTCAAAACGGGCTATTGGGACAAACACCCGGCTATATTGAACACCTTATCAACCTTGTGTGCTTCCACTGATTGATTCTCTCCGCTGTATAAACCGGACGTAATTAATTTGTTTTGAAAACAGTACGTCAACCCAGTGTCGGTCATTGCTCCGAAGATGATTTGCCAGAAGACACGAACATTTTTTAAATAATTTTATGAACAATCTTGAAATTGCGATAATGATCATTACGTGACCGGATTGTTCAACAGATTTCTGGTATGATATTGGGCCATAAGAGTTTAAACAAAATGTTTTTTTTCTTTACTGCTTCATATTCGTCCATGGTGCTATTTTAGAGAAAAACAAGTGCATTTTTTAAATTTAATTCCAATTACTTAAGCATTGGTTCGGAATGTAACCTGAAACATCATCAGATGAACACAGGTTATTAGAATTGTTCTGAAGTGCTTTTTAGTAAAATTATTTCCATATTAACAATTTATTATTTTACAATTTATAATTTATTATTTATTTATTTGTTATTTATTAGTAGTGTACATTAAATTACCATTGTTATATTTAAGCCTTAATTAGAAAGACACCTTGTTAAANTACAAGGGAGTTGTCAAACCCATACTTCTTTACACTTGTCCTGTATGAACGTTTACATGCTAAACGAATCTGCCTAATAATACAAAGGATACAGAACAAATTTTGAAGACTAGTCATATCATCTCGCAGACGGACCAGGTTATACCAACTCCACAATGAATCTGACATATCTTGGATATACGACGCGGTGAAAGCACAAACCATAAATCTTCACTATAAACTCGCCTCAAATAAGAACCTCTGCAGATCGATTGGAAATTATGACACCCCGAATCCATGGAAGCACAAACGTTTAAAAACAATCCTGCACTAAATAATTCGTGTATACAGGGTCCACACGTGTTATGTTATTTATATATTTAATTAATTATTTTTTCTTAGAGTGTACATACATGTGCATATGTATGCAATCACCTATTTATTTGTGCATATTTATTATCTAATTCATTATTTATTCCATTTATTTATTATTTTATTTATACTATTTATACATTCCATTTATTTATTTTATTTATTCAAATTATATATATAATGAATTATTCTTTTTTATGTAAGGTATTGGTTGAGATAAAAAGTCAGGGTCACGAGTGGGATTCGAACCCATGACCTTCGGCTAAATACGCCGCTGCTCTACCACTTGAGCTATCGTGTCTTCGATCCGCTCGGTCTCGAACTTCCCATCTCAACCTCACCTTTTTGAATTTTTCTCCCTTTTTACCATTTTCAAGTTTTTATCTCAACCAAGATCTTACATCAAAGAATAATTAATTGAAAGAAGTCACTTGCTCAACTGATCAAAAGAACAAAAATGGATTTATATATAATGTTTATACATAATTTATAACTATGTACATATAAGTTATTTAAACTTTGTTATCGGTTAAATTGCTGACTCACACTTAAAGAAGTTTTAAATTGTTCATATAATTTAAAATCATTGACGATGAGTCAAACGGACAGTGGGCTTTTTAAACTTCGTTATTCCCCGCAAAAGCAGTAGCAGGCAAAGCAAAAGACAATATGATTACATTGTTAAGGTTGCAGAAGGTGATAAAGCCCAGTGTCTTTCCCAATTCTAACATAAATAAAATAGAATGAGGTTCTAATAAGTATGTAAAAAATAATCAACTATTATCTATCCATATTAACACCATCAGAACTTTTTTACTGAAGTTTTTAAAATTATTTCTTGGAGAAAGAGGAAAGTGTGAAAATAATTTCAGCTGCGAGGTTGGAATCGATCCCATGAACGTTTGCTAGCAGAGAGTCATTTGTATAAAATAAAAAATTAAACTATTTGAGTATTTCAATAAAATATCACTAGTGGCCATAAATTCAAAAAAAAGTTTGGTTTTTTTTGTACCGTGTAAATTATCAACGAATAGGTCATCTATATCCTCTTAATTACGGTAACTGTGTTTTGATTAGCTTTACGTTTTTTTCTTTTCATTGGAGATCAATTGACTAATACACTACAATGAAATATATATACACATAATTATATCATTTTTCCTATTTTAAGTTTTTTGGCTTAAGAGAAGTCGATGGATGTTGAAACAGCAAGTCAAAATTGTTTTCAAATTTTTGTTAAGAATTCTTCTTTCGGTTCTTTACATCATAAGGACCGTTTTATTGCCCCAGTCCCGCGTTGTTCGAAAGGTTGGCTCAAATATCATCAGCTGCAGAAGGGTTATTGGAATTAGGCACTTCGAAGGTTATTGCTTTTCTTTATATACTCTCAATTTTTCCAATTATATTTTAACTTTGTTCGGCTTCAAAAATGTTGACGGAGGTAGAAATAGTAAGATAGAATTTTCTTATTAAGTTTCTGCCTTAAGTTTCTTTTGTTTATTTCGACCAAAGAACCTTTTTATTGGTTTTGCATAAATTATAAACAATTGATTTCGAATCTTTGTATATGTTAAGAGGACACGTCGATGTTGAACATTTTTGTAAAAATAAATCAGATGATTTGAAAATCAACACTTTTTCACACAATAAAACTCGAAATCAAATATCAAATACATTTTACCGTCAGAAGTAATTTTAAGACATTAAATGGAATTGGATTCTAACGACAGCGAAAGCACTACATTGGAACTAATTCTTCATTGTATTCAACAGCCAGTCATCTGTAGTCATACCAGGGCGCGCAGAGTAAAAAGGTCAATATGCAGTAAGCACCCCAGAGCGAAAAAAAGACGCTTATCTACTTGTGACAACGGTGTTGAAATACTGCCCTCGTCAAAGTTCGAAAATTTGGATTCTCCTGAAGAAGGCACGTCGAAACAATTCTGGAAAAGGCAAAAAATCAAAACTGTCGAGCCGGACGATACGCTGAACGCGCAAGAGAATAAAGAAAAGATCTTTGAGGAAATCAAGGAAAACTTTTTCGAAGAGATCAAAGAAAATGTCTTTGAGGAAGATAGTGAAACTTACTTTCATTTTATGTAACCAAATGGCTGTTGATGCTGTTTATTAAACATTCTTCCTACATGTATTCTTGACAATAACTGTTTCAATGTACTTCATGGTTTATATTATTTTGAACATCTAGTTAAAGCGAATCGGATTTGGCAGTTCTTAAATAAAAGTCCTCGTTACGACCCCGAGAGCTCTAATATCCTTCATTATCATCTCAAAGAAGCAATAATATTTATTACAACTTTCTACAATGCTGTCCTTAGAACCTCTTCTTTCCACTTTGCATGTTCTTTTAAGTATGTGCGATACCTAAACCTAAAAACCTACTCAACCCGTTCCAGCGTTCTCCCTATCCTCGGCAAAGTACATGAAACACTTATTTTTCTTTTACATACAATCATCAATCCGTAAATATAATCCCCAAACACTAATTCGGATTCCGTGGCTACCACTCGACTATTCATCAATCCCACCGCGTTGTAAACGCCATCGACCACTCCGAGTTTAAACAATATTGCCTGGATATTTTGCTTGTCAGATCCTTCCATTTACATACTACTTTATCCTTAAATCTTTTTTCGCACGCTTCCTCCATCTTTACAGCTGATGCCCCATTGCTGCCAACACCTTAACATTCACATACACCTATGACACGTCATGCTCTCCACAAACATTTATATTCTCACGTCTATTCGCAACCTCCGACCCACCCTACATATGCTCGAACCCTGGCTTCGACAGTGGTCAGAGTAAATAATCAAAAATCTAAATACATAATTTTTTATTCTTAATTGCGAAACTCTCCCACGTGTCTATTCATTCGGCAGCCAAATTCCTCCAGAGAATAGTATACAATAACTTGGACGTTATCTAAGAACTTTAAAAAAATCCAATTTTCCCCAATCCAAAATCCTTCGCATGGTCGACTCGACGCCACCAATTATACTATCCACTCCGATATCACCATACTTCATATCCCATAACTTCCCACTCCAGCTACAATAAATTTCACTCTAAACCATTCTCTCATGGCAACCCATTAATTCCCAACCTGCCCAGCTGAACCCTTCCTTCCAATTCTCATTGAAGACTGAGGCACAAGTGGCCTCGAGGCCATCTAATTATGTAAGTTCGGCAACTGCGGGTCTGCCCTTGATGATACGCCATACTGGCCAATTACGCCCATTTTCACAGGATAGATTCAAATCAATAAATGTGCATACCATAGTATGTGCATGTGTATTTGTGTTTTGATTGCTCTAATTTATGCTTGTTTCATTTTGTAAGCAGTTTTACAGTAAATAAAAAACATTGCATCAAAAAACCATTGTAAACCAACGAAGGAAAACTGTTTAAAATTACAGCGACGTAAGTATTTAAAAAAAAATCCCATGGTTTTCTCACTGGCAGATTCTATTTTGGAAACATTATCTTCGACGGGATAAATTTTCTGATCGATTAGATAAAATCAATACCTGCGATCAACTAATGTCGACAAACTGCTAACTCCTATGTACGCATTAAAACTTTTAGGGAAATTAAACATCTGAGGTGTTACTTATAATTTAAGTGTGCAGAGGTGTTACATTTATATAATTATAGGTTGAAAAACAATGTAGGAATTTGTAATATTGGCAGCTAAAGTATTGTTGCTCATGTATTCCACTGCAATGCTAAAGTTCAAATTGAGATAAATGTGTTATTCAAATTTTTGGGCTGTTGCGTTCGAAAGGAGGTCTATAGGATGGCAGTGGCCAGATAGAATATAGTAACTAATTCTTTTTCAATGCATTTCATTTTATTTTGTATTATCTTATTGTGAAGTAAAGGTGAGTTTAACTTCTGTGTTCTTTATTGAACTATTTTGTGACATAAACCTAAGACACGAAAATTTTATTTTTATTTTTTTATTAAGTTCCTCATGAGGTAAACGGTTTCCATCTAACTCTCCAAGATATGAATAAGGAGGAGCTTAGCCATGGAAATGGAAAGATATTTATCAATGAACATTTTTGAAAGAGTTGAATACAACGTTTTTAATTAAGAGAAATCGTTCTCAAATAATCCAGACAAATCTTTTACCAAGCATTATTTTTCATCTTGATTGGTAGTAAATTAATTGTTCACATGTTTCAAAACTTTCCATAAATTTTACTAGCTTTTTTTTATCTTTTGTATTTTTGTATAGCTTCATCCTGCTTATGTTATTAAACCAATCACCAAGCACATGTAATGTATAAGATAAATTGCAAAAATTTTGATAAAAAAATATTTTTGTATATTTATATANTTGAGAGAGAGAGAGAGATAGAGAGAGAGAGAGAGAGAGAGAGAGAGAGAGAGAGAGAGAGAGGCCTATCTTTTTTGCTCACACATACATACAGTCTAACAAACAAAAACATATATTGAACATATGCCCACAAACAAACAAAAAAGACAGATAGGAAGATAGAAAAATGAATGAGTGACACGTATATATAAAGTTAAATAGGTAGAACAATAGATAATTAGATGGATACAAAGAAATACAGACAAATAGATACATAGATAAACAAATTAAATACCTACCTGACTAAATAGGGAGAGGGTGATAGAAAAATAAAGATGGAAAGGGAGAGAAAGAGAGAGAGCGAGAGAGAGAGAGTAAGAAATAGAGCGTGGGAGAAAGAGGGAGAGGGAATGTTATAGGGAAAGAAAGAGATATAGAGGATCGATAAATCCACTCAAATTCATACGTATAAAACAGCTGTATCGGGTTGGGTTAGACGATAAATGTATATATATAACGCTATAAAGAGTGAGTATCCGAATAGCACAACATAAACGAGATTGCAAAAATCAACGTAGACCGAGTACTGGACTATCACGTCATGTTTATGAATCTAAACACCTACCGAGTTTGAAAACTACAAAATATTGGACAAGGAAGCAGTGTCGAGCAGACGAAAGTTTAAAGAAGAGCTATACATAAAATGAAACAAAAACAACTGTTATATACAAATAGACGGGATGGATGTAAGCAATTTCTATGAAAATATAATTGAATTGGAAAAACAAAAAAACAAAAACACCAGATACGATCCATGTTTACTCTGTATGAACAATAATTGTCATCAATGTTTTCGTTTTTCTCTCTCCCTTGTCATATTTATTAAATGAACCTCATTGTTGTAAAATAATTGATTTATTATTGTTTTTAGTATTTTTGATATGTTAATTGTGTTTTATATGTCGTTTATTTATTATGAAGGCTTTATGAACATCTACCTGATGCTACCTGATCAAGAAATTGTAAACTAACTCAGTAAGTAGATAGTATTGTGAATTATTAATTCGACTATATTTATATGTTTTTTCGTATTAGACCCTGAATATGTTAACAAATTAAACGAAAACTTGGCATGAAGTTGGGAATTTGTATGTTTCTGTGACCTAATTAATACCTGATTATCGCACATTCGAATCTTGCTACTTTTAGATGTAATAGATTTTTTTACGAGGGTTCACAACAGCAGAGGTTATATAAACCCTCGGGGTGCCGGTTTTTTTTTTTTTTTTTAAGCCAATTTTTTTGTATGTAGCGTTCGAATGCAGGGCCGCTGGATTCGAACCCGGGAACTTTACCTTACAGTGATTAGCGCCGTGTCAACGCCTAAACCGTTGCGGCCACCGACGCTCGGGGTGTAATAGATAAAATATCCATATAATAAAATAAAGTAATATAATAAAAACTTCTTTAACTACGAAAAAACCCTAATTAAATAATAATTTAAAAAACCGGAGAAACAGAAATTAAACTCACCCTGTATATGGATATGTGTAATAGATAAAATATCCTTACACAGGGTGAGTTTAATTTCTGTTCCCGTGGTTTTTTTAATTTGGGTTTTTGTTTAGTTAAAGAAGTATTTTTCTCAAATAGAAAATTGGTTCCACAGCTGAATTCGACGTCAAAACACTTTTCAGAAAGTCTACATTTATGACTTAAGTTAGGTCTACATTCGTGTCCTGGAAAGGTAGAGCAACACCTTTTGCCTCATGCGAAACTAGATAATTTTTTTTATTAAATGAGGAAGAATGCTTACTTTAAGGAACAGAAAGTGTTTTGGATTTACTATCAACTCCGTTATTATTTAATACACTCCTTTCCATTGTATTAAACCTCACCAATTTATTAAATAATGATGGTTTCCATGTGTTTCCAACAACTGTTTCTTAATTATTCTTAATTATATCTTACTAAAATTTGTACGAGTTATGTTGGAAACTCTTATTGAGATAATTAGAATTGCATTGGTTAGAAAATAGTACGATAAAAATTTAATATTTAAAGCATTATTTAAATAAAAAACGCAATGAAGGAATCAAACATTTTAATTAGTAAACCAATTTCACTATGGTGGGAATGCGCGAATGGCCCATACTTTTAAAAGGTCTGAATAACGGCAAGTGGTAAAAATAAATTTTAGGCTTGTTCGGCCGACAGCCCTCTGCCCAGAACATTAAAATGGTATTTAGGAGGTACGCAATCCTCTTTTCCCCAGGGCGTTTAATGAGGAGGCGGCGTTTAATTTCCAACTGTTGTCTGGTTTCGCAGCGATAAAACAAAAAGGGTGGTGAACAATAAAAATGCAGATGACAACGGAAGGCGCATAATTAACGAGATCTACGGCGGAAACAAGACGGAATGTTGCGTCAAAAAGTCAAGAGACTGTTAGTGGCTTGGCGAACTTTCAGTACAACTAGAATTGAAAAATTGAATATACAGAGGGTACCAACTTCTATAGTCCACCCTTTTATTTTTGAAACGGTTAACTTTAGCAAAAGTTGGTCTTATCGAAACCCCAAGATAATTTGGGCTAGGAATCATGTGGTGGCAATAGATTTAACATAACTTTCTCATCGAGCTGGGAAATAAAATGAACTTTGTTATTTTAAATAAGAATCCCATTTTTTATTGTACAATTTGAATCTAAAGATTATTTTGTCTCATTGTTACTGAAAGGATATTATTGATAAGATCGACCATTTCTGAGTTAAGCCCGACAGAAAATGCGTGGGAGGTATGCTGTAATGGTTGGAACAATAAGGAATATAATGAATTTAGCTAACAATTTATTACACAGTTTTGCTCATAAAATTTAAATAACAATTTATTTCATGGTTTTGCTCATAAAATAATAACATTTTCGACGAGAAGAATCTGAACAGTACTCATATTTTTTGTAGTTTATTTCAAAGTAGTATTTGTAATTTTGTTGTTATATAATTACTACATTCCTATTTTAACGTAAACCAAATTAAACGAGATCAAAAATTCATAACTTTTTATAAAAAATAATTTAATTATGATATGTGTGATGATTAGTGACTGTTAATCGATATTTATTTAGAAATCTTGAGATGCGGTCTTGTGTGATGTAGACCAGACCGCATCTCACGATTTCTAAATAAATATTAATTATGATAGTTAGGAAAAAAATTATCAAAACATCGGAATAACTTTATTTAGAACGATTATTCGGAAATAGTGAGGTGGTGTGATGTAGGTTTCAGGAAAACATTTTCTTTATCGTGTCAACGTTTCGATCTTTATTGAGATCATCTTCAGAGCCTGGGATTTTCAAACATTGTAAATTTAACAAATACATTTAGGATGTGTAAAAAAGTGAATTTATACAATGCAAAAAACTATTTTTTATATCCAATCAAAGTGTTTCTACTCACGAAAAGTATTTGTTTTCTGCGTAATTTCCCTCCCCACCCCCTTCAAAATCCAACGTATATAAACATGAAACATCAATATCTCACTGGCACTCACAACACAACTCCCAGTAATGACAAATCTACACAGAAAAAAAAAACTTTGAATGAGTACGAATACTTTGATTGAATCTAAAATTTCTAGCATTGTACAAATTCATTTTTTCCACATCCTCCATGTATTTGTTAAATTTAAACAATATTTGTAAATCCCAGGCCCTGAAGATGATCTCAATAAAAATAGAAACGTTAGCACTATAAAGAAAATCTTTTTCTAAACGTTCACACCAGAACTCACTTCACTATTTCCGAATAATCATCGACTAACGGTCACTAATCACCACACATTTATTTAGAACAGTTAAGTTTAAAATAATTTATTGCATGGTTTTGCTCAAAATAATGCATTGCGAACAAAAGAGTCGTTGCGATTGTGAACTGATTTGAGAAACACGTTGCGTGACTGTACGTGGCGTGCGCTTGACGTCGCATACATGTACACACCGTACCAAAACGTGACAAGGCTTCGGAAAGCATCGGGTATCGTCGCAAAGCGCTGCATCAGGTAAATGTGTTACCGGCCTACCCTACTTATAACCCTGACATCCTTCCAATGAATGTTTCAATAGCCTAAACGTATATTGTACAGAAAGAATATGCACTCCATAATGATGATATTATCAACCTGCAGGTTTGGAAATTACACACTTGCTTAATTAGATGAAAAGAAATCTCAATAATGCTATAATGACATGTTACCTGGAGGTATATGATATTTCATTTTACGATCAACAACATTATGCGTCAAAAGAATGAATAATTTATTTAGAAATCGTGAGATGCGGTCTGGTGTGATGTAGGTTTCAGAAACACATTTTCTTTATCGTGCCAACATTTCGATCTTTATTGAGATCATCTTCAGGATTCTCACGATTTCTAACGAAATATCGATTAACGGTCACTAATCACCGCATAGAATGAATAATAAAACTATAGAGACTTTGCTCAGTCAGAGTTTTATTACAACTTACTTTTCTAGGTGCGATACAATTCGTTAATTAAAGCGAGGAATGACAATGTTGGGTTAATAAAGATCGACCCGAGTGTTAACGTACTGCAGCGATTATTCAAGTGCGGTTAATGGAGAATCAAAAGGAAAGGTGAAGTTGGGCTGTAGAGGTAACAGAACCGAGGTGTGTTGGCTCAGGTAATGAGAAGGCTGGAGATTAGCCGGGGGGGCGGTGGTGCGAGACAAAAGTGCGGTCGCACAATAGCCGCCCCAACTAATAGAGCCCGACCTTCCTAGTAAAGTCATTAAAACTTGCATCGACCCCAAAGGCACATGTGCCCTCGCCATTCACTCCCCAAAACCAAGAATTATTAATTGCCCAAACTTGTAATTAACAATAGTTTATTGTAGGTGCCAGCGCCAAGTTATGCCTACCTCCTTCGTCGCACAAACAAAGCAGTGAGAAGATCTTGGGGTATACGAAACAAAAGACAGACAGGTATGTTCGCAGAAGTAGGTCACGTTTAAACCTTCCATAATGTAAATAAACACTTGACAAAAACACAGTATTATTCCGAATAAATTGATTCGTCCTTCCAAGTTCACAGCAAAGTTGGATTTTAAAGGAGTTCATTTAATTAAGCCCACAATTAGGCCTCGTTCAATTCATCGGTCATCAATATGATTGTGGTCTATGTGGAATACCTGGTCGGCTCGAAAGCAATTAGTGGAAACGCATATTATTATAGTGGTTCCCTTTAGATATGCCATATTAATAGGCGGCCGTATCATCACATCAAATAAATCAAACAAACATTTGTATTAGAGGCGTATCGCATTCCAACCGTGTGACAATCCTTTGCGCTATTCTGTTGTGCGTCGAGCATTAAATCGATACCTGTCCGTCAAACAATGGCTCATCCAAAGTTTAAACATAAATCTGATTATGGGACTTCTGTAAAAAGCCGTATTATATGATGTTTTTTGATCGACCAGCAGATAATCTATGTAGGGTTCCAGTCTTCGTAGAGGTCATTGACAGGTGAAAAAAGAAGACTGATTGCTGGGTTCACCGAGCTTTCGGCACCTTATAGTACTATCATCAGGGTCTAACCATCTCAATATTTGCGGGATTGGTAGACGTTTACAAAAACGGAAAAAAGGGGCGACCGTTAGAGGGCGCACAATTGCAGGCAAAAAGAGCTTGGTCATACCAGTCCAACCGGAGGTGACGGGGCTCGTCGCTCTACCTCTCATTAATTTTAGTCCTTTGTACATAGTTTCTGTAAATAGGTGTAATTTTAGTTTTAAATATATTCACTGCGATCACAAATGTTACCTGTAAGGGATTGCAAGTCAGAATAAAAAATTGTTGGGACTCTAGTCATATGGATTTTTAGGGAGATATTGTTTAATTTAATTGTTTTCAATATCAAATATAAATATCGTATTCTAATAATTACTTACAATTTTATATAGATGGCTATTTTCACCGTCAAAAATGTAGTATGCTGGCCATGTGCTCCATAACCTTAAGTCCAAACCCCTTCTACTTTTTTTTAATTTTTTTTTTTTTAATTTATATTAATTTATTTTTTTTTCTAACGAGGGTTCGCAACAGCAGAGGTCGTATAAACCCTCAGGGTGCCGGTGTTTTTTTTTAAAAAAAGCCCATTTGTAAGTATGTCGGGTCCGAATGCAGGGCCGCGGGATTCGAACCCGGGATCTTTACCTTACAGGATGAGCACCGTGTCAACGCCTAAACAGTTTCGGCTATCGACGCCCCTACAATTGTTTTCCATGTTAATCGTTTTTCTTCATAGTTGGGAAAGTATGTATAGCATTTTATTTCATTAATTTTTCATTGTTTGTTATTGTGTATTTAATTTTAATTCTAGGAAGATTGGAACCCTACATAAGCCATATTATGTTTAGATTTGTGCAATTATCGTCGTGGATCAACATAGAACTTTTCTCGTTATGTGGTCTGTTTGTCATTTTTCCCAATCAGTATATTTTTGTCTTATTCATCAATTATGAAATTGGAAAACTTTTAATATGGTCTTTCCCTACGAAATTCATACTCTGTGTTACAAGTTTTGCTATATTGTGCGGTGGGTAGTTGGTCGGGTCGTCGTTGAAATGGCACCGAAAAAGCAGGAAAACACCCGACTGAAAATATCGAGAAAAGGTAGAGTAGAAAGATCGGAAACGACCCAATTTCAGACCCATCTTCAAGATAGAATTGCTCGATTTAATTAAGAATAGTTTCAGGTTTTTGACCACACATAACTGTTTAGTCTGTTTTGTCTTAACTCACACTGCTTAAAATCTTAACCAATTACTACATGAATATAATTTAATATGTATTTATTAGTACAAATCCTTCAAATAAACATAAGAGTTTAAATTTTTATCACATATTTTTTAATAGGCCGTTTTCGGAAAACCCCGACCATATGAACTTTTATATTTTGTCTTGTTTTCTATGAAACAAAACGTTTTGATCTAACTTTTCAGGTTAGCGGGACACGAAGCGGCACAAATAATTTAAATAGCAAAATACTCATTAATGAACAATTTTAAAGGATGAAGTTGAATTTATCGACCTCCAGCAATTAATGTTACGAGTTGGAACTTCAGGAGGACAAATGACGGATGAAATAAAAAGAAAAAGAACAGCTTCCGGCGGCTTGTATTGCCATCCTCAGGGCCTAGCTTTATTAAAACAATACATATAAATTTTTTGACAAGACAATACAATTAATTGGGAAGCTGCTATTTTTTTTATTTCATCCGTCATTTGACCTCCCGAAACTCCAACTTGTAACATTAATTTTCAAGGACTTTGCAAGCTGAATTCAAAGGTATCAACTTTTTCTTTTTTTATTGATCTGAAG
Source organism: Cimex lectularius (assembly GCF_000648675.2). Classification (NCBI taxonomy): domain Eukaryota; kingdom Metazoa; phylum Arthropoda; class Insecta; order Hemiptera; family Cimicidae; genus Cimex; species Cimex lectularius. The sequence continues at coordinate 2,214,768 of NW_019392649.1, read as the reverse complement.
TTCTTCAAAAAACTATTTCCAAAAAGTGATTTTCATAAAAACTAAATTTTCCACTTCTTCAATTTAATATAAGTAAATTAATTATATCACATGTTTTTTGGATTGTTTTTTGAGGCTGAATTCGACGTGCAGCCGGTTTAATTTGGACCAACCGTTTTGGAGTTATTATGAAATAATATTATTATTATTCCCCCCCCCGGCCGTCTAATTACTAAGGTCATTGCCGGCACACGTATATATGTTTCTCGCATTTTTCTTTCTTTTATTTCAACTTTATCTCTATCTCATTCACTATAACTCTTCTTCTAATTTTGTTTCCTACCGACCAAACAGAGGAGTGTTTTGTTGCTCGTTCCTACCATCTCACACGTGATTTTTTAAAAATACTTCAATATTTACAGACTCACTAACAATACCCACTCACGCTAAGAAAATGATTACCTAATCTACAGTTGGCAGGGCTCAGAGTACAGGTGCACGACTGAGGTCCTGCCCCTACAACTAAATAAAAAGTCGGTAGGATAGTCATAATCCTACCGACTTCCTTCCATTCGTGCTAATAAATACATTCATACAGTATGTACAGAATTTCATTCATCCATTAGATTAATTTCCTTTTGACCGGCTTGTGGAGTACTCGATATTCCTTGACATCCATTTACACAAAACATTCACGTTAATAAATACATTTATATTGGAGAGGTCACAGCATCTCGGTAGTATTCTTGCAACCTTGATAGCGGTGACCTGTTCCTCAGATCACACAACAACTATATAATTACCTAAACTAATTTGGCGAGAATGTGAGTTACTCGATATTCAGTCATAGCCACACCCACGCTAATAAATACATTCACACTGCAAAATGGAGATATACCACGTGTAGTTGGTTATATGTATCCATAAGCATTTATCAATTTTAATTACCTAATAAGATTATCTTTTAATTCACTGTTATGCTTAAGAACTATTTCCAGATTACATGGTAGGTCACACCGTTCTCGGTACTCCCGAATAATAGTTTTCTAAAAATAAAATCTTCTCCAACTATTTCAACTATGATCCACCAGATTTATAATTCGACTGGTTTGTGGTCGGGGATGTGGTCTAAATTTTCAAAAATGGTGGAAATTCCTGTATTCGTAACTGGTATCAGTTGTTATATTACATTTTTGTTGTTATATTAAATTCTTGTCTAAATAAATACTTGATATTAACTCTAAACCACTACGGTTGCCTCAGAATTAGTCAGCAAACTTACCTGCCTAAATTGAACCTGAAAAACCGCAGAATGGCTCATTATCCTTAGTTACTTATTATTGCATTTATATTATATATTTAATTGACATGAGACAATTATTAGTAACAAGAGTATTTATACTACTGGCAACACATACAAATTTAATAAGTGATTTAACATCTTAGTAAAAAATATATATGTGAAATATAAATTAATTTAAGTTCAATTATTAATTAAATTCACTAATTTCGTGGTCCGCTTGACCAATTAATATTTTACAGTTAATTAAGGTTTTTTGTTGAGATGAAAAAAAGTTAATGTCACGAGAGGGATTCGAACCCACGACCTTCGGCTAGATACGCCGCTGCTCTACCACCTGAGCTATCGTGACCTCGATCCACTCGAACATCAAAAATGGCAAAAGGAGGGAAAACTCATAAGGTGGGGTTGAGATGGGGAGTTGATGTCCGAGTGGATCGAGGTCACGATAGCTCAGGTGGTAGAGCAGCGGCGTATCTAGCCGAAGGTCGTGGGTTCGAATCCCTCTCGTGCCATTAACTTTTTTTCATCTCAACAAAAAACCTTAATTAATTGTAATCAATTATTAATTATTAATGTCAAATTATTAATGCGGAGCCTTGAAGAAGACATAATATATTAAGAAAGCTCGATAGTAGTGCAAAACTATAACTGTCGGACCTCATCCCTGATCGTAAAACAATCGCAATATATTAATTTATCATGTTAATTAATAACAAATTAATTTTTTAAATCTTTAAAATAATTATAACGACTATAAGGATGATCATTTAAGCGCGATTTTTTGAGAATTACTCAAATAAAACTGTATTTTAAAATTTTTAAAAATAAACTAATTTTTATTTGAGGACCAAAATTTACACCAGATATAATGGCGCTTTAATTATCTATATCTAGAGCGTTTGAGGAAATTGTCGCAAAGTTTTTAAATATGTGAAAACATGTATTTAATAAAAATTGAAATTAGAACTAAACAAGATGGTTGAAGAAGTTGGAGAATTTTTTTTAAAACACAGTTCGGAAATAGTTCTTACAGAATAACTAGAGAACAAATCCGGATTAAGCACCATTTTGATCGATGAATTCAGCGTCTAACATTTTTTAAAATTGTTCATTGATGAGTGTCTTGCCAAATGAAATAATTAAGCCCTTATTCTTATCCCATTATCCTGGGGATTTAGATTTTTTAAAAATAGGCTACTAAATAAACAGGGGAAAAATTAAAGTGTAGGATTCTTGGGATGATTCCCAAAGCTACATAATAAAAAAAATATAGGGGGAACAGAAGTTGAACTCACCCTGTGTAATAATTAGCGTTGTATTAACTAATTGAAAAACTGTAAACCCCTTTTTATTTAAGTAACAAACTCTTCGTCAATGAACCAACATTCTTTTTTTCTTTGTTTCGTCAATCCTTTTGTTTTGTAATAAGAAAGCGCGTCATTATGAAATATTGATTATAGGAAAGAGGACTTGCAATTAAGGGTGTTTTGTACCTTTGGCTTTCTAATAAACAGGTTTTGAATAATCCTTACGAACAGACCTGCTTGAAGTGAATTTTCCTACGAATTCATGTGCAAAGTTACGTTGGGAAAAGCATTTGATTCGATTAAATTCCACCCTATACGCATACGCAACGACGCCTACAAAACTAAACCTTGCGGAAAGATATCTATGGCTTTATTTCCTGACTTTATGATCATAACTTGAAATTGTACAGATTTTAATAAAGCCGCGTGAGAAAGAAATGGCCGGTCTCCGGCGGCATGCTACACTCTGAAAACGAAGTGAAAAATAAGATTTACTTCTAACAATCGTAAATATCTTTTTATTATGTCAGTTATTATTCAGTACTTTATATTTTTATTGTTTATTTTTATATAGTATTGATAATTCGTCGCAATTCAACTAGGAAATAAATTGTTTGGACATAGTTAAAACAATCACTCCCCTCTGTTATCAAAACACTCCGTCTTCACTTCATTCCCACACTCGATACTCAACCTACACTGTTAGAAGTAAGTTTCTCTCAGGGAGGAACTGTTGGTCCCACCCTGTCTACCATTTATTTGACCATTATCATCGGATGAATCGGTAGTTTCGTCTTCTACCTCGATTCCCATCCAAGACACCTCCAGGAACAGGTTAAAGTTATCAAACTTAAAGTGTTAGATGTATCGACCATTGTTTTATTCACGAATAATCTGGAAGTAGGTATGGTCTTTAAGAAAAAAAAAAAGTTGAATTGTTACTGACAATGTCTGCCATACCGAGGACGACATTAGTCGAAAGTTATCAAAGGCTGGTGGAAAAAGTTAATCATACTTAGGACTGTACTTACACAGCAGGTTTATGGGTAATACCTGTACAAGACTTAAGAGACAACAACTGAATATAAAACTTGAACATCTACGAATTACAAAAAAGTAAAAAACAAAGCTGAATGAGAAATCATAACAGTACACATTTACATCGATATGGTAGAATTGTATACAACGACAATAAAGAGTTACTAATTACTGTTATGATGACAAGATTCTTTAGATTTAAACAGCAGACAGACGTAAAAGTCCCACCTAAGATCCAAATACAACCACAACATAAGATGTCGACAAGTACAAAAACTTGTATGACCAAAATCTGCGTGTACTGTAAAAAAATATTAAAAAAATAATACAATAAAATAACCGAATCATTGTGGGCTCCAATCATCGTGTTCGATATCCATTGCATCCGATTTTTCCAATTATCTTCGAAAAATTGTCATAGATTATTGATAAGTCACACTTCTTCATATAAAATGTTCTATTTATGCTTCTTAAAGGTGCGATACAACGATTAGATTTTTCTTCGTAAGCAACAGCATTGCAATTGCTAGGAAAAGACAATTGTACCAAAGAAAACCATTCCTGTCTAATAATGCCTTGATTAATATTGGCATTAAAAATATCCTGGACGAACAAATTTGTAGATCTCTGATGGTTTAGGGCCACTTATGAAGTATCCCAAGTGAGGATGAGGATTTAATCATTTATACCAAACCAGGTATCAATAGATTATCTCTGGACGGATGTTGACTAATCTCTCATCATCATCGGCGGAATTTTCTTATTTAATAAAGAAAACAAAATCTCAATTATAATAAATTAATGCAACAAAATAATTTTACAAGTTCTTACGGATTAAAACCAGGTACAACTAATATTTAACTTTAAATGTGTAAGGATGTAGTTTGTTATATAATACTACAGTTGTAGATATGATTCAACTGCAATGTTTAAGGTAACCAGAGAATATGATCCATTAATAAATTAAAATGAAAAAAGTAATCACCTTAATGTATTCAACATACACACATTAGTCACCATAAATGTAATCCTTGATAGAAACTAGATTTCAAATTGGTTTTACATTCACTACTGTTTGAGGGAACTGTTTGTGGAGTGATGAAGGTGAAGGAACTCAAACTGATAAGAACTGTACCTTAGGATCAAAGGTAACATTAATCAGTTAGATCCTTCTTGTAAATGATAAACACTGCTTTCGCTCTGAGATACCTCCGTCGGTCTATTAATCAATAGATCTAAAATGGGCAGGCACTCGAACGATGTAACAGTGTTAAATAGTAGTTCACAATTTTTCTTAACAGTATTCACGATCTTTATGTTGATTCTGATAGGTCGTGTTAGATCGAGAAATATGATGACGTAGACTTGAAAGAATCGGCTAGTTAACATCGGACGATCTAACAGACCAGGGCCAATGTTGGATGTTATTTATGAAAGGTATCGGTTGAGATAAAAAAGTCAGTGTCTCGAGGGGGATTCGTACCCACGGCCTTCAGCTAAATACGCCGCTACTCTACCACTTGAGCTATCGTGACTTCGATCCGCTCGAACACTAACCTCCCATCTCAACCTCACCTCTCGAATTTTCCCTCCTTTTGACATTTGTCAAATGTCGTGTAATCTATTTGATTCTCGGCGACAAATGAAATGGCCACGGAGAGCTTTCGTGAAGATATACTTTAGTTTAATTATAAAATCTATTACAGTTCGTGGTCCATTTGACCAATTAACCTTTTTCAATTACTTAACAGTTATGAAAGGTATTGGTTGAGATAAAAAACATCAGTGTCACGAGCGGGATTCGAACCCACGACCTCCGGGCGGATCGAAGTCCCGATAGCTCAAGTGATAGAGTAGCGGCGTATTTAGCCGAAGGTCCAGGGTTCGAATCCCGCTCGTGACACTGACTTTTTTATCTCAACGTATACCTTTCATAAACATTAATTAATTGAAAAATGTTAATTGGTCAAACGGACCACGAACTCTAATAGGTTGGATGTTAGGTCGAAGATATAGTCAAATTGCTATAGTTAGGCGTAGGTAACCAACATGGCAGCCATGGCTTTATTAACAGCTGTTTTTTGTTCACATGTGTTTTTATTCTTAATTGAATCAGACCAATACATTTCTTTTGTTAATTTCTGACATGTCCTTATACTCTCATTCATAACAGATACATCTCCTATGCTATAAAGTTGTAGGCTGTTAGACGTTAGGATACAAGTTAGGTATGTCGGAATAATTGAAGCGTGTCATTTGTTAGTACTTTTCGAGTGCATTTTGAATGAAAGAGTTAATTAGTTTTCCGTTTTTACTAACTTCTGCCATTTAACACAAAACAAACAACAACAATCCTTCAAGGGCTGTTATAGCTTTATTTTTGGTTCTGCCAATCACCACGAGCAGCATTGCGGAAAAATTAACGTTTAGCATGCTAAGAATAGACGGGGGCGCTCACGATCTTACTGGACATTTCTCTCATATTGCTCGAACCAATCAAATGAGACTCGAGGGGACCAACTGCCCTTCTCTTCCAAATGTATCAGTTTTACATCTTCTTTCGGGTCAATTTTATGAACTGTGTTATTTGCCAATTGGTCTTTAACTTCAGAGTGGATTTGATTTACCTATCTCCCCATCTAATCATTATAATTATAATATAATATGCCTTTTATAAATATTAATATATTATAATTATATATATTATACATAGTCTATATTTTTTAATATCCAATAAAACAAAAAATTATGTCGCATATAATTTTGTAAACAAAATTTCAAAAATTAGTTATTTTAGATTTCATAACAATAATATAAACAATTTAATAAAAACTTGTACAACAAATAATTATCCCAATTCTCTGGATTTTTTTAACTACTTTAAAAAATTATCGCAAATTTTTTTTTTATAGTAACTTAAAGAAAAATAACAAAAGATAAAGGTGTTATGAACAAAAAAAATCGTGCTCGTATGGCTTACCTGCTAGGTACTTCAAAAATTTTCTTAACAATTTTTAAGAAATAAAAATCATTAAATATATTATTTAATGATATATATTAGTATATGAAAAATAAAATACGGAATTGCCTACCACCTTTTTATACACTAATCTGAAATCTATAATTCTAATGTTGTATATTTGCTCACATGCAACATCAAAAAGACACTGAAGAAGAATTATGTAATAATGTCTATTTAGGAAGGTTGGGATTCTATTATTTCCGGAAAAAGTCTCTTAACAAATTATATATATATATANGATCGGGTTAGTATGGATTTTTTTTTTTTTTTTTTTTAATGGATGGATGGATTTTCAACTTCATTTAAAAAGGTAACATTTAGGTTGTTGTGAATGGTGTGGTCAATGAATATAGTTTTTCCGAATACGTCTTAGTTGGAAAACGTGGTCATAATGTCAAATGGATGGTAAATTCAAAAGGTTGTAGGTGGCGATGGAGAGTTGGGTGTCCGAGTGGATCGAAGTCACGAAAGCTCAAGTGGTTAGAGCAGCGGCGTATTGAACCGAAGTTCGAATCCCTGTCATGACACTAACTTTTTCATTTCGACCAAAACCTTACATAAAAAGATTGATTAATTGAAAGAAGTAATTTGGTCAAACAGACCACTAAATATAATGGATTTATATCATAATATTGAAAACCATAATATTGAATATTGAAAAATGGCAAAAAAAGGAGGGAAAATTCAAAAGGTGGGATTGAGATGGGAAGTTAGTGTCCGAGTTGATCGAGGTCATGATTGCTCAAGTTGTAAAGTAGCGGCGTATCTAGCCGAAGATCGTGGGTTCGAATCCCGCTCGTGACAATGACTTTTTTATCTCAACTAAAAACCTTAATTAATTGAAAAATATTGAAAACGTTTTGTTAATATAGAAAATTCCAAGATGTAGTATACTGTTCAACAACCTACAATACAAGTGATAGAATTTTAGATTAAATATAAAAATATTGAAATATTATATTTTTTAAATATAGAACAAAGAAAGTTAATTGGAAGAGGGAAATTCTTACAACACTAAAAGGAAAAAGAGGGAACGCTTAATTTTCACGAATATTTTCCAGTTACAATGCTAGCCAAAATGTTAAAAATGTACCCTCGTACAAATAACAAAACGAACACAGTTTTAACGTGTAACGTTTTTTGTAACTACGAAACTTTGTAAGTATATACAGACTTTATTCTTCTCATTTTATCATTGAATATGGTAAACTTAGATGCAAAAAAAAATCAAATCAGAAGACAGGCAATAAATTATCACTCAACATGGAGGTTCATAATCTACGCAAATACATGTTTAGGTACACATTGTTTTTATCAATTTAAAGCGGGCAGTTACTGTTGTTAAGTGCATTATTCTTGAAGAAACAGAGACAGCGCTGTCGTTTTCTTCGGTTAGTTAAATTTAAGTGTATTGGGCCTCTTGTGCACTAAAGGGACTTGTTGCTCCCCCGGGGATTAGTCGTTAAAGGAAATTCATCCGTCTCGGGCAAAACTTTTTCCACCCCGAGTTCTGCTTTACAAATTAATTTCTCCTTTTTCTGGTGAGCCCCTGGGCCGGCGGGTGGTATAGAGTCATTTTAACCAATCTCCTGTTTAGGAAGGTTTGGATTCTATTATTTCCGTAAAGAGTCTCTGAACAAATTATGTTCTTATTTTGTTTTTGTCTGGCAATGAATATATTTTTTTTTTCGAAGACGTCTTAGTTGGAAAACGTGTCAAATACAATGGGATTACCAGCCCTCACAAGACGTCAAGAACAACCATTGATTTATTTAAGATAATTACTGTTGCTTGTAATTTGTAGAGTTACATAATATATCTCATAAATACTTAACATTAAAATATAACATAATCCTTTAAATTATCTGAACATTTATAATTATTATTTTTTGTGAAAAACAAATTTAAAAAACAAATAAATGGGATTTTGGTCAAATGTTGCTGGCCAAATCACTATCTGTTTTGTAAAATTGTTTTTTGGCGCGTGGAACTTATCCTACATTCACTCGAAATGTTAATGAACTCGAACGATCGACAAGCAAGAAGTGAGAAAAAATTATTTAAAAAATAGTAAAAAACAGATAATTTTCCTAGTGCAAATTAATCCATTTTGTATGTTGGAATTAATGAAGGATAATCTAACCTTTGAATGCTCGATAAATTAATCAATGATCGGAGAAAAAATTTTCTTTTGGCAAAACATCACTCTTTTAAAAACTATGGACATTATTGTAGCAAATATACCAGAAAATAAATTCTCAGTAACTGGTTAGACTTGAATCAGTGTAAATTTTCTCCTTTAATGTTTGCTAAAATTTTTGATGTAAAGGACAATACTTTTTTTACGCGTTTTACATTCATGTGTTTGATTTGATGGTAAATAATAATTAAGATATTTTAGATATGTAAGTAGAAGAAGTAAAATAAACGAATTTGATTTGTCTGTAGTATTTATAAATGCTTAAGACCACCAAATTCTTGCTTTCGTTGCCTCCTTTACTCCGTAGTTTTGTATACCCTCAAAGCCAAAAAACCGGACACTTTTGTTTATTTTACATACTAAGGTGTTTGGGCTGGCAAAAAATTAATAAAATGTGAAAAATAGGAAGAAAGAAAAGAAACGAAGACCTTCCTGCCTTTTATGGACTATATGTTGCAGGAACGGAATAGAACATAAGCCGCCTCGTGAAGTTGGGGCACCAGTTGCGATACGATGGTGATCTGCAAGCAGGATGGAAAACGGGAAATTGTGGAAAGGTTGATAGAGATGGAAATGCATGAAAATACTTTGGGTTACAGGGTTTTGGATGCAAAGGGGGCTAACTTAGTGGAGGGTTTTCAAAAACTAAGGTGGGGTGAGAACTTTAGCGGTTTTAAAGTAGATTGATCGTTCGAGATCGAGACGAGAACTGATATGAAGGGATTTAGGATGGGAGGAAGTGTAGGATAAGAGGGCAAAGTCCACTTGAATCTGTCCTGAGCCCAAACACTAGATATAAAGGATTCATAGTCGTCTTGAAACGTAAAGACAACAATAATAACTTGTTTTCCTTTATACTAATCGTTTTATACTCTTTAGTTTAAGAGTTAAAAAAAAAAATCAGTTCAATTTTATTCTTTCCAGAGCTCGCTTGTCCCGTGATTTAATTGATTTTTAAATGTTCCCAGTGATGGAACAATAAATTTGTGTAAAACAAATTAATTGTTTTTTATTCTTAAAAGCTGTGTTTTGAGTAGAGAAGGTGGTGGTAGATGCCTTGGCCAAGGGGCGGACGAGCGTAGACATAGCCGCGTTCTAAATTCCATGATGGACTACAGTGGTGTAGGGCCACCGGAAGTTTCGATCGACGAGAAGGTAGTGATCGAACGAGTTGCATGATGGCTAGGGATGATTGTTTTATTGCTCTTACGGCATTAAAGAACCAATATTTAACGGCTTCTTTGATAAGTAGACAACTCTAAACTTCCCGTAAGGTTGTAAGCTCCAGAACTTCAAATCTAATCTTCAAACTTTGTGAGAATTGCCTAGGTCCAGCATCAGGTTCTGTACTACAAGAGAGGCATCGAGCAGATAGGCGACAATTCGCAAATCAGCATATCCCAAAGATAATTGAACAGTTGTGGCTGTTCTCTTCATAGATAAATGCCTGTCTGGGTTTGTGTTGTGTGGGAAGAAGATGCTTCATGTGGCATTCGTATAGCCGTTTAGGTGAGTCACAGACTTTTCAATGACAGTCATATATGGTATGCTGTGGATTCAACATTCATGTCCGTACGGAACTGATTGCCATACAGAATGGATATTTGACTTAGTAGGTATTGAGGTTCCCGTATGGTCATCCTAAAAAGGACTCTGGGATCTTTAACGTCCGCACCTAGCCTATTCGGCCTTATCGGACGTTTTGATTCTCAAGATGAGAGCTGACGCACCTCCGCATACAACAGGAACCCCGAAGGGACAAGACAACCTCGCTGCCTCCATTCCAAGTGGCCGGGCCTCCATTAAGCACCAGACAGTACGCCGCGCGCAAAGGGCTACCTAAGCCGAAGTACATCAGCCTGGTCTCCCGCGCACTCCCTAGATAGATAAGGCGACTCTATCTCCCAGAGTAGAGCGTCGAAATTTCCGGATCGGCTCCGGCCGTGGTTTCGTTTAAAGTAGAATTTCTAACCACCCCCTAGAGGAGCACCGCCTACGGTAAATCTTACCATCGAGCTCAGCCTACATCTGCCATGCGCATTCGAGGGACGCCATAGGCTTACGATCCATAAGGCCCATAAGGCAACAACGACGGTCATACGCTTAGCTGTGCAAAGCATACTCGAGTAGGAGCAACCGATTCACTACCTGCTCCCAACCGCTACTACTCACCCATTCGAGGGACTATCTAGCAAAATTATCGAGTCCTCAACGCCTATACACTGCCGTCCGATCCGCCGTATCCCGTGAGGCCGGGTGTATAACGTTTGTCATACGCAAGTTTCGCGTGAAGGTCACAGGCAGAAGACAGCCTCTTCTCTAATTTCCCACCAGGGTCGTCACCACAAGCCACCACGAATCCATTCCACATAACATGGGCTGAATTTGGAAACATTTTGTTACTCCGTGGTACAGATGGTCATGCACCCTCCCCCGTCTATGCAGACAGGATCTGGTACTTCTTATAAGGCACCCGCCACCCATGCCGACCCGAGGTCGAAACGAGTACAGCTTGTTCTTTAAAGAGGTTGCCAAGCCCTCTAGTCTACACCATTATTTTGCGCCTAGATACCCCCCCCTTGTAACCAAGGATTGGGAGGGGGTCACAGGATAGAATGCAGGAACCGGGATTGAGAAAGGCCCGTGGATGAGGACTCGAAGTAAGCCGTTTCGGGGTCTCGAGCCTCCACTATACTAAACCACCCGTCGTCGCCGTAGTGCCACATTGAGTGGGCTTCAACTCCCGGGGAGGGTACATAGTAGGTATTACTATAAATACAGATAATATAAATAATGAAGACGTAAAATAACCGCAAATTTCATAAAAAATTCACCCTTAAAAAACCCAACCCGCCGCATAAATATTGACAATTTGAAAAATAATATAAACGCATAATGCCTTCAAAAGATTAATAAAAAAACAAGAGTTTTTAATTAAAGTAATTAAAAAACTTATGAAAAAATGAAAGCCAAGGTGATATATTTAAGAGATGGCCTTCAGGTTTTTAATTCTTAACTCAAGATTAATAAGATTATCAATTATTATGCGTTAACTAAAATTGATGAATTGTTCGTTAAAATATACGGCCCTATATTTTTCCCTTACCGTCCAGGGTAAAGTATTAATTAAAAAAGGGCATGGTTATAAATAAAAAAGTAATATCAGTAATGACCAGGGGCAATATTATGTAAGACAATATAACATGGGATCTTTACAGCCATGTATGCAACATTAGATAATACGTTCCTGCCCTTAAGACCAACTTTATTACTACGGCCGATGATTAATTTGTTTAAGTTGTAAATATGAGGTTTTTGACTAATTGAAATTCTCCTGGATGTTCACACGGTTTAATTTATATTTAAGATGCAAGATGTAATATTCGGGGTGTGTAATTTACAGCGTTCTTAGTGAGGTATTGTCATCCTGTTCTGCACCTATAGGACAAACGAGTCCTTGGTTCATCAAGAAATTTGATGAGGATCGTTTCTATGATAAAAAAATACGAACGCTTGTAAATACCAGCTCCTGAAGGTTAAACTTTTGGTTCCCGTAGCAACGGGACCAAAAAACACAACTTGTTAAAAAATATAAATAAATACAAACTGAATTCAGGTGTAAACAAGATCATTCAAAAATCGTGAGATGCGGTCTATTGTGATGTAGGTTTCAGAAAAACATTTTCTTTATCGTGCCAACGTTTAGATCTTTATTGACATTATCTTCAGAGCCTGGGATTTACAAACATTGTTTAAATTTAACAAAAACATGTAGAATGTGAAAAAAAGTGAATTTATACAATGCAAAAAATATTTTTTTAAATTTATTCAATCAAAGTTTTTCTACTGAAAGAAGCCGCCTTCTTATACTGAAATGTCTTTCTACCCCGACTTCCTTCCACACCCCTTCAAAATCTAACATATAGTATAAACATAAAACAGCAATATCTCACTGGAACTCTCAACACGACACGCAAGAATGGCACACTTACAATATCGATTAACGGTCACTAATCACCCCACAAAAGAATAATAATTATATTAAATTAATAAACGTGAAATTTAATTTAATAAGTATAAATAAAATAATATTTTAAAAATGTTATACTTTAAAGTATTTCAAAGATTTGTATGACTGTTTGATTTGTTAAATTCTCCTCCCACAATCATGATAACAATAATAATTGTATAAAATAAAAATATAATTATTTTCTGACATTTTATACTTAAACCTATTGAGGAGAGTTATTTTAACATTATTGGAATCGCGCAAGTTATTTTTTTATGCCAAAGATAGAGTGTAAAAGAACGTATTGATTTTAAAAAAACGACTGAAAAGTCAGGAGATTATTGAGGTGGGATTCAGCCAAATATGCCAACAACCTTAGCATTCAAACTGCTAAATCCTTAATTCTACGAAAAATACTAAATGCTTCATTTTATGTACTGATGTATTCAATATTCTTTTCGTCCAAAATGAAATCTGTTCCCATTACGGAAAATTTCCTAAAACTGTCCGAAACACCGTAAATCAGAAAATCAGAAACCCATCATCCCCACGAATTCCCCCGAACACTTCTCGCTGATTGAAGAGACGTTTGCTCCTTCGCAGTGATGCTGAAAATGATTATGACAAAAGTATTAATTAACCAGAAAACATTTTATTCTCACTGGAATACAACCAATGGGAATTTTTTCCATTATCGTTTTTGATTTTGTATATACGTCCCTCTAAAGCTCGATAGGTTATTTTGCATTGTGTCGATCTCAAGAAGTAATTTGAAATTTTAGAATGAAGTAGTTACATAACAAAACAATGAAAAACGGTTTGTGTTTGTCTGTACATTAGACGGTAAAATAATTAATCCCTTTGTGTATCAAAACCTTAAAAATGTTTATGCTTTAGTATTTTTTTCATTATTACTTGTCGTAAAAAGGCGTTCCAGGTCACGTAGTTCAATAATGCTTTGCTCTGGAAATTGGTGTACGATTTTAATTATGCAAGAATTTCGTAGGACGCGCGTTAATCCGTGAGAATCTCATTAATCCTGTTTACTAGGAGGACAGGATGATAAAACAAGCCGAGTTTCAGGTCCCGCTCTTGTGCGAATCACCAGTTTTATATTGGCGTCTTTTATTATTCACAAACTGGCCGAGGGGGCGCAATCTATAATAAAGAGATGGCCTGTTCTGCAAGGAAAGGTGGTGCACGCTAGAATGGAGGGGCCTGCTCCGAGTCTAAACATAAACGTTTACGATCGGCGTAAATTCCAGGCGGCTAGAAGGATATAGGTCAGATTGGGAATATCGTAGAGGGCAGGTGACCCTGTTTACAGCCTAGTTTAGAAACCCCGGAGTCCAGGAAGAGCAATAGTAAAAACCGGCAAAAAAATAAACCTGAAAAATCTGAGTGCAATTTAATGGAATATGATTACTACGCGTTTTGGCTGTAGGGCAATTTCCTTCTTTACCGCCAACCCCACTGGAGCAGTTAGAATCGATTTCGGGCAAAGGTTGATGAAGATTTTCTTTAAAAAAGGGGAAAATGCTTTTGAAAATTGAAACCTAACACTGACCTGTTAGCGCTCATCCAACATTGTACTCTCTCGTTGTACCGTATGAAAAGTCAGGAGTAGGGGGTTGTATTATAAAGGTGGAATTAATACGATAAATCAATCAATATATTCTCCATTAGATGAAATACACTTCTCCCAACGTGCTGCAGATTTTTTTATCCCCTTTTAGAAGTTTGAAGTTCGAGATGTAAACAATGATTACTGTTTTGAACGCATCTCTAGTTGGAAAAAATATATTTCATAGAAAACGGTCCAGGATAAAAAAAGGTGGAAGACAGTTGACAATAGGTCAGATGAATATGGTGAGTGTAGAAATTTTCAATTTTTAGCTATTGAAGTTTTATCAACTAATAACTATTTATAGTACTGTATGTATAAACACATAACTTACCATTAAACTTCGTAAATTTTCATCGAAATGAATCTATCGTACCTGAAACAAAAAAATCACTCAATAATTTCAATGTTAAAACCTTTATAAAGCTGTTCCTTTGAATCTAAAATGATTACACGAGAAATTGTTTAATTGTACTATTTATTGAATCAATTTCGAGCTTACTATATCATTTATATTAAAGTTAACTTAATTTATTTTAAAATTAAAAACTTGCTGAGCCATCTAGGCAATGAGGTTTAACTTATGTATTCCTTAGGGGAAGCATCAGGGAAGCAAACTTGGCCCATTTATTTTTTCAATATATACTGCAGATATTCATTAACAAAGTTTAACGTTCAGGACATTCTCTGATGATGTAGCGATTCCTATTATTTCGGATCCCTCAGTAAATATTCAACACTAACAATAGCACCTGAATAAATTACCAGCATAGTTTACGAAAAGGAGAATGAATAACTAACGAAAAGCTTACAGATAAATTGTATGTGCTTAAAAGTATCTGTCCATCAGTAAATGAAACGCCATTTCCTACTACTCAATATATTCTCGACCATGTGCGTTTTCTTGGACTTTTCATGGATAAATGTCTGCCTTGGAATCCCTTCCATAAGACGAATAAGAAATGAAAAAACCGACGTATTCAATTATATTAATCAAAGACTACTTGACTCATGATCTAAATTAAAAAACCTCTCTTTGTGGCCCTGAACCAAGGATTTCAATTCAACGTCTTAAATGAATTGACTCTGAAATTCTCTGTCAAATTATACTCTGTTTTAGGTTTCAAATCATACTATTCCTTACGTCCTACGTCCTTATCCCTTTGTTCATGATCTTATCAAATTCCTTTTAACAACATCATCAAGTACTGAACGTCCTCAATAATTTACAGTTTCATTTCAAAAACTACAGGAAAGAGATTGAAGCAAAACTGCCCCCGAGAATTTTTATTGAGAAAAGAATGACGAGGTATCTGGGCAACTTGCCTTATATATATANATACATATATATATAAAGTGGAAGGTTTATGGGCTGACAAACAGCTGAAGTCATCGCCGTCCCTCCGCGTATATTCCTTCTCTTTCCTTTCTCGCGTATTTTGTATTGAACTGCAGCCATTTGAGCATCTCGATCTGGTAACTGACTCTCTGCTATTACTTGTATATTACGTAGTTATTTTAAAAAGCTAGCCTCTTGTTAGTACCTCAGGTTGTCAATTTAAGAACAGATACACAACATACAATGCATAACGTGTATATCGCCCATAGGAGTCTGGTGACATTCACTCCCCCAGAGTACTCGATTTTCCTCGGGGCGGGGTAAATAACCCCTTCCTTTCATGTTTAAATTACATTCATTCCAATAAAGTAAAATATAAACAAAGTACAATACTAACATAAAAGTCTGGTCACATTCACTCCCCCAGAATACTCGATATTCCTCGGGGCGGGGTAGATAACCCCCTTCCTTTCACGCTAATAAATTACATTCATCCTAATATATTAACATAAACACCACACAAACACGACACAAACACTTCAGACCCAGCACAAGCACAGCACAAACACACATAAACTATATACATTTGAAAATCCCTATAGCCCTGAGGTACCGGTACAGCGATTTGTGCCCGCTGCCGTGCCCCAAGACTACGCACAGTTCCGATGATATTCCAAAATATTGCCTATAAACGTCGAGCCTTCTACAATTGAAACGGTGCTCGACTGTTACTCTATCCTTGCATAATGGGCACCTATGCGGTCGCTTTCCTGCTAGAAAGTGCCCGTGCGTAATTCTTGTATGACCTATGCGTAATCTTGTTAGTATGACCTTTTCCCTTTTTGACCCTTTTTCCGTGAACCAGGGACCGACGTCTTTCTTAACCTGCCAGTTTGGCAAGGTTATTTCTATTTTTCCGAGCCCAGCGGTTTTTAATAACTTGAGATCCTTGCCTAAATAAGAGATAAATAACTCAAACAATATATTCAACATATATAGAAAATATTTACCTCATACAATATTTGCAGTTGTCAATAACATACAAATGTAATACAAACAAGTCTAATAATCTACATAGTTTAAGAAGCAATATTTCATTAGTCTTTGATACAGTGGAAATAAATCCACGTCATAACTGCCGCAGATGAACACATCATATAAAATTCTCACAATAAATTTTTAGTAATAATTCCATTAATTAAGGTTTTCAGTTGAGATAAAAAAGTCAATGTCACGACCACTCGGAAACTAACTTCCCACCTCAACCACACCTTTGAATTTTCTCTCCTTTTTGCCATTTTTGAAATGTCGTGTAATCTATTTGATTCTCGGCGACAAATGAAATGGCCACAGAGAGCTTTAGTGGAGTATCCTTCATTTTAACTTATTAAATTCACTAGTTTCGTGGTCCGCTGGACCAATTAATATCATTCAATTAATTAAGGGTTTTATTTGAGATAAAAAAGTCAGTGTCACGAGCGGGATTCGAACCCATGACCTTCGGATAATACGCCACTTCTCTATCACTTGCGCTATCATGACTTCGATCCGCTCGGGAACCCACTTCTCATCTGAACCTCACCTCTCGAATTTTCCCTCCTTTATTGTATTTTGCAGTCAATATGAAAATGGATACGCCGCTACTCTACCACTTGAGATATCGTGACTTCGATATTCAAAGGTGATGATGACACATCGTGGGTTCGAATCCCGCTCGTAACACTGACTTTTTTGATGATATTAATTGTTCATGCGAACCACGAAAACTAGAGAATTTAGTAATAATTTTCATAGGAATGGTAATTAAATTTAAATATTAGAACTATACAAGTACCATGCACTTTTAAAATTAAGTTATTTCTCATTAGGGAAAATTATTTCTTAATAGATGTAGTCTCATCATATTTCTTTATTAATTTATAAGTTTTAAATATTTTACATGCAGACGGCGTTAAAAAAAAGGAAATTTATATTAACAGCTCAGCGCCCACCATCACACGGCAATTTACGAAATTACAGATCCAAATCAGAAAATTGCCGACGCTCTTAGGGCCGGAGAGTGAAATATATGGCTCGGAGCAGAGCCGCCCTTTAGGCGAACACCTTTTTCACATGTTTATTCTCTGCACTGTTTGACTATAACACTTTAATAAAACGGAATGACTGCATGTGAGCGCCTGCTTCTTCCCGGAAGAATATTCTATGATATCGGCCAACCTCCCCCGGGGAGGGTGAATGGCCCAAAACTACCGAGACCTGGATCTTTTTATAACCCTATCCCATCTACTATTCAAATTAAAAAATGCAAATACTTCATATATGTGAGCCCTGGAGATTAGAGAAACTGTTTAAATTTTGCCCATTTCCGCATGAGGAAAAAAGAAAATCAACCACACGGCGTGTTTTACCCACCCTATTGTTGTTTTGAAGGAACTTGTTAGAACGCACAACAATTTTTTTACAAACCGGAAAGGAACTGCTTTACAATAAAATTATTTTACTAACCGAAACAAAAAACCAATTGCTTTAATATCGTTTCACTTAATATTACAACATAACATCATTGGCAATGAATTTTCGGATAACAGATAGCGTATGGTGTTTAGTGATCGTTACTTGATGATTATTTGGAGGTCGTGAGATGCGGTCCGGTGTGACGTAGGTTTCAGAAAAAAAAACATTTTCTTTATCGTGCCAACGTTTCGATCTTTATTGAGATCATCTTCAGGGCATAGGATATTTTTCTTTTTTTCAAATCGTACGTGTATTTGTAAAATGTAAACAATGTTTATAAATCCTAGGCCCTGAAGATGATCTCAATAAAGATCGAAACGTTGGCACGATCAAGAAATTTTTTTTCTAAAACCTACGTCAAACCAGACCGCATCTCACGACCTCTAAATAATCATAACCGATAACGAGCAGTTGTTAAGAAAAGCGATATTCATTGGCTCTTTATAAGGCGCGAGTAAGACTACCATATCACATGAAAATTCTGCTTGATCACGACAGAATGTCTGTCTTTCTCTCGATTGGTTGCACATGGGTGCAGTTCTGTATGCAATTTTATACGAAATACATTTCCTGTTGAATATTGGGATTGTATTTATTAGCGTGAATCTGTAGCGTGAGAATCCAACAGTAGATTGTTGAGTTTGTTCGCCAGCAGTCAAATACAAAATGGCGCCGATGGACAACACCGAAGATAGGAGATATAATTAATAAGAAGATAGTTTGTTTCGATACCACCGGGAAATGGAAGATTCCCGATTAATTAGGAAATGTTAGTTTAGGAAGAATTAAATGAACGAATTGAATAATTGAAGACTCACTATTTAATGAAATTTCTGTGGCTTACAAGATGGATGATGATCGTATAGGAGACGAAGACAAGAAAATTAAATAACATAAATGTTGATGTGGTTCATTGTTTTAATATATATTATCAGGTAAATAAAATTATCACCAAAGGAAGGGAATGCAATTATTGACAATGTAGCACAGATTTGGCCTTAAAACTGCTAAAACTGCGACGATGCAGATTTGTTATGAATCCTCGATAACTACCAAGGCAATGTCGTTCTCACAGCAGCTGACGATAATATTTCTTCTCTAAGTTTAATGGGTTTACCTTTCAAAAGGTCATTCAACAAATGGGATGAAATCTGACAAGTTATCTTGTAAAACTTTGAAGTTTAGAATTTGGCTCTAGACGGAAAGGTACTTATACTTTGCCAACTACTAAACGTTGACTCATTGTTCGATCCTTTGGGCCAAGGCTCGGAGGAAAATTAGGAACAAAAGGATGAAGGAACAAAGAGCTGATCAAGGCAAACGTCGAATATCTACCAACCCGCGGTCACCCTTTGTTTGCCCCGTGAAAGAGGGGTAAAAATAAAAGAGAAAATGTGCTAACATTTGGCAATTGTGCCTCAATTTTTTCCGAACTCCTTGTTTAAATTTGACTTTGTTTTGTTTTTGGAGAAAAACAATAAACATTAAGACAATAATTTTTAATTATTCATATATCTCCATACATCAACAGTAATATTTGCATTAATATTCTTAAAAGGGTTGGAATTTGGTTTGACAAGTAAAGCCAATAAACGATAAAGCCTGGCATTCAGAGAATGAAAACTTTTCATCGAATTAAAAATGATCAATGTTTACTTTTATATTTCTTCCATGCAAACATCACGCGATTCCGTGTCTACCTACAAATCAACTTAATCCACTTTCATTGAATAAACTCATAACTTGGTTGGTAAATACAAAAATTGAAATATTCTATCAATCTTTTTTAAACTTTTCGATTGAAACAACTTTCACTTATCCCAAGCTAACCAAACATGATTTTCAGGGGACACACTACATTTAAGTTGCGTTCAATGGGTTTTGTGATATTTTCATACAAAAAATCATGCACGATATATAGAAGTTTAAAGTTTTGAGTTTTCTCACATAAACAGAAAGGCTATAGTTTTTTTAAAACAAAATATTTTGCCACCCTACGAGCCTCTCACTATGTTCCGATTTTATTCTCCTTCATAAAGCTAAAACTTCTCAATCGTACGTTTAAACGCAATTAATTAAGGTTCTTTTTTTAGTTGAGATAAAAAAGTCAGTGTCACGCGCGGGATTCGAACCCACGACCTTCGGCTAGGCACGCCGCTACTCTACCACTTGAGCTATCGTGACTTCGATCCTCTCAGACACTAACTTCACATTTCAACCCCACCTTTGAATTTTCCCTCCTTTTTGCCATTGGTCAAGCGGACCACGAAAAATAGTGAATTTAATGAATTAAAATGAAGTATACTTCATTAAAGCTCTCCGTGGCCATTTTATTTGTCGCCGAGAATCAAATATATTACATAACATTTGAAAAAAGGCAAAACGGAAAGAAAATTCAAAAAGTGCGATTGAGATGGGAAGTTAGTGTCCGAGTGGATCGAAGTCACGATAGCTCACGAAGTGGCAGAGCAGCGGCGTATTTAGCGGAAGGTCGTGGGTTCGAATCCCACTCGTGACACTGACTTTTTTATCTCAACTTAAAACCTTAATTAATTGAATGATATTAATTGGTCAAGCGGACCACGAAAAATAATGAACTCTGTAATAAGTTGAACAATGACGTAGATTTGGATAATCTAAATTTGATAATTATTTGGAAATTTAGCATTACAATTGAATACATTCATACAATACATGAAAAATAACATGAATACATTGAAAAATTACAACCTAAAATTGTTTAATATGATATGAGATCAGAATTAAAGGCTAGAGATGGAATTTATTATAATTTGTGCAATGAATTAATAATAATACATTATTCAGATATCGTGAGATGCGGTCTGGTGTGATGGAGGTTTCAGAAAAGCATTTTCTTTATAGTGCCAACGTTTCGATCTTTATTGAGATCATCTTCAGGGCTCAAAGTGTTTTTCTTCTGTGTAGTTGTGCCATTCTTGCATGTCGTGTTGAGAGTGCCCCACGACGCGCAAGGATGGCACAACTACACAGAAGACAAACACTTTGAGCCCTGAAGATGATCTCAATAAAGATCGAAACATTGGCACTATAAAGAAAATGTTTTTCTGAAACCTCCATCACACCAGATCGCATCTCACGATATCTGAATAATTATCAACTACCGGTAACTAATCTCTACACAATAATAATACAGTTCATACAATTATTTATTTAAGTAAGTATTTATTTAACGTCGTTTTTCATATATTTAATCACGAGGACAGCAGTGGCGAAGTGATTAGGTCGTCCGACTCGTGTGTGTCATGCGAGTACTGAGTTCGAATCCCCCATGCGTTTTCAATTGAATATTGTATGAAAAATTAAATGTAAAGTGGTTTGTCCCATCATCTATGAAATTCGACTGGTTGTTGGACGTTAAATCTTCATAGTATGACAGCAAAAACTTTATATTTTTTCACGTTTTTTGAAAATTTACCTAATTGACTTACTAGCTAGGCTGCTACCTATTTAAGCACAAAAACTTGTAGTGCAGAAATTGTCTGCAGCTATCGAGGAGATACTGAGGAGACTATGTTGGGTCTAGGTCACATAGTGAAACTAAGTTAATTTTACAAATAAGGTGTGAGTTGTTAAATCTAAATTACAGATCATTCAAAGTAATATGGTGTCAAATGTGTACACTGTTCACTAACTAAGTAGAAAATATTTATAATTTAGTAGCATTTTGCCCTGCTTTAAAACCTTGCAGAATAAAATATTTTAAGAAAAATGAACTAACTGAGGGTGAATTTTGTATGTATCAAAACATATTAGTCTGGGACTGTTTGTATAGATACATAAAAGAAGCTATCCATTAAAGAAAATTAATTGTGGAAGAACAATTTTAAGTTATATTGGTTTAGTTGTAATTAATTTATTATTATTGTAATCTATAAAAATTTGTTATATATCGGTTTAGGCGTTGAGACGGCGATTATCACTGTAAGGTAAAGGTCCCGGGTTCGAATCCAGCGGCCCTGCATTCGAACCCGACATATTTACAACTGGGCTTTTCTTGAAAAACACCGGCACCCTGAGGGTTGAAATGATCTTTGCTATTGCGAACCCTCGTTTAAAAAACAAAACAAAAATAAAATATAAAAAAAAAAAATAAAAATAAAAAATACAATCGTAAGTCTGTCTCTTTCGTCAAAGTAAATAATGTTTTTGTCTTTTGTTACATTTTCCGTAATTTTTTTATGTAATTTGTCTGAAGTAAATATTACGTTTATTATTATTAATTTTTGTCTGAATTTCATATTTTGAGTACTATTAGGATGGCAGTTTCTTTTTGAGCAAACGGGGGGGGGGAATTAAAACTTCCCTCAATATGACCGGCTCCTTTTACGTCCTGTAGCATATAAATCCCCTCTATAAAAATATTCCTCGAAATGGCATGTTGAAATAATACAAAAAGCCGAATAAACAATGCCGACCAATAAAAAGACCCAATATTTGGCACGCCGGGAATCTCGGTCGAGAAAAGTAATTAGTTTCCCCCCGGCTAATAATTAATTACGGCGAACATTTGGCATGGTACCCCGTTGAGCCGGGTAAAAGTAAATTAGAACTACAACTGCCATCTATAAAACGTCTTGCAGAAAACCCTTCCCTGATTCCACTAATATAATTCCGAGAAGTTGATAACTGTATTTGGTGTTGGGCCAGTCCCTCTAAGATTTGTTTAATCCCGGCCTCTTGATTCTTGCTTGGATAATGGGACGATAAATGTTATTTCGGCCAAGTGATTTCTCAAAGATATTTGATTTCTCTCTCAGAATCTGCGAGGGTTAAAACAAATTAATTTTTCCATCTCTTTTTCTTTTCCACACCAAAAGTACCAATTATACCTTTATTCCTCGACCAACCTCTCTCCCCTTGGATTTGGGATTCATCTTCTTCAGGAAATAAATTAAAAACGATAACGTAAATCAGAAGTTCTCTTTAGACGATGCACCATCTATTTTAAACTGACCCTATTTTTGGAGATTATTACTCTATAGACTTCCATGGTAATTTTTTGAAATACTTAATTAGATAATAAATTTTCTTTTTTTTCACACTCTCTGACGGTATACAATAAAGCGCCAATTAAACAAGTAAAACAAAATTCGGATGTATCGCTAAATTCTGAAATACTCACCTATCACAAATTAAGAACAGCACATTTTAAATTGGATTTCGCATATTTCAATATAAATTACGTCTTTAAAAATATGTATTTTTTGTATTGTAGGTTATTGAACATATGTTGCAGCATGAATTTTATCTTTTATTAGAACGTTTTCGACCTCATGACATGAGTCCTCTTCAGAGTTAGTTTGCAATTGTCCCATGGAAAACTAATATCAAATATCCAGATATCATAGAACTAAACTAACAAGGGGACTACCACGTTGGTGTGTCAGGGATTTGGACCGAACTTGTTTTTCGGTGATTCTACACTCCAAAATATCAGATAAGTATCCGCCAATTATTATGAATAGGCCTTGGTTTTTCAATTGAATATTGTATGAAAAATTAAATGTAAAGTGGTTTGTACATCTTCTATGACACTGAAATCGTAGTTGGACTTTAAATCTTTATAGTATGGTAGGAAAAACTTTATATTTTTCACATTCATGAAAATCTACCTAATTGGCCTACTAGCTAGGCTACTACTTATTTAAGCACAAAAACTTGTAGTACAGAAATTGTCTGCAGCTATCGAGGAGATACTGAGGAGATTTAAATGCGCCCCTAAGTTTAAATTGGGCAGGGTCAAAACCACGAAAGGACCTCAAGAAGTTAAAACTTTAATGATCTCTACAGGCTTAAATAATATAGTCATATAAAGGTTGTATGTATATTTATTAGGTTTGGTGGTCCGCTTGACCAAATAAATTCTTTTCAATTAATTAATCTTTATGTAAGGTTTTGGTTGAGATAAAGAAGTCTGTGTCACAAGAGGATTCGAACTCACGACCTTCGGCTAGATACGACGCTGCTCTGCCACTTGAGCTATCGTGACTTCGATCCCCTCGGACACTAACTCCCTCTTTTTTGCCATGTTTCAACACTTTTTGTGACACTGACTTTTTTATCTCAACCAAAACCTTTCATTGAAAAGAATTTATTTGGTCAAGCGGACCACGAAAAATAAATAAATGTACATACAACCTTTATGTGTCTAATTTAAGCGTGTACAGATCATTAAAGATTTAACTTCTTGCGATCCTTAAAATAAGAAAAATGAAGTATACTTCACTATAGCTCTCGGTGGCAATTACATTTGTCGCCGAGATTCGAGCGGATAGAAATCCGGATATCTCAAGTGGTACAACAGCGGCGTATTTAGCCGAAGGTAGTGGGTTCGAAACTTACTCCTGACTCTGAGTTTTTATCTCAACCAAGACCTTACATAGAAAGCATAATTAACTGAAAGAAGTAACTTGGTTAATTGACCACTAAAACGTAATTGGGTAAATATTTAATAAGTAAAAGAAGTGTCACTTCACTAAAAAGCTCCCTGTGGCCACTTCACAAATCATATTCTGATTACTCGACATTTGAGAAATGTCAAAAAGGAGGGAAATTCGAAAGGTTGTAGGTTGAGATGGAGAGTTGGTGTCCGAGCGGATCGAAATCAGGATAGCTCAAGTGGTAGAGCAGCGGCGTATTTACCCGAAGGTCGTGTGTTCGAATCCCGCTCGTGACACTGATTTTTTTTATCTCAACCAATACTCTTCATAAATATTAAGTAATTGAAAAATGTTAATTAGTCAAACGGACCACGAACTGTAATAGATTTTATAATTAAACTGAAGTATAGCTTCAAGAAAGCTCTCCGGGGCCATTTCATTTGTCGCCGAGAATCAAATAGATTACACGAAATTTGAAAAATAGCAAAAAAGAGGGAAAATTCAAAAGGTGTGGTTGAGATGGGAAGTTAGTGTCCAAGTGGATCGAAGTCACGATAACTCAAGTGATAGAGCAGCGGCGTATTTAGCCGCAGGTCGTGGGTTCGAATCCCGCGGTTGACACTGACTTTTTCTATCTCAACCAAAACCTTACATAAAGATTAATTAATTGAAAAGTTGTATGTATAATTATATATTACACAGGGCGGGCGACCAGGACCCGAGGGGTTAAAAGCCTGAGTAGGCCCGTACCCCATTGTATGTATAATTGAATTTAGGCCAATTTTTCGATTAGGTAACATTGAGATAGCGCCCACTAAAAACAACCATATATATATATATATATATATATAACAAATTAATTACTGTAATTATTTAACGTAACATGAGAATTTCATATTAATATAACCGATATTTTAATTTTGCCTTAAAAAATTAATTTCATCGTTCTTAATCAGTTACTTATTCAATGCGAATTATAAATTGGGCAAGTTTCGAAATCCAGAGAGAACGATAATTGAGTAAAGATTATAAAAGTTGTCCTAAAAGGGAGATTTCAGTTAGTCATCAGCTAAGTACTCTGGACATGGAAAATGCATTTTCCTTAATATTTACTTTGGCGGACCGATGAGGCCGAGATAACAAGCGGTTTCGTAACTTTCATACCGAAGCGCGATAATTCTCAATCTTCCTTAGAGTTTAGTTTCTGTTGGACCCTAAAGCGATATAATAATTACTGCGCATTTGAGCAGTTTGCTCAGAATTTTCGACATGAGGTCCTATCCGCGACGTGTTTGTCTGAAGCTAACAAGTTTTGACGGGTTAATCAACTATGGGATCCGGGCCCATTGTGCGAACCCTTTAACACAATTATCCTGACAACGCGCATAAGTAAGTCGTCCCGGTCCTATTCTAATGCTCCTTGACGTACGTGTTATATAAGTTATAATACAAATCGGATTATAACACGGCTGTGGCTGGTTTAACACGGCTCAGCCGCTTTTAACACGCTTACAGTGCGAGATGGAACTTCTCCGGCCGCAAAGAGGGCCACGAACAATTCGACACGTTTGCCTTTCATCGTGTTGAATCTATATGCAAATTATATTCAAAATTTTCGGACTGTCTTTCTTTTCACAGAAACTAGTAGTTCCATGCATATGTTTGTAGACTATTAATGATATTCTGCCGAAAAAGCAACATGAGAATGGTACGTTGTTTTTCGTTTTAAAATAATAATGACAGTGGGCATAAAACTCCCAAGAACTTTTAAAAGAGATTCGACCAAAAAGATGTCACCCAAACTACATTCTCGAAAATTAAAAAAAGGATCGAGTCAATTGAACTGAATTAAGGAACTGGGAAACGTAACAACCACCGGTACCAGCTAAAACCGGGTTCAGTAGAACGTCGTTCATAATTTGAACCTAGTTCAGAGAAAGGAGTGATGCAATATCCGTACAGGACCAACAGCTGATCCTAGTTCAAAAATTTGGTAAAACTGTTTGTAATCTCTTGACACGTTATAGCTGGTGATCGTGTTTATTCAATTTTGACATTGGTTATTGGACTATTTTTTTTAGACTTTTTATTAGTTAATATTTTGTGTTTGTACTTATTTTTTCTTTCCTCGAATATGATGGAGAATTTTTTTTTTACTGGGGCTTCCGACATCTAGGTCATTTCAGCCCCAACTAAGTCTATATTTATTCACACTTTCAAACACTACATTCATACCAATAAATACATTCATACAAATAAATACATTCATACACATAAATACATCCATACAGTATACTCATTCCTTTTGGTCAGTGGAGTACTTGATATTCCTCCACCGACCTATACTTAAATTAATCTAGATTGGGGTCGATGGAGTACTTTTATAAATATTCCGCCATCGACCCCGAACACACACTTTTACGCTCTCTACGTTGGAGGGCGATGATGACGTTATATTTCACCCTCGCCCCTCGCCATTCACGCTAACAAATACATGCACTCAGACAAAACATATAGGCACAAAGGCACAACACATAAGACATATTATATACAATAAAAAAAAACAATTTCCCCTAAAAAAAGCGGAACAGAGGACTGTGAAACTCGCTACCGTGTTCGAGAACTCTTCTTAAATCCGGTGGCATGCCTGCACGCTCTCTGTATGGAGCCAAGGCATGACACGCCTCTATTATATGGGACACATCGAGAAACCTTTCTCTCATAAGGGGCACCTGCGCGGACTTTGGACCAAAAGCAGGTGGACATGTGTCAACCGCGTATGGCCAATCCTCAGTCGGGTGAGGACGATCCCTCGTCTCCTGCTCAGGTTCTCTGAGGGCCATCTACCGGTCGTGCTCTTGACTCGCAATCTCTGACGACCTCGCCCACTGATGGTGCCATCTTTCTTTCAATATACTTTTTACTGCGTGTTTCAGGCCGACGTTTTGTTGATATTCCAAATCTTTTGAGAAATTCAAACATCCAGCATCGCCTCATTAGTGATGGTCTTGTCTGGTTCTAAAAACTCTTCTTTTGTTTATGTATACACCTACTAATTCAAGAAAGTCTTTGTTCAAACGAAATTTCGCTAACAAACAGGTTTATTACCGGTAGGCACGTTCTTACGGTTTAAATTTTGTTTTTCGCGTTTGGTTCCACAAGCTATTTTTGGTGGGAGGGGGGTAAATTGTTAAAAAACAAAAATGAGCATCGAGTATATTTGAAATGTGATGTTAAAAATATTAGAATTGTATCGTAGTGTACCTTGCCGGATTTATCGTTGAAAAATCAAAACCTTGTCTTTTGCCTCGTATTGCCAGGAATGGAAAAAGAAAAATTTTATCATAAATATGTCCTTTGGAATAAATGATTTATATAATATTTAAAATAAATGCAGATTAAACGGAAAATGCTACATTTCTGTTGTCAAAGAAATAGAAATTTCCGGATCCTGTTAGCAAAATTAAGGTTTTTACACAAAATTTATGATTTTATAAACATCTCGGCCTAACAATAACACTACTTGATGACTCGCAAAAAAATGGATGACTTACAATGCCAGGTTAGAAAAACAAATTAGGCTAATTAGAACTATGTATAAGAAATAACAATAGTTTACAAATCAAAATGTGATAAATTTTTATTGAAACGTTGATCAAAAAAATAAAAAGTTAAATCGTGAGAAACGCCATTAACAACATACAATATTAGATGTATATGTAGATGTAGTCGGGTGTGTAATATCCTAAGCTCTGATAGAGCTGTTGTAGCCCCCGTTCTTTGCCTGTACAACAAGGAACTTGATTAGCAGGCAGGGTTTCGGTGGTTGAACTTCTTCTACGGTCAGATTGCACGTCCTCCTGCGGGCAAGTGTAGTACATTTTGTTAATAGATGTGCTGATGTTTCCTCCGCTTGTTTTCAGAATCTGTACGTGCCGTCTGGGCTATACCAATCTTCTTTAAATGTCCGTTTAGTTTGCGACGTCCTGTTAGGAATTTTGTTAGGAATCGCAGTTTTTCTTTCTCCCTTTGATAAATACTATCGCTTCTTTCCTTAAGAAATTTGTTAGGAGGTTCTTGGATTGTTTGAGTCCAATGAGTGAGTTTCATTTTTCCCTCATTTTCTTTTTAGCTTTCCGTCTGAGGTACCATTGATAGTGTGGGTTCCTATACCATAAAAGGGATCGGGTCCTATAAGCGGTAGCCTTTTTTCTTGCAAGGGAACATGCAATCTTACTTTTTTCAATTAATTAATTTTTATGTAAGGTCCTTCTGAACACCACCTTTTGAATTTTCCCTCCTTTTTCCCATTTTTCAAGGAAAGTTGGTGTCCGAGTGGATCGAAGTCACGTTAGCTCAGTGGTAGAGCAGCGGCGTATTTAGCCGAAGGTCGTGGGTTCGAATCCCGTACGTGACACTGACTTTTTTATCTCAATCAATACCTTGCATAAAGATCAATTAATTGCAAAAAGGTATTTGGTCAAATTGTACCACGAATTCTAATAGATACAATATTACTTTCTTTTCTAAAAATATTTAATAAAGTCCAGAATAGTATCTTTAGGCAGTCGGATCGAGCCGAGGCGAGAAGCGAGAAGTATTTCCTGGTTTGCAATATCCTGACTTGGAGCGCACAGGGTTCGAGACTAATGGGTTCCGAGTTCGAAATTTAGAACAAAAAAAGGTGTCAGTCCGCGAAATGCGATCCCAAGTCCGCAACAACAATAAAGAAATGGAAAAACAAAAAACAAAATTTTTGGGTCCTGGGTTAAATGAGGCCAGTGGTGTCCGATGTACAAGTGCGAGAGGTTACTCAGGAATTGAACGTTACTGATCTTTTTTTTTCATACTTTAAACCATTTAGAACATTGTATTATGAGTTAACGTATTTACGTACGTTAACGGAAGTTCTTGAATGAGATAAATTCCCATAATACTGCCTTGGGTGGGAAGCGCGACCTCATAAGCAATAAGTGCTACGTCGGTCGGCTGAGATTGGAACTCGGAAACTGTATCTATACTTAATTTCTTTGTATGTGTTTCGATGTTCACCTCTTTACCAACAAAACCATGGTGCCCAACTTTAAATTCTTTCTGTAAATAAACTTCTAACCCCTTTATGTCATAGGTGCAGCCGGAGTATGGAAAGCGTAACAATAGGTTATATGATCTCCGACTAACGCTCGACAGCCTTTCAAATTTGAACAAGGATCAAAGTTTGAACTCGGTTCAAGACACATTTAAAAACGCCAGTTGTTGGTTTCAACTCAGTTTGATACTGAATTAGATTTAAACGAATTAGGTTCAACGAGCCCGAAGCAAAATAACTGTAGTGTTTAAAGAATACCAAACCCAGCTTTCCTTCACACTCTCGGTATCATCATCACCGTCTAATGCTGGGCACACACTTACCCGATGCAACGCTAAGCGACGCTATCGGACGCAAGTCCAAAGCCCAATTTTCCATATGGTAGTGTTACTCCGGGCACATCTGCCCGAAGCCACGTAACGCTACCCTACTCTTCGCTCTGCGATACCCACTGTCCAGATTTTCATCGGGTAGCATCGAATACAGTCGAAGAAAAAAGAACCGGACACTCATATTTTTATTCAAACTACATGTATTATTGTCGCTATATTAATTACAACATACTTATTTTAATATAAACCAAATTAACCTATATCAAAAATTTATTAGTTTTTCTTTGAAAAAAAAATTTAATGGTTTATTAGAAAATGGCCCAAAACTCCGAATACCATTTATTGATATAATTAATTTAACTAATAATTAATTACACCGTTTTGCTCATAAAATTTAACTAACAATGCGATTGCGATACTGATTTGTGGTACACGTTGTGTGACTGTAGGTGGCGTGCGCTTGACGTCGCATAGATGTGCACACCCTACCAAAACGTGACAAGGCGTCGGTTAGCAACGGGTAGCGTCGCATAGCGTTCCATCGGGTAAATGTGTTCCCCGCTTAAGAGACACAGAGTTTTGTGTGATACAAGTAAATTGCTACACCATTTTCAAAATTCAAATAAATATTGTAAACGTTGTGCTCATAACATTTTAAAGATTACAACTTGAGTAGAGAGCGCAGACATTTCTTCTCTGACCTCGTTTCAGTCAGGACGACACAGTTTGCAAATTTTAAGACATCCGTGAAACGTTATGAATATTATAAACGGAGTAAAAGCCCGTAAGCCTCTTTAAGATAAGTTCTAGGATCTAACCTAATTGAATATTCTAGCTTTGGGTAAACCCTTCCTCTCAAGAACCGAATCGTCTTAGCCATTTTCCAATTCTCATATTTGCTCGAGGAATGTATGAATACGTTATTAACATTTTCGCCAACTTTAAAATACGATTGAATAACATGTTAAATACCCTAGATGGAAGAAAATCTTCAGTTGGCAAAAGCCGATTTCAAGGTAAGGTTGGTTTCAATCAAAAATAAACCTCCGTTAGAAAATCATTTTCCACGAGATCGAAAAGAAACACGAGATGATTTAATAATTCTTTATGGGAGTATTTTTTCCTAGATATGTGATATTAAGCTCAATCAGGATTTCACATCTCAAGGGGAAAATCTTTTATTATGTCATTACCCGCTTCATTTTTAAATCGAGGAGAAAGATCAACGAGATAATTTACCATATAAAAATATTTTTAATTATACCACATAAAAAACACCAATATTTTTTTTACTTTCTGATAACGGTCCTGCCTCAACCATATTTTAACTGTTGTACTCATTGCATTCTGCAACAATGGTACCGGCTTGATGGTCCTTTTAATTGACCTCATGTAAAATTAAAAGGGTGGGATCACCTTTGTAAAGGGGATGAATATGTAACAGGTTATTAATTGTAAGCTAAGGATGTCTCCAGTTGTAATTGGTTCCCTGAGCTTGAAGCTTAAGCTTGTCTTCTGATAAACAGCATCCCATTTATGGCAGTTCTCATAGCAGAGATTTAAACATTCATTTGTTTTACCTATTTAGTATTATTGGGCGTAGTAGATAAAAGTTAAAATAAACTGGTTAAACCTGACATTTAATAACACGATCAATTATCTTTAAACTGTTTGTTTTAATGTAAATATCCTCTAAGTTAAAATAATCTCATTGAAATTTATAATGTTTATTTGGAGATCGTGAGATGCGGTATGGTTTGACGTAGGTTTTAAAAAAACAATTTCTTTATCGTGCCAACGTTTCGATCTTTATTGAGATCATCTTCAGGGCCTGGGATGAAGTTTGTGATTAAAAACGTTTGAGTTTCTATGTTCAAATCTGGGCATAGAACTTGTTATTTTATTTGGGATGAACTTATTAAATATTTGTTGTGTGGTGTTTAGTGATCGTTACTAAATGATTATTCGGAGAGTGTGAGATGCAGTCTGGTGTGACGTAGGTTTTAGGAAAACATTTTCTTTATCGTGCCAACATTTCGATCTTTATTGATATCAGGGCCTGGGATTTATAAACATTGTTTAAATTATACAATTGCATGTAGGATGTGAAAAAAATGAATTTGTACAATGCTAGAAATTTTAGATCAAAGTATTTGTATTCACTGAGTGTTAGTTTGTTAGTTTCTGAGCAGATGTGTCATTTCATTGGGTGTCGTGTTGAGAGCGCCAGTGACATATTGAGGTTTTATGTTTATTTACTTTGGATTTTGAAGGAATGAAGAAGAAAGTCGGGATAGAAAGACATTTTTTTATAAGAGGAGTCAGCTTTTTGAGGTGAAACGAGCCGACAATGGGAAAAGATGGGTAATGGTTCGGCCTGATTATCCTTTCAGGATTATACAGACGGGGATAATTAGGGAAAGGAAAACAAATTGTTGAAGAAATAGACTATGTAGATATGTTTGATGTGTTATATTATATGTTTTGTGTGACGTGATGATGATATACGTATGTTATTGATATTGAATTTGATTAATAATATTAGCATAGCTGCGGTTAAATTTGCATGTGTCTGTTCATTATTTGGTGCTATGTTTATTTCTGTTGATGTTCTAAAAAGTTACGTTTATGTTTGTTTCGTTCTGCGATTAAGATTTTTGGATTGTTGAAATCGAATTTCTATTGGTGTTCAAAATGGTGGGTACTCAGTGCTGTAGGATTTTGATTAGGTATTTTGCCGTCATAGATATATTTTTTTACCCTCGTACCCAGATAATGGGATGTAATTATGTTGATGTTATTAATTTATGTTCTTGTGGTGAAAAGATTCATGGCTTATGGCAATAATTCTGAGAAGTAGCCCTTGGCCGTGTTTATTACTTTATGAAAAAGATGCTGTGATGTAAAGTTGAGGTAGGGATCTATGTTTCTTGGTTTTTGATACCAATCTGTGATTAATGTGCCATCTGGTTGTTTTATTACGAGTGTATCCAAAAATGGTGTTGTTTTGTTGTTTTCCATTTCATGTGTAAATTGTAGGTGTGGGTGAAAATTATTAAATGTATCTTATGTGGTTTCAATTTGATCGGTGGGAACTCTGTCATAATATCATCAACGTATTTAGTGAGGAAGGGTATATGAAAGGTGACTGTGTTTAATAGTTGTGTCATAATTATGTCTGCAAGTATCGGGCCTAGGTTGCTACCCATTGCTATGCCAATTAGTTGTTTGTAAAATTGATTGTTATATGTAAAATATCCGTTAACACAGCAATGTCGAAACATTGTTATGAACGTGTCTTTTGATAGACTTGTGTGTGGTGTTATGTTGGGCCATTTATCTTTCATAATGTTCAGTGTTGTGTCGATTGGAATATTGGTGAACAATGATGAAACATCTAGGAATATGAGAGAGCAGTGTGAGGGGATGTGAATATTATTATTTATTAAAATTTTTCGTATTGTATAAATTGACTCTTTTCGCATTCTATATATTTGTATAATTTAAACAATGTTTATAAATCCCAGGCCCTGAAGATGATCTCAATAAAGATCGAAACGTTGGCACGATAAAGAAAATGTTTTTCTAAAACCTACGCCACACCAGACCGCATCTCACGATATCCAAATAATCATTAACGGTCACTAAACACCACACATTTCTACATGAAATTTATAATTTTGTATTTTTCGTCATCATAACTATTTTTAAATTAGTTAATAAAGGTTTTGTTATTAATATTTGTTTTCCCAAAAAATTGCACCTTGAAAGATGAACTTGATGCTGGTCTGTGTGGCGGTGAACTTATGTTGAGCCGGCATTGGGCCAGACTTCACCCGCTAGTTTGTTGAACTATCAATGTTATGTTTAAACTGCTTATTAATCATTAATTAGTTGTTTTGCATCATGAATCGTGAATCATTTTAAGGCTTGAGAATTGCAATAAGACTGTTTTATGTTAAAGAAAAACAGAGGCTGTTATAGAGAAAAAGGCATTTAAGATCGCACTTAATCTTTCGGCTGTCGCAGTACTGTTTAGGCAGGGTCACGTAGTATATAAATATCTTCTATGGGTTTAGCCACTTGAATACGAACTCCAGTTATTAATCTCAATATAAACTATAAGAGAGATATATATTGGGAAAGGGTAGGAACTGGGTCGGTGGACCAGGTGTGAGCAACTTTGTCATATCTCAGTCTGAAAAGTTCGCTTTTGTCCACTGTTCGAATATTCCAAGTCTAATCTACAGTTTGGACGTCGAAACTGATGAAAGTCCAAATACGAAAATATTTCGTAAATAATAATTTGTATTTTACCCTTTCAAACACTTCTCAATGAAAATGTTTTGGGAATTCAATGAAGCCGGTTCCAGCGTTTTACAATTTTGTAACATACTTGGAAATGTCAAAAACTCGTCGTTTCTTTTTTAAGTTCAAATATACCAAACTTGCGCCTTTTGATATAATAATTTTGAGATTGTGATTAGCAAAAGTATTTATTTTTATTTTCAAATTTCGCTTTGGACTTTGGCTAGTCGAACGCCTGAGTTAAGGTCCCTCCGTTTCTCATCTAAAAAAATAAAATAAAATATACCTTTTAATCTAGATTTGAAAATCGCTACACTAAAATGATCTGGATTATTTATATTTTGACGGAAGATGAGCAAGATAAACCCCGAGAAGCAGACGGATAAACAAAATGTTCCCTGATGAATAAGTTGTTGAATTGGAATTCTGATCTGCTGATTTTCGGTGGTTGGGATGATTTTATGAAATTTGTGGCAACGGGAACGGAAGATATATTTAAATCTGTATGTAAGATAAGTTTGGTACATAAATGGAGCATCTAGTATTTTCGTAGTATTAAAGATTTGGCACTTTGTATGCTGTTATGAGGATGTTGGAATGTTTGGCTGAGCCCTACTGTTCTAGTCCATAAGTTTATATCGGCTTAACTGTAGTGTCGTAAAACAGCCTTTTATTTTTGAAGGATAAATTAGAGCATTTGTCAAGAAGCCGTGGAAGAACACCGTATCGAGTCATAACCTTCTGACTTTTCAGTCGCGTGTGAGGATTCCATGTCTGGCATTTGTCGATG
Organism: Cimex lectularius; assembly: GCF_000648675.2. Classification (NCBI taxonomy): domain Eukaryota; kingdom Metazoa; phylum Arthropoda; class Insecta; order Hemiptera; family Cimicidae; genus Cimex; species Cimex lectularius. The sequence continues at coordinate 2,179,492 of NW_019392649.1, read as the reverse complement.
TACAGCTAGTTTGACTAATTTATCAGCTTCTTCGTTTCCTTTAATTCAAATTTGGGTCTTCACTAAGGAGATACTGTCACGGCATCTTTGAAGAATCTGCGACATGGAACCTCGCGGACCCTGGACAATGGGTGAACCCACCAGCCAAGGACTCATACATTTTTCACAAACTGGGTCTTCTGCCAAGCTCGGTCGACTTATTTGGAAGGCTCCCGTAAGTGAAATTGTTATTTGGAAAAATAATTTTTTTTATATTTTCAATTTTTTAATTGTCGGCGTTTTGATTTCTCTTTGTAATATAAGTTCGCACAAAATTTGTTTTTATTATTTTATTTAATTGTTATTTGTTTGCCAAAAATCACTATGGTATTTTATTTAATTACATTTTCTTTCAAATTTTGTAACTGGGTCCGGTTCTCCGAGAACATTACCCCGGAAACCGTAACGCAGACCTCAAATGATAGCAGAGCGAAACAAATACAAGCGCTTGAAGTTAGCAATTAAACAAATTTTATTTTCCGAAAATTAATTAACTATTTTACGTTGTTCTATTTCTTAATTGACATTTCTGAGCCGGTGCTCGCGGTTACGCGCACTAGAAACATATATAAAATGAATGAGGTTCGAAGGGGAAAATGTAAATGCGATAATTGTTCCGATCCCCCAGGCCCCAAAACCATTAACACGATTAACAAGGAAATATTGAATTTTATAAATGAAAATGCTCATTTGCGAAAAAAGACGGGCGATTTAAATGGAAAATTAGATCAAATATTAAATATTTTAGGTTCATTTACTTTACAGACGGACAAAGCAGATACCGATCAAGGGTTGTGATTAAAACAGGTTCCATTCCTATAAAGAAATTGACTTTTGTTCCGTCGGAGGAATGAATCAATTTTCCCAAATCTCGCAAACAAAAATTGACGAGTGGGACTTGATCGAATGCACTCCATCCTTAAAAATCTCCGATTTTTTGGGAAACATTATAAGAAAAGTGCCAAAATAGCAGACTGATAAACCGTGGTCCATACTAAAATTCGTAGAAAAACTATGAAATAAACAATCTTGAGAGCACTGATTTTCCGCAAATGTTGACCCGTATCGCTGCTTATGAAGGAAATTCAGTATTAAAAAATATTGTAATAGAAGCAGATCGTGTGACAATAAATTTTCAATCGGTCACAAACCGAAAAATAACAGATTTAACGACCGTAAAAACGAGAATATACCTAATAGGGGTATTCACGATCTTTGTGCTAATCCTGTTAACTCCGTTAGGTAATGTAGATCGAGAAAAATGATGACGTAGACTTGTAAGAATCGGCTAGTTAACATTACTCGATCTAGGAGGCCAGGGCCAATGTTAGGTCGAAAATGTAGTCACATTGCTATCCGCTAGGGCGTAGGTAACCAACATGGCAGCCATGAATGGAACAGCTGTTTTTTTGTTTACACGTATACTAATATACGCATGAATTAAATCGGACCAATAGATTTCTTTTGTTAATTTCTGACCTGTCCTTATACTCTCATTCATAATAGATACATCCCCTATTCTATAAAGTTATAGGCTGTTAGACATTAGGTATGTCGGCACGAATTGAAGCGCGTCATTTGTATTACTTTTTGAGTGCATAGATAGCATTTTGAATGAAAGTGTTGATTAATTATCCTTTTTTATTAACCTCCGGCAACTTACAATTTAACACAAAAGAAAACCAAAATAAAAAACAACAAACCTTCAAAGACAGTTATAGCATTATTTTTGGTTGTACGAAGCGCTACGCTCAGCATTGCGGAAAAATTAACGTTTACCATGCTAAGAAAAGGTAATGTGTTTATGAACTTATTGGACGTTTCTCTATTCGAGTTAACACGAGTTAACATCTTACAAACATCGTGAATACCCCTATTATCTCATGTTGTAGCAGAAATATACATCAACAAGGTTATAAATTCAGAAAATTTCAGAATAATATTCCTAAAAACATACGTAGATGACACCCTAATATGCAACCATAAGGAAGACGACAATGTAATTTTGGATTCTCTATTCGATTTAACATCTTACAAACACCGTGAATATCCCCAATATCTCTAAATGTTTTCCAAGCCCAACATTACAACGAATCTTTTAGGTCGTATGCAGATAGTATTACTTGTTTCACAAAGATTTTAAAAATTTTAGGCATGATTGATTTTGTGTGTTCGGAGGTCTTCATTTAGTGTGCTTTCTACCATATCTATTGCAATTTTTCTAACCGGATGTAACACTTGTTGTGTTAGAACACGACTAACAAGAATGACACATCACGATAAAGAAAATGTTTTCTAAAACCTACGTCACACCAGACCGCATCTCACGATCTCCGAATAATTATTAAATATTCTTTAGTAAGTGGTATTGGCTTTTCGTTTGCGACACCTACCAGGAAGATGGAGAGATGTTAAGCCCTTTTGTATGAATTACTTTAATTGTACGATAAAATTTGCTGTCTTATAACTACCATTTGTATTTTTGTTTAGGAAGAAAGATTCTAACCGCAAAATGTTTCTATATGTTATTTAATAATCTAACGATGATGGATCCCAAGGTATCACATGATACGCTTGAACATTTGCAGAGTGATGAATTCACCTAAAGAGTGATCAAAGGTGATTCTAGCGATTAGAATACATGATTAGGAAAGTAGGAAGGGTAGGGCTCTGCTGAGGAAGCGAGCGAGCGGATACCAGAATGGGAAACGAACCGTGCGGGATGTTCTGCCACGTGCGAGGGCCGTTGTCATCAGATGGAATCCATCTTGTACAAAGGACAGATGAGAATTGTTTTTTTTTCTACCCTCAAACCCATTTTATCTCCCGGGGATAACGACCCTAAAAATCACACGTCCATTGGGCAGGAAGAAAAACGATAATTAAGCAGAAAATCTCTCATGGTTAGTGATATATCCGCTTCGTGAAATCCCGCACGACATGTCCGCATTTCATTTGTATTTTAGCTGGAAATTAGGAAACTTTTTGAACAAAATATTTTTTTTTTCATGGCACACGTTACGAATTAAGTACATAAATCATTTACATAAAGAAGTAGTTTTTAATGTATCTGATCAATTAATGAATAACAGTTATACATATTTCCAACAAACCTTTCAATTGTTCTTACATCAATCACACTCCTAAAAATCTACATCCAATGAACGCTCCTGGATATGACCTCATGACCTCTTCTATTCTTCGCAAACTTCCAACAAAAGCCCTAGTTATTCTAACTTTTAATATGCAACTTTCCCTACAACTCACTTTAAAAGTTTTCCATGATTCACCCAATTCTCAAAGCCATCAAACCACAACACCTTCAGAAAATGTACTGTCCTATCAGTTTCCTGCCATCTTAAAAAATTGTTTGTTAGCACATACACCCAAACCGAGCATTTAATAATATACTCCCCGACCAGTAGTTTAAATTTCGGTGGCATTACTGTTCAACAGAGCCATCGGATATCGCATCCTCGAGTGAGAAGGAAGAAAGCTGCTCGAGGTTTTTCCTGCATATCGACCAAATCTGGCATCTGAGTTTGCTCTGGAAACTCAAGTAAATCCTACTCTCTACATATATCCCGATCGATAAATCCTATATGGCCGAAAGATTTCTTATAGTATCGATTCTCTCTCTCTTTACTTTGTTCAGGTTCGATGCAAGAGTCCCTAAGTCCCCGTCCGCTATTGTACTCAGTATTTACTGCTGATATGGGGGCCCGCATTGTCTGGACCGAACAATAACAACGACCGACGTGTTTTGACTTGCTGACGGTTCTGGGTGTTTTGAAACACGTCCTCATCCATTAGTAGTTTAAAGTATTGGTTGTACCATCTGACTCTTTTAAAATAGACCGGGAAGAAATCCTCTGGAGACAGTAGTGTCTTCGGTCCGTACTATATTCAGTGCATACTGCTGGTATTCGTTTTCATCTTAGCATACGCTTATGACGCTGCTATTCTAGCCTTCAACTGTGATCCTGTTTTACTGCTCAACCTATCCTCCACCTCTATCCCATTGAAAGTGCAAATAATCGTGAATCAAACGTAACACCACAAAATTACAAAACATAACCTTCACATTCCGGCGTATTTCTGTACCTCCTATCTATTATAACGACTCCCTTATACAAAACACGTCGTGTACGCTACCTTGGCTGTACCTAGTCAAGCAATTGACCTTGGGATGCTCATACACGGCCTAAAAGGATATAACTGATCCGATGTTACCGATTAAATAAACCACTACTAGATAACAGATCTTAACAACAAAATCTTTATGTATAGCTCAATACTGAAACCAATATGGACGTACGGCATAAAGATATGAAGTTCACACTTTCCAATCTCCGCATAATCCTGTCCCCTACAATCACGAATCCCTAGATCCATCATCAACCGCCCCGTTATGTTTCCAACCGCGTCATCCATAACGATCTAATTGTTCTCTGTATAAAAGGAATTGCAAAATCCATCTAAGAAAACTTTCCACTGATCTATAACCCTAATCTTATTTTCACGTACAATAAGCCTACGGATCTCCTCCCAATAACCTTTCTCGGCGTCTGAAAATAAGACAATGGCCTCCCAACATGCCCTCAGTAAGGCCGGGTGATTAAAATGAATGAATTATTTTAGAGTGCTATCACTGTACATCTTCTCCACTCGATATTTGTGTACATATCTACAATATATGTACCATGTGATCTATGTACGTGACTTATTGAGCCTCGCGCACAATGTTGCTATACGAAAAAATATTGTTCAATTGCTTGAGACTACTAATCAATTATCATACATTTGTTAAAATAATTTATCAATATATCTACATTTTGTTTTTAAAAACAGAAAAATGTTGAAGGCAGGTATTCGTTTTATTTTAAGAATTTCTATCTGTTGGATGCTTCAGCGTTGATATGATTGATTGATTGGTCATTGGGATTTCAAATTATCGTTTGACGAGATCTGCGCTATCACCTGATATCATTTGTCCTTGGGATAAATCAATCTATTTATGAAATTCACTTCAGCAGCGGCGTATCTAGCAGAAGACACTGACTTTTTATCTCAACTAAAAACCTTAATTAACTGAAAGCTATTTATGAAAATTGACTCGCATGGCAATCAAATACAATTTCACAATTCTTTCAGCATCAAAAATATTTTTAAACCTTTTGTATTATTTGGCAATAATGATGATTTTTATTTGTACTGATTTTTGTTTTCATTTTTTTAATATGCTTTTTACGGCTCTAAATAAGATCGGAAAATTTTTTTTTGTTAAAGAGACCCTGGTATTCCATTCGGCTAAACTAGTGTTGTTTTGATTTCAAAAGACATGGTGTCTACTTATCACACCATTACATTGATGTTGCCCATATCTTCCACGACACAAATCCCACAAAAAATCCAGAAACCAAGACTATCTCTAAAGTGAAAAATTAAATAAAAACATGAACATATAGAAAAACATATATTAGAGCAAAAAGTGAAATAAAGTGTAAATAATACTCCTCCCGCCTAGTTGTTCACGTGCTCACTGATGTTATATTTCTAATATTTAGTTGATTTTAATTGTATCCTTTGAATGTCCCTAAATCATTAGTTTTTAATAAGTTGGCTTTTGTCCCATTGACTGAATGCATGTTTATATTATAAGTATTAATGTGTGGTGGTTAGTGACCGTTAGTTAATGATTAACTGGAGATCGTGAGATGCGGTCTGGTGTGACGTAGGTTTTAGAAAAATATTTTCTTTATCGTGCCAACGTTTCGATCTTTATTGAGATCATCTTCAGGGCTCAAAGTGTTTGTTTTCTGTGTAGATGTGTCATTATTGGGTGTCGTGTTGAGAGTGCACTCTCTCACGATCTGCAAATGATAAGTATTAATTTTTTGTATATTATTTTTCAATGGCAAATTTATTAAATTTAGCCCCTGACGGTGGACAATATAAGCAGAAAGCTTACCTAAATGATTTATTTGATGGCCTGATCTGGTTCTTACATTCTTTCGTATCAACTTTAAATAGTGTGTTACTTATCTGAGGGAGAATGCTAAAACTATTTTCATCTCTCAAGTCCAAGGAAATTGATTAAAAAGTTACTACATGGCATGATATTTTATATTCCTATTTAATTACTAAATAGACAAAAATTATATAACAGGAAATGTATAACGTTTAAGGAGTATTTCAACCCAGGAAAATAATTTCTAGTACAATGACAAAACTCTTCTTTTTGGGGATGACGCAAAACTACAAATTTCATAGTTCTTTTCTCGGATTGATAAAGACCGGAAATGGGCTGATGTCAAAATCAACATACTTTCGTCTGCATACTAATTTGTTCTTAAAACATTAATGTCGAGAGCGAGGAACAATGTTACAGCCGGGGCGGATTCACAAAAGGGGCGAAATATGCCGTAGAACAAGGGGCTTTTGTATTTCCAACTGAGAATATTGCAGTTCCAGAATAAATAAAAGGAAAGCCCAACGCCTGTGAATTGTTTGATTCTTTTAATTCTGTTTACCCTCGGCACTTTTGTACCCGAACGCCATTATATTCGGTGTTGTTTTTGAACCTTTGCTAATTTCAATTTTATTCTTTTCTGAAGCAAATACAAAAATAATAATTTAAGAGATTTAATCTTTTAATACAAGTAATTTAACGGATGGCAAAACCAACAGAGTTAATAAGCTGTATATTATGAAAATATTCAAACACACACCCACACAAATCTTAATAGAAAATATCCTCCTGATAAACAAGTTAACCGTAATACGTTTGACAATAAACGTGTTGATTTACCTTCTCCTGAATCAAACGCTCTTAAATTTGCTTTTTAGTTAAGGTTTATTACATTTCAAGAAAATCTGGCGTCCCCAAGGTTATGTCTTTAGCCCAAACCTTTTTATAGTATACGTTTTCAGCTCTCTTAGTTCTCCAGGCACAGTTATATCCATTTTGGCTACGACTTGGCAATCTTTTCTTCTCAATCCAACAGCCCAATTCATCCTTCAAATTCACTTTGCTCTATTGGAAGACAGGTACCAGAAATGAATAATCATTGAGATCAAAAAGTGTTCAAATCAATTTCCTTTAAAAAAAGACCACCCACAACTCTATCAAAGAACACGTTCATTACAATGATCCGACACTGCTGTGTTAACGGATATTTTACATACGACAATCAATTTTACAAACAACTATTTGTTATAGCCATGGATAGCAACCTAGGCCCGATACTGGCAGATATAATCATGAAACATCTACTAAATACAGTCATACCACAACTTCCTTCCACATTACCCTTCCTCACTAAATGTGTTCCCACAGATCAAATTCAAACTACACTAGTTACATTTAATAGCTTTCACCCACGCCTACAATTTACACATGAAATCGAAAACAATAAAAAAATACCATTTTTAGATACACTCGTAATAAAACAACCAGATGGCACATTAATCACAGATTGGTATCAAGAAATACAGAGATACTCAACATTACGTCTCACCATCTTCTTCATACAGTAATAAACCAAGGGGGCCAAAGGGTTACTTCACAGAATGATTACCTTAAGGCATGAATCCTTCCACCACAAAAACATAAAGATGTACAAACAGATCCTTCATAACAATCTCTACCCTAAACACATAATTAACAGAATAATCAACAATTACAACTCAACACTAACACCATCCACTATTACTAATAATACTACATTAAATCTATCGAATACAAACAAACCAGCATACATTTCCATACCATTTATCCAAGGCCTATCACACAAATTAAACACATTTCTCTTGTCCGATAACTTCAAAATAGCTTTCAAAAATTATAAAACAATTCAAACACTTTTTTCCAAAATTAAAGATCCCACACCAATAACAAATAAATCTGGCGTAATCTGCAAGATCAACTGTTTAAACTGTCCGGCAACTTACATCGGTCTTACATCCCAATATCTGGACAAGAGAGTAAAGCAACATATCTATGATTGCAAAAACCCAAACAAAATCCTACAGCACTCGCTACCCACCATTTTGAACACCAACACAATTTCGACTTCAAAAATCCAAAAATATTACATACAGAACAAAACAAATATAAAATGGTTTATATCAACCGAGATAAACACAGCATCAATTACAGAACAGATACATGTAAACTCAGTCGCAGCTACGCCAATATCATTAATCACATTCAATACAGATAACATACCTATATCATCACATTACATTCCACACATAAAATATTTTTCACATAGTCTAATTTCTCGACAATTCAGCCTTCCTTTTCCTATTTATCCCTTTCTATATAATCCTGAAAAGATAATCTGGCCGAACCAACCAACACATTTTTTCCCTTCGTCGGCTCCTTTCTCCTCAAAGAAGTGCCTTATACAAAAATGTCTTTTCTTTACCGAGTTCCTTCCCCACCCCTTCAAAATCCAACGTATATAAACACAAAATCTCACTGGCACTCTCGACACGACACGCAAGAATGGCACAATTACACAGAAGACAAACACTTTGAGTGAGTAGAATACTTACTTTGAATATATAAAATATATTTTGCATTGTATAAATTCACTTTTCCACATCCAAAATGTAATTGTAATATGTAAACAATGTTTGTAAATCCCTGGCTCTGAAGATGATCTCAATAAAGATCGAAACGTTGGCACGGTAAAGAAAATGTTTTTCTGAAACCTACATCACACCAGACCGCATCTCGCGATTTCTAAATAAATATCGATTAACTGTCACTAATCACCACACATTTTAAAAAGTCACTCCGCCTTCCAATACTGCTAGTCTCTTTACAAAAAACGAAAAGACATCGTGTGGAGATGCTATACAGTGATAGCATTCCTACATCAGAAGTCATCCCTTAATTTGTTCGGACTCTCTGAGAGCAGGCTTCCGGGCGGCTGCCTTTTAAGACGTCGAAAAGGATTGTTGGTAAGAATTCGGGAGGAGCGTTGAACGTGGAAATTAGAGTGATTATAGTTTAATGTGGAATTTTTCGTAGCTAGATCATGCAACATTATTTATGAAGGTAGCATCTAGGTCTTTATGTTTGGTGCTGGAGTCATAGAACTAATCTAAAGATTGTAGGGTTAGGTTTCTGCGGAAATTGGAAGATCTGGTTCAACAATATAGTAGATGTATGTCCATATTGGTTTCAGTGTTAAGTTGTATATAAGAATTTTGCCGCCGAGGAAAGTGTAGATTTGTTGTTTGGTAGATTGTTAACTAATCGGTATCGTCGATTCGGTTCTGTTTTTGAAAAAGTATATGAGGTTTAAGGTGGGTAGATGTATAATACAGCTCCAGGTATTGGATGACATCTCTGTATTATTACGGGTAAGGTTATAATAAATTGAGGGTAGAGAAATGCGACGGAATGTAAAGGTTGTGTTTTGTTATTTTGTGGCGTTTTTCTTTATTTTAGTCCAATGGACTATAGGTGTGTCTAGAGTGTTCGTTGTGCGGGCTGGGGTCGGATAATAGAATTGCACTATGATAAGATAGTGGTATCATGATGTAATGTCAGCAGTTTATGTATATGAGAGTAGTAACGGACCGATGACACTACCCTGAGGGGTATCTGGCTTATACAAAACACAGCGAGCGTATCCTATCCACACTGTAAATTACCTGTTTACGTTCTTAAGGATGAGATGTGTGGAGACACTCAAACCGGTAGGGTGGCAAATTCGAGTAAGATCCCCTAATCAGCTGGCGACCACTTTCCTTCACGTAAGAAGTATTTACTCAATAAAGTAGTGGGCTGAGGACGTTATTATGAAAGGTCCAGTGTACAAAGGATAGTGAGTGGATCCACAATATACTCTAAAGTACATGTCGGCCAGGTAGGATTTAAAGATGGAGAACTCTTTAGAGGATAAGATGTACTTGCGTTTCCTGTGCAAACGTTACCACGTTTCAGACTCTATGAAAAGCCTGTTTAACATCGAGGAAGCCCAGATCCGCACTCTTTATTTTCAAGGGAGAAAGCAATGATTTCCAGAGTGGAATGGTGGTGCAAAATTCCAAATGGTAGTTGAAAGATTATATTAAAGGTTTCGAGATTGGGGAGTATTTGTTTATCAATTAAAAAAGTAGTTTTTTTAAAACATTTACCAAGATTTGGATATTGTTAATTAAATATTATCAAATTTAATGATTGTTTCAGAATTTATACAAAGGGAATTTTGTCTGTATATAGTTTCTAGAAGAGCGACATAAAGGATATTCAGACCAAAATGATCGAAAACGACCAACAGATATATTTAATAAAAAAAGTCGCAGGCTTCATATATTTTCATTCATAATTTATTTTTGCTCCAAAAGTCTATGATTTATTGATCTCAGATTTGTGTGTAGGTGTTGTAAAAAACAGACAATCGTGTAGAGAACCATGTAGAAAATGTGAAGAACAGTCAATGAGACAAACGCAATGCTGTTTCTAATTTAACTATCTCTATGAAATTATTGTGATTAAGAAACAAAAAACACCACTATTTTTCCAAACAGTCATATATAGAGACAAACAGAAATACTGGTTCAATCCGTGAAAACTCATAACGTAGGAAAAACGTAGTGCCCATCGCTTACTCCCACCACACACCGAGTCTAACGCGCCTTATTTCGAACAGGTGTAATCAATTATAAATTTTTCCAACTTTTGAATTATAGGACTTTCTACTTACGTAATGAAAACATGACTATTTTGAACAGCCATGATTGATTTCTTTCTAGCAAGTTAGTGTCTATTTCCTTTAGTTAGTTTGCCTAGTTCTATAACGTTGTGGGATTAATATGTTGGCTATAAAAAATAAAATAAAATAATAAGTCTGTACACGTTAAACATGAAAGATCCTTACATCAATAACAAATTAATGAATCGAATATATCTTATAAATGGTTACAACTAATTAAGCAAGGAAAACGGAATATTTCCTTATGACAGAATGTAATTAAGTGTAAAGTTATTTTTTGGTTTATTTTTCTCTGGACAAGTTGTATAGTATAGTGTAACAAACTTTTATGAACGAATACCACTCCACAAGAATTTTTCACTAGCAGTTTTTTTGTCTTGATAACGTCACACACTTTTATTTTTACTTTATCTGCTTTCTAAAGTTGCAAGCGACCGAGTAACTCCAAATACAGTTGGGCTCTTCCTTAGGCCTGCCGCCGTCCTCTAGTCTGCCTCCTCAATCGTTGGAACTCCGCCTTATTGATAGTTTATGTCGCTTTGGCGGACTTTATGAAATGGCTTGTAATCAATTTCAAAAAGTACAAAAGGTATATTTAACGATGTCAGTATAACCGAAGAAAGTGAGAGGAAAGGAGAAAAAGGAAAATCTAATAGAGCGGCCTTGGCTGGATACCTGTCTTTATAAAAAACAATTAAGTCTGAGGGGCCTTGTAATCCTCCTCCAGTCCTCGTATTCCCTCATCACCATCACTTTCTACATAATTAAATTATCTTTTCACATTTCGGTCCCCTAGCCTTCTCCCCTAGATAAATTTAATAAGCAGTTATTCCTAATGTGCCCAGGAATCGTGGGAAGAGGGTCTTTTCAAACTTGCGTCCAGCACCTACCAGCACATACTGCCAATCAGCTAACATGGGAATCTCATTATCCCATTGGCAACTTGGTAATTGGCCTGACTTGTTGGCAACTCTGCTGAACACCTAATCCCACTTGTTTTCTTGCTACAACGCCGAAATTGGATGAGATAAGGGAAAACGTGTAATCCCTCTTGTTATGAAACAAAATCAAATCATGCACTTAATATAGAAAATTAACTCTTTCGGTTCGTTCTCTTGAGCTAGCATTATGTTTGGTAACATGGAGGTTTTATAATAGATAATTTTCATAATCAAATTTTATTCCCCAAGATGTATAATAAGAAATTTTTATCATACTTTCAAGATGATTGATGATGAGAATGATCCCTCGAACAAAGGTAATTAAACTAACATGATGGGGAATAACCAAACTTTAATAAAATTGTCCACTAGTTCTCTTTGGAACGAGAGAAAGGAAAAAGTTGATTTGCGACAGATAAGAGTAGGCGACGCAATCATCCCACTATTCTCACAATTGTTGTAACAAGGGATGAATAACTAAACTGATCCAGACTTACAAAATTGCGAAATGTCGAGACAAGTCTAATGCCGAGAACACATTTACCCGATGCAACGCTATGCGACGCTACCCGATGCTACCCGACGCCTGGACACGTTTTTCTAGGATGTGCACATGTACGCGACGTCAAGCACACGCAGTCACGCAGCGTGTATCATAAATCAGTATCACAAACGCAAGCCTCTTTTGTTCTTAATTCTTCACTATTTTGAGCAAAGCCTTGTAATAAATTGTTAGTTAAATTTTATAAGCACAAACATGTACTAAATTGTTAGTTAAATGTAATTGTTATAAAAAAAGTTATTCCGGGTTTCGATAAATTTTCTGCCTAACCATCATAATTAAACCATTTTAACAAAACCTCATGAATTTTTGATCTCGTTTAATTTGGTTTACATTAAAACTAAGCATGTTATAATAAATATAACGGCAAAATTACAGATACATAGTTTGAAATAAACTACATAAAATATGTGTGCCCTGTTCTGACGCTACTCGACGAAAATGATGAAAATGTATGAGCAAAACCATGAAATAAATTGTTAGTTACATTTTATGAGCAAAACCGTGTAATAAATTGTTAGTTAGATTCATTATACCAAAAAATGTTATTCCGGTGTTTTGATCAATTTTCTACCAAACCAATAAAATTATTATCATTTTTTTTTAATAAGAAACTTCGACTGTACTCGATGCGACCCAACGAAAATCTGGACAGTGGGGATCGAGAGTGTATGGTAGGGTAGTATTGCATAGCATCAGGCAGATGTCGGGGGTATTCAACCTTATGGAAAATTGGACTTTGGATTTGCGTAGGGTAGCATCGGGTAAAGTCGCATGGCGTTGTATCGGGTAAGTGTGTTTCCGGCTTAAGAGACCAACATAGAGACGCAGACCAAAATTACCAGAACTCACCAAATTAAGATACCTGCTACACCTTTGTACATAGAAAAAGATGATTATTCAGAAATCGTGAGATGCGGTCTGGTGTGATGTAGGTTTTAGAAAAACATATTCTTTACTACATGTATTTGTTAAATTTAAACAATTCACTAATTTCGTTGTCCGCTTGACCAATTAAATCATTACAATTAATTAAGGTTTTTAGTTGAGATGAAAAAAAGGTTAATGGCACGAGCGGGATTCGAACCCACGATCTTCGGCTAGATACGCCGCTGCTCTACCACTTGAGCTGTCGTGACCTCGATACACTCGGACATCAACTTCCTATCTCAACCCCCACCTTATCGGCGTATCTAGCCGAAGATCGAGGGTTCGAATCCCGCTCGTGCCATTAACTTTTTTTCATCTCAACTAAAAACCTTAATTAATTGTAATAATTTAAACAATGTTTTTCTGAAACCTACATCACACCAGACCGCATTTCACGATTTCTGAATAATCATCGATTAACGGTCACTAATCAACACACACAAAGAAAAAGTTTGAAGTTGATGATAGAACGGACAAATGTTATGTCGCCCATTTACGAATTTATAATCAGGCTTTTCTAAACGGAAGACCTTACACTGACTATAGTCAAACCAACTATAAAATAACTGTCAGCAACGGACTACCCGTTTGGCTCGAAATAACTAGAATATGATAATGGACAGACAAGAATGTGTAAAAGGGACTCAACGGAAGTCAAATAGACCCATCACTAAAAATGTAGAATCGCCAAAATACGTCTTATAGACCAATCTAGTGAGAATAAGCAGAGGTATACAAAGAAATCATAAACGACTAAAATACTAGAAAACCATCAGCTACATAATTACTGTTGGACTAAGGAAATGTCAGACGATGCTGGGACAGAAAATGGTAACGTCGGCACAATCCTCCCATCATTCACTAACTTCTAAAGGGGACTAACAGACCGAACCAGTGAGGATAAGGCTAAAATGATAGCAAATGGCCAAAAACTAGAAGGTAACTCTCGGCCGAAACACTTCCTATTGAACCAAAAATAAATCGTTAATGGGTGGAAAGGGGATGTCGGGACGGATAGGATAACGTGGACATTCTCCCACATTAACAAACTTTTGAAACGGACTTAACAGAACAAAGTCTCACAAACCCAGCCTTGAATATGGTGAAAACATATGACAAAGTATACCAGTAGAACGTACAATAAGATAACACAATGTCATACCATCGAACCAAGGAACGGTTGTGATTTCTCATCCCCCACGTAGTCCGCACCTTTCAGATTATTACTCGATTCGTTCCATAAAAAATTTAATATTTTTGTAAAAGCCATCCCTTGATGAAGCAACTGCACGGAGTAGTGCAACTGGCTGATAGACGGTTAATGGTAGTGAATCACAAATGGGCTATGCTATAAATAATGTAAATAATAGTATTAAAATAATCTTTTATTTCTCCCAAAACAGAGATTTAGCATTTTTTAAAGATAAAATATCTTTGAGACAAATTTGCTAATATTGAGAAAAGCTACAACTATATATATTTTTATTGCTACAAAATGATTCAAAATTTTCAAAATTTCTTTCAAGTTTACTATTGACGTTAAGTGAGATTTTTAACTGAAAAGGCGGCTATGTAATCCAATCCAACTTCAAAGATTGCCTGAGAGTGAGGGTTCACAAGTCAAAATTATTTCGCCCCAGTCTCAAGAGACTTTTCCCTCCATCGTCCATTAATCCCTTAGCATCCCGGCAGTGGGACTTGCTAGAAATCAGAAACAAAACGACAACTTCGTAAGTAATCGCCGTCCGCCTTTAACGGTACTTTATTATGATGTTTTAATAACTGAATCAATGGATATACACGACCCAACTGTAAATAATCGCTGTTCATTTTTTTCCTCTCAGGAGCTTTTTTTCCCTTTTTTAACAGAGAGTGTATTTCGACTTTGGTTTATAGCCCACCATTTCTCAGACCCTTATATATCTCGACCTGCACCGCTCGCGATTTCACTTTTTTTTTGCAAAGCTGGATTAAATTTACATTTGCAAATTACGAGTTGATATCACTCCTTGAAACTTCAAGGACAAATGTTTGAATAAAAAATATTATAAGGGGAAGGATAAAAATTAATGAGTACTTGCAGCAGTAGAAGAGTTAAAATTCGAATCTCGTAACGTTTAATAAATGCCAAGAAAAAGTTATTCTAAAGAAGTATATTAGCCAATCTAAACAACAAACAAAGAGGTTTATTCATAATATTATTTTATAGTATATAGCCAGTGCTGGACATTGGATCATATGATGATCCCGAATAGATCTATCGTATTCGCAAGCCGGCGATGTTGCAAGTCCATATCTATGTATGCTTAATTGATATTACCACATGAAACCTTAAAAACGCTAAAGCTTTTTTCAGTAATGATGGCCAATTTTTAATTATTTGTTTCATTACTCATAAATATCAAGTAAGTGAAATCAATTCAATCACTTCCTTCCCCACCCCTTCAAAATCCAAAGTATATAAACATAAAACAGCAAAATCTCACTGACACTCTCAACACGACACGCAAGAATGGCACTATTACACAGAAGACAAACACTTTGAGTGAGCATAAATACTTTGATTGAATATAAAAAATATATTTTGCGTTGTATAAATTCACTTTTCCACATCCTAAATGTATTTTTTAAATGTAAACAATGTTTGTAAATCCCAGGCCCTGAAGATGATCTCAATAATGATCGAAACGTTGGCACGATAAAGAAAATGTTTTTCTGAAACCTACTTCACACCAGACCGCATCTCACGATTTCTAAATAAATAAAGATCGAAACGATAAAGAAAATGATTATTCGGAGATCGTGTGATGCGGTCTGGTGTGACGTAGGTTTTAGAAAAAAAAATTTTTTCGTGCCAACGTTTCGATCTTTATTGAAAGAACACGACATACAAGAATGGGACAGTAGAAAACAAACACTTTGAGCCTTGAAGATGATCTCAATGAAGATCGAAATTGGCAAGATAAAGAAATTGTTTTTCTAACACCTACCTCACACCAGACCTCAACTCTCGATCTCGGAATAATCATCGACTAACGGTCACTAATTACCACACATTTTTATACGATAAAGAAAATGTTTTTCTAAACCTACGACACAGCAGACTGCATCTCATGACCTCCAAATAATTGTTAACTAACCGTCACTAAACACCACATATTTTTTTACAAAATTAATTTTTTTGGGCTGTATTGGCTTGGGCCAATTGTTTTCTCCGATGTTGTATTGTTAAACTTAAAAACCTGGAACTCCTCAGGAATTTACCCAAAGATTATATTAACCGTTTTAAAGGTAGATAGTTGTAGTTTCATCCTGTATCAACAACGTTTTATTCAAATAACAATTTTATTAACTGGGATGTTTGTAAAATTTTCAAAACAAGCCATTCTACATGGCACATAAACTCCGTGTGGCATTAGCTAAGGGTTTGAAAGAGTGACGTGAGCGTAACAAGAGCGTTTAAAGGGTTGATTTAAATCTTTTGCCGAGGCCGAAGGGCGGAGGTTTAAGGCCGAGGACTAAATAAGTTGTCTACTTGTTGTTGCGGAATAGTCGCCGAGGGACTAGGGCTGTTGGAGAATTTAGGGTGGGCCCCCGTAGAAAGGACCCGGTTGGTAAGGATGGAACTTCCGTCTTGAATGGAACGCAAAACAAATGTTTGTCTTTCTTCGAATACCGCGCTGCAGGCCTCTTTGTTTATTTATTTTACTTGTGGACGGCGGGGCTGGTTCGGTACCGAACCCGCGGAAAAACCTGTTTCGTATCCAATCAACCACTCAAACTTCGCGTTAATTAAATTATAAAAGGTCTCGCTCTTCAATATCTGCGAATCATCGCCCTTTCACCTTAAAACTCAATTATGGTAAAAATATCGTTATTTTTGTTTTCAATTGGGACATAATTAAAAAGTACCATGTTTATTACAATAAATAATTTATTAGACGGAAGGTCGTTTTAGCCATAGAACTTTTATAATTTAAGTTTTAAAAGCATGAAATTGTTTAATAAAGTTGAATTTAAATCTTATTAGTTCTCCACTTTGACCATTAGTTTCTACTCTAACTTGTTTCTTCGTGAGAGTTTCCCCTTTGCTCTGCGGGATATAAACCGGCAATCAATAATCTTGATCTGGCTATCCTAGCAAAGTTGATTTTTCATGTACGTTTTGGGATTTCTCCAGTTTCAGTGTGTCTGTGCCTATATGTTATTTCTGCCGTTCTGATGGATTTGCTAATTTTTTTCCATCAAAATAGCACACTGCAAACCCACTCTTCACGAGGGTCACTAAATCAAAAAAGATACCAATTCACAAATACCACCCTGACAAGAATATGCAGGCCAAAATGATGGGTAACAACGAAATATCATCTTTATTTATTTATGTATACAGATTATATTTATGAAGAAATTATATTTTCCAATTCATATGGTGAGCGAAAGCATAACGTTTTCAGGAAAAACAGTGTATTAATTTTAATAAAGCTGATTAAAATTAATTAATTATAGAATAATAGAAAATTGAAAAACATTAATTTAAAAAAATATATATAACAATTTTTTCATTACATACTAAAAAATATGTCCAAGGACAGGAACTTTCTTGTAAAAATAAACATTCTCGCAGAAAAGGTTTTGCTAAACGGTTTTTTGGCAAAAAGCTAGAACACCATTGTTAGTGAATAGTTTTACAAACCAAGCCTATTATGCAGCTAAGATCAAAGACACCCGAATGTGGTATCAGCGATATCAATTATAAAACGTACACCCAAAAGATATCTGTAGATTACTTTTTCTCACAACAAACAAACCCTGTTCACATAAATTTTGAATTTGGAGCTTTTCTAACTGACAATTACAATGATTTTCATGTATTAATCACTGCCGGCTAAAAAATAAATAATGAAGTGGGAGCAGCAATATATGATTTCAACAAAAATAGCAATATACAAATAAAACTTAAAAACGAATTAACGGTGTACTCTGCGGAATGCATAGCTATCATAGAGGCATTAAAATATGCTAGGAATTTTGATAAAAACCAAATATTAATTTTTACAGATTGCCAAAGCATGGTAAATAAGTTACAATTCAGTAATTTGGACAGTAACACATCATATTTGCATAAAGAAATAATTAAGGAATATTACAATGTAACACATAATATAAACAAAAAAATAGTAATAGTATGGCTAAAAGGGCACTGTGGCATTCGACAAAATGAAACGGTTTACCAATACGCCAAACAAGCTACAAAAGATGGTACGCCATTCTCTACAACGTCCCATACAATACTGAAGATTCAACAATTTAAAGAATGGCAAAATCAATATTCACAATATAACAAAGGCAAATTTTACAAAATTATTGTACCTGCGGTAGGGAAAAAACCATGGTTTACAGGATTATCAAAAAAAAAAAAAAAATGGACACTAAAAACATTTGTAGACTAAGAACCAATCATGTCGTCTGTGCAAACTATCTCTATACAATAAAACAAAATCACTCAAACAAATGCGAGCAATGTGGAAGTATTGAGGACCCAAAACACATAATTATGCACTGTACTAAATACAAATCTGAAAGACATATATTCTTTAATAAAATCTCTAAAACAATAGACTCACCTTTCAATTACATCAACATACGCAAAAACTACACACAATGAATTGAACACTTTCTTAAACAGCAGAAAAATAAACCTTTAATCATTTCACAAAATATCAGTACATACTTTAAAGCAAATGAATAAGGTTTAAAGAGGAGTGGTGGGGTTTGGGGCCATGCCCAAGGGGTCGTGGCGTTGCTGGCCCGTTGGGGGCGTCCACGGTCACTCTAATGCTAACCTGAGCCAACATGAGCCTCGGGCCTTACAGAGTGTGGACGGCATGGCACACGTGGAAAGGGTTTCTGACTTCATGAATATGTTATTACAACTAATTATATTATACAAGTCTAATCAGGATATATTGGGAAGAGAGGGATCGGGATGCCCGCTGCCGGGCTGGGGCGCTTTGGGGTTCCGGAGGTTTCTGGTCCCGGGCCCATTACTCAGCTCCTCAAAAAATATACATATTGGCCAATCAGCTCAGTACTGACACCAAAAAAAAAAAAAAAATTCATGTTGTACTTTTGTGGTGGAATTCTATTTCAAAGACTGAATTTCAATAATGCCTTTAGTTCCAACTGATCATTCGTTTCTAATCTAACTTGTTTTTTTGAGAGGTTTTCCAACAGATAAACGGTTGAAACTAAAGGCTTTATTGACATTCAATCTTTGATTAAAAAAAAAAATATATAACTAGTTGAATAATTTAAGAAAGAGAGAGAGAGCGCGAGGGGGGGAGAGGTAGAGAGAGAGGTAGGGATAAAGAGAGAGAGAGAGAGAGAGAGAGAGTGAGAGAGAGAGGGAGTGAGCGAGTGAGCGAGAGAGAGTGATACCGACAGAGTGAGAGGGGGTGGGGATTGATAAGGGGAGGGGTGGGGGATGAGCTTGAGGGGGAAGAGGGGGAGAGAGAGAAAGAGAGAGAGAGAGAGAGAGAGAGTGAGAGAGAGTGAGAGAGAGTGAGAGAGAGGTGGGGACCGGAATTGAAAAGTCCGACAAGGGATAGGCGGATTTTCTAAAAAGAATGTGAGAGATGGCAAGGAAGAGGGTGGGAGTAAAGAGAAAGATGGAAAGTCTGAAAGACAGAGAGGCATATAAAGCAGAAGAGGGAGAGATAGACAGACAGACATAAAGAGAGAGAGAAATACATTTAGTGAAAAAGAGAGACAGTGTAAGAGACAGACCGACAGACATAAACAGAATGAAAGATAGATAGATAGAGGGAGAGTGAGAGAGAGAGAAAGAAACAGAGAGTATAGAGAGTTTGACAGAGTGGGAGAGAAGGAGGGAGAAAGTGAATGGTGAGAGATATAGAGAGAAAAGTACATAGTATAACATCATAATAAGAGAGTAAAAGTTATGACAAGTATTTAACAGTAATTATTGACTGGTTCAATTTCTTTTCAAATAGAGTAAATAATTTAGTTTCGTAAATGCAATCAATTGATTACCTAGTTTCATTATCCTTAATAGAACAGAAATCCTACAAATATTTCGCTTTGCAATTAGGAAAATGGAACGTTGGTGGATTTTGAATATAATGGATCGATGGTTACAGGAAAACTTCAAATATCAAGGAATACATGATGTAAAAGAATAATATGAAAATAATCTCCGAGTAATTTGTTAATTCCGTTAGTTGTATGTGAGATCTAAATGATAAGAGGCTTAAAACAATTTACCAATTAATTGGGCGGATTATGCGAAGAATAAAGTGGAATCTAACGGTGTAGCATTCTCCCGAATAAACAGGTCGTTTTTCAATTGGCACTTAAAGCGCAAGAAGAGCTTGATAGAGATTGAATTAAGTAAATTCGTTAAATAAATTTTTCGCAGAATTACCAAAATTTGACGACACCTCCACATGAAAGTAAAAAAAAATTGACAAAACAAAATCAAGTAAAACTCGTTTTTCATGAAAAGCTTGATTAATTAGTGTTTCTCTTAAATTAAAAAATCGCTATTACCCCGTAACTTTCTAATAATTGTATAAACATTATAAAGAAAAATTGAAACAACTTTTTGCCAGAGATAAAATCAATATAGGAAAAGTACAATCAAAAGAAACCGAGATAAAATTACTTTGAATTTAATGTTCCACTCCTCGACTACGTAAATCTTCGATCCCAGACTATGAGTAAATAACTTAATATTTGACTCGTATCAAGGCATTATTAAAAGTTGGGATTATTGGAATATCCAATTTTTATTTATTTTTTAACCCTTGCTTACAAGGAAGACGGGGGAAATTCCGTGTATTGAATTCACAAAATGAAACAAGTTGGTCGTCCCTAATTGTTTTCACTTTTATACTATTCAACATGAGATAGACAAAATTGTTAATAGTGTGTGTTGGATTATTGTTTCAGATATTATTTTCACATTTTCGTTCGGTTTGGTTTCCACGTTCGGTTTACAAGAACAGGATATGTTGATGTTTAATTAGTAGTACCATATTCCAACTACTGCCTAAATTTCGGGTTATCTTAATATATTCATAATAGAAACGTTTTATTACATGTAGGCAAACAATGCAAAACCAATTTTTTTTGTGCGACAGTAAGAACAATTGACACATGGACATATTATATTTGGCTAGCCGCGCATTTATCTGGCCTGTTGAGAAAAGTACCTTTATGTGTTCCACCTAATTGAAGAGGCCATAACATTAAAGTATGTAGGAATGTCAACCAATGTCTTATTTGTTCTTGAGTAGCGCAGCGAGGTATTTGCGTTCCCTGATATGATTTTTAGGGGAAAAAGAACTGTTTATTGTACATAGCTCTTAAAAAATGAAGTCAAATATCTGGGCATCACACTAGATAAAACACTAACATTTAAGAAACACATCAGCTTCTTTATCACAAAGGCGAAATGAGTTTTGATGGTGTGCAGAAGAATAGCAGGAAGAAACTGGGGATGCAGGCCAGAAACCCTGTTATGAATGTACACCATAATAGTAAAACCTTTACTTACATACGGAGCTATAGCCTGGGCTGATAAAGCAGGACAAAAACCAAAAGGAAAGAACTCACAAAAATACAGAGACTTGCATGCATCTGCATAACGGGAGCAATGAGAACATGTCCTACAATTAGCATGGAAAAGATATTAGGACTAATCCCCCTACATCACATGGTAGAAAGGACAGCACAGAAAACCATAATCAACTTTATCAGAGAAAAACCTCCAACAGGAATAAAACTGAAATGGAGAGACAGAAACAAACTGTGGAAAAACCATCCATCACTCATGGCTCCAATAGATGACATGAACGGGATGTTTGAATTTAACCAAAAATTCCGAATACATCTGGGCACCAAAAAGGAATGGGAAGGAAAGGGAATTAACTCCTTTAAAAATGGCACCATCCTCTGGTGCACAGATGGATCTAGAACACAAGAAGTTACGGGGGCAGGAGTATTTGGACCCGGAACCAAATACTCAGAACCCATGGGAAAAACACACCAGTATCTTCCAAGCTGAGATTCACGCAATTGAAAGATGTATCCAATTCAATCTAAGTAAAGGATACAAAAACAAGAATATAGCTATCATGTCAGATAGTCAAGCAGCCATCAAAGCATTTAGCTCAAGTTTCATTAGTTCAAGGATGGTGCTGAACTGCAAAAACAAATTAAGCACACTAGGTATGCAGAATAAAGTCAGTCTCTGCTGGGTCGCAGGACACATGGGAGAAGAAGGCAATGAGAAAGCGGACACCCTTGCAAGGAAAGGGGCTGCCACACAGCTGATAGGACCCGAACCCTCTGTGGCATAGGAACCCACACTATTAACGATTATCTCAGACAGAAGGACAAAAAGAAAATAAGGAACAATGGAATTCACTCATTGGACATAGAAAAACTAAGAATCTTCTAACCAATTTTGGCAAGAAAGAAATCACAGAATGTGTCAAAGGAAGCAAGAACAGACTGCGAATCCTAACAGGATTCCTAACAGGACACTGTAGATTAAATGGACATGTAAAGAAAATTGGAACAATCCAAGATGGCACATGTAGATTCTGCAAGGAAGCAGAAGAGACACCAACACATTTACTAACAATTAGTAGGCTACATTAGCCCGCAGGAGGAAATGTTTTGGGATGTATAATGTGACCATAGAAGAGCTTCAACCACTGAAACCGGGCCTATTAATCAAGTTTCTTGATGAAATAGGACTCACCGATGTGCTTTAGTCAGAGAATGGGGGATACAATAGCTCTTAAAGGGCGCATTCATTATACCATACCCTATGGTATGAAAACTTACATCTACATCTCTACATCTACATAGCTCTTAGAAATATCCTATTGTGTTTCCTTGTATATATTGAGTTCGAATGTATTTATTAACGTCATAGTGGAATATTACCCCATTGACACTCAAGTAGATTAGTTATTTCATATGTGATAAGGGTGATCTTCTTCTCTTACCCTAATTGCGTAAATTGTAAGTAAATAAAAAAGAAAATATTTAAATGGCGTGAGAAAAGGTTTGGATCTAGAAATAACCTAGCTATTAGCCTCCAGGAACATGTGCTTTTGGACGGATCAGAACGAGGTCTGACCCGGGACTACCAACACCCAGGGTGGGTGATTTGCAAAGTCTGCTGGTATTTTATTGTAAATTCCACAAAACTGAAATTGGCGGTTGGGTGCAAGAAGTGATTCTTTCGGATCTGCACCGTGAGTGTGTGTGTGTGTGTGTGTGTGTGTGTGTGTGCGCGTGTATTCACGTGATTAGCTCAGCTTATATTAATCAGTTATCAGGAGCAAAGGGTATGTTTCGAATTGAGAGAGCAGCTATGTCCCAGGCTCCTTTAGATGCCAGTAAATAATTTGACGACAAATTTACGAAAAGTCGTTTACTTAAATAAATTTTATATTAAAATATTGTTTAATAAATTGTTATATATTATTTTACAACGTACTTTAAATCCTTTGCAAAATAGATACAAAATAAACGCTGGATAAATCTATTTTTAATAGAACTTATTTTTTGTGGAAGGATATTGAAAAGGTGCATTTTCGAATTTATACAATTATTTTTGTACTAATGAGCACATTAGCAATATTTTTCAAAAAGGCAAGTAAGGAATGCAAAGTTGAACGTCAAAACTGAATCTGCGGCCGTTAACAACTGTATTCTGTTGGAAATTGAAGATTCCGTGTTTCGATTAAATAGAGAATGGTCGAGAAAATAATTGGCCCTAACGAGCCTATTCAACCAAATTAACAGACTTAATGACGTTACCTGGAAGATGTTCGTTTCTCCTTTTACTGTTAATCGTACAAACTTTCAAATATTGAGACAGATCTCGTTTACAAGATTGAAAATAGGGAAGGTCGAACATTAATGAAAAACCAAAAGATTCTTGGAATGTTTAACAATTTCCACCTTCCTCAGTTTTGAACTCAATCACTATTAGTAATAGCAGTTGTTTATGTAGTTAAGCATATTTGCTTACAAGGTTGTTGTTTCAAGGTTTCCTACAAATTTGACAAAATTATGAATCTAAACGGTAAAACTATAAAAACACTAGGATTAGCATGCATCTCCACATAAACTGAGATAAATAGAGTTTTGATGGTTTAATTTCTAGCATAACTTGTTGTTATTACAAGATTTCCTACAAATTTGACAAAATTATGAATTTAAACGGTAAAACTACAAGAAAAACAACGATTAGCATGCCTCTCCACAAAAACTAAAATAAATAGTCTTGCTTGTTTAATTTCTAGCATAACTTAATTGATTTATATTTATATTTAATCAAGAAATTAACTAAATCAATGCGGTTTTTGTTCAAAGGAAGACGTGATATTTTCAGCAACGCGATGCAGCGAGTTGTCGAATGAAATGAGTACAAGCCAAGCTAATGATATAATATTACTATTTTAATTACGGGAAATAATCTCGGAGAAGTGTTTTTCTTCTGATGAGAACATGGAAGATCAACTGGTTTATTAGTATCTGTAATTAATCTCAATTAATTATTTTTTAATCTAAGGTTATTGGTTGAGATGAAAAATTAGTATCACGTGCGAGATTCGAACCCACGACTTTCGGCACAATACGCCGCTGCTCTACCACTTGAGCTATCGTGACTTCGATCCCCTCGGAGACTACAAGAATCCGTTCAAATTTTCCTCTTTTTGCCATATTTGTTATCTCAACCATAAACCTTAGATAAAAGGAATAATTAATTGTAATAATTAATATGATCAATTATGACCACTAAGCAAATATGAAGTACAGCTAATAACAACCTAAATTGTGGACTGAAGACCTTAATTTAACAACACCTATGAAGATGTAGACTATACCGTTGGCGTTACTTTCGTCTATTATCAAAACAGGTTTCAAATATTAAAAAATTATTCAAATATTAATAGAATTTAGACTAATGTATGATTAAGTTGTCTTCTCTTGAAGTAAAATATATAAATACCTCTCGGCATTTAACAAAATATGGAAATACAAACATTGTCATATTTTTACTATAAATGTGTCCACTTGCTGAGTCTGCATTTATAAAATGTTGAAGCGATAACTGAACGACCTATTGATAAAGGAAAAAAATTATCTTTTTTTTGCTTTATTTAAAATTAAAACAATACTGAGGGTTAATATGTTCCAACTCAAATTTATAGTAAATCTTTGTTTTTTTCTGTGCTAATTTGGTCGTTAGAGATCATTTTGTCCAGCTTATCTTTGTTGATTTGGTCTATCGAACGCATGTTGGCATTTGGCCATCATCATAGTTAGGCCAGGGACAAATGACGTCCAAATGCCGGTACACGTTTGACAAACCAAACCAACGAGGATAGGTCGCACATGAAAACGATGAAATTACTTGTTATTAATCACCATACCTATTTTATCTTTACCTAGCCGATTTATGAAATTCGAAACGCTCGTTTCAAAGTTTGTAAAATTTGCATCGTAAAGGATCTGCCTGATTATTCTTTACATTATTTTTTTTAATATTGGCGAAATGTTGACAGGGTTGTAAGTAGGACGAGACCAAATCTAAGTATGAAAATGGGGAGATGCAGAATTGCATCTAAGTAGCCAAAATTGTTACTATACACGTATCATCCGACACGACCAATTACAATACTTTATTTATCGCTCAGACCTTAATAAGAATCTTTTAATTAATGAAATCGGACTTTACAAAGTAAAATAATCCCCGAACGATCCCACGAAGATGGAAAAATGCGGAAATGAAAAACATACTAAAATGATCGGAAATGGTTTAAATTACAGGTCCGCTGCTCAACAGATTTTAAAACAAATAAAATAAATAATAAATTCAGTAGAAATAAGGATCGAAATATGAAAAGTAATAATCAATTACACCACTGAAGATGAAAAAAACCGAAAATGCCTGATAGATGAGCCTAACAATGATAAACAGACTAAAATGTACGAAAATGGCTTAATTACACCTCCCTGGATCCACAGATTTTAAAACATCAAATCAATAATAGATACAGTAGAAATAAGGATCGGAATATGTAAAAGAATAATAAATTACACCACTGAAGACGAAAAAAGCCAATAATGTCTGACACGAATGAATGCAGTAGAAATCGGAATATGTAAAATGATAATCATAACTGAGGATGAAAATGAAAATAAATGCAGCAGAAATAAAGATCGGAATATGGAAAATTATAATCAATTATATCCCTCAGGACGAAACGAACCACTAATTTATAAATGAAAGACAATAAATTCAGTAGAAAAAAGGATCAGAATATGGGATAAATAATCAATTCGTTCTCAAGACGAAAAATTCCAAAAAATATCTGACAGATGATAAAAAATTATAAACAGACTAAAATTATAGGAAATTCTTTAATTACAAGCTCTATAGCTCCAAAATTAAAAAAAAAATCCCGCATATAATAAATGTAGTAGAAATAAAAATGGGAATATGTAAAATTATGATCAATTTTATACTCTGACACTAATAAATATAGTAGAAATAATGATCAGAATATGTAAAATAATAATCAATTATACCACTGAAGACGAAATGTCGGAATGAAATTCAATAAATGCAGTAGAAATCGGAATATGTAAAATGATAATTATTTACATAACTGAGGATGAAAAAATTCTAAAATCTCTGACAGGTCAATCTAGCAATGATAGACAAACTAAAATGATAGGAAATTGCTTAATTAAACTCCATGACGCCACAAATTTTAAAATAAATCTAGCAAATAAATGCAGCAGAAATAAAGATCGGAATATGGAAAATTATAATCAATTATATCCCTCAGGACGAAACGAACCACTAATTTATAAATGAAAGACAATAAATTCAGTAGAAAAAAGGATCAGAATATGGGATAAATAATCAATTCGTTCTCAAGACGAAAAATTCCAAAAAATATCTGACAGATGATAAAAAATTATAAACAGACTAAAATTATAGGAAATTCTTTAATTACAAGCTCCATAGCTCCAAAATTTAAAAAAAATCCCGCATATAATAAATGCAGTAGAAATAAAAATGGGAATATGTAAAATTATGATCAATTTTATCCTCTGACACTAATCAGAGTGTCTTATTTATAGTAGAAATAAGGATCAGAATATATAAAATAATAATCACTTATACCACTGAAGACGAAATGTCTGAATCAAATCCAATAAATGCAGTAGAAATGAAATTTTGAATATGCGATATAATAATGAATTACACCATGAAGACGAAAAATTCTCTAAATTATTTGACAAATGAGAAAACATGATAAATAGAGTAAAACATGGGAAATTTCTTAGTTATAGCCCCATAGCTCCCCAAATTTTAAAACAAATCCACCATATAATAAATTCAGTAGAAATAAAAATCATATGTATATTTAATATGTAAAATTACGATCGATACTGAGGACGAAAAAAAAAGGTCTAACACTAATAAATCCAGTAGAAATAAGGATCAGAATATGTAAAATAATAATCAATTATACCACTGAAGAGACAAAAGTCAATA
The DNA here is from genome assembly GCF_000648675.2 of Cimex lectularius. Taxonomy (NCBI): domain Eukaryota; kingdom Metazoa; phylum Arthropoda; class Insecta; order Hemiptera; family Cimicidae; genus Cimex; species Cimex lectularius. Next base: position 2,151,664 of record NW_019392649.1, on the reverse strand, counting down.
ATGTCTGAATGAAAGCCACTAAATTCAGTAAAAATACGGATCGGAATATGCGATATAATGATCAATTACATCATGAAGACTAAAAATGGTAAAATATCTGACAGATGATAAGCAATGATAAACAGACTAAAAATCATAAGAAATTGCTTATATACAGTTCCATGGCTCCTCAAATTTAAAACGATTCTAATAAATAACAAATACGATAGAAATATGGATTCGAATATTTAAATAAAAATCACATCTATCACTGTATCTATGTTATCATATGGCGAAACGATCTGTCAACTAAAACCATGGAGGATAGCCAGAACATAATGATCGGTAACGACCAAGATAAACTTAAATAATCCTCCGATTACACAAAGAAATCTCATATTTTTTATTTCAATAAAATTTGCTATCTATTTTTTACTACCTACCGATTTAGAGAAGTTTTGACCAAAAATTTGCGTAGTGGATCGGCCGGTGTACTATTTTTTATTTCATTTTTAAAAATGTTGTCGTCGGCATTCTCAACATGACCCCGAGGGGGAAAAAATTCATCAGTGTCAGGTCAAGGGAACTCGGCGTTCGGGCGACAGGCCTATCCATCTTTCTTGGGGTAGAGGGAAAAAAACCGCTTCACTCTCTCCCCGGCAATCCGGGAATTATGCGGGGCTCCTGTGGGAGATGGGGGGACCGCATCTCAAAACGCACATTGAAGGCCTCGCCCCCAGGAGATATGACGAACTACCGTCGACGAAATCCACACATCTGCTTGTAAAATATCCCTTAAATTTTGGTAAGTTACTAAATTATCCAACTTTGGTGGAAAATTTATCGATCATATCAATGAAAAATCGCATAAAATCGAGAATTTTCAGATGATCTGCTGAAAGGCTGGTTTAACTGATATTTTTTTATTGCAAGTAAATAATTGTTTGGTTATTAATGGAATTTAAAATTATCAGTAGTCGAAAGGAATCGCGAGTACACTAACCCAAGTGGCTCGGAACTCGTGCGTTCAAGAGATACAGGCCTGTCGCCTTGAAACAAATCTGCATTTTCCACCCACTTCACGTTTAAAATTTTCTGTTTAGTTCACGTTTTTTTTTATGCTCAGTGTGGTCAACAGCCAGGAGTAAGGGTGGAAAGAAAGTTCACTCGCCATCCCGTCCAAGAAGGCTGAACCCACAGAAGAAAAACATTAATAACGCTCTCCCTGCAATCCTCGTCATCCCCTGCGCACAAATATCCAAACTTTACAGATTGTTTGGGTAATTTTTGTAGCAGCAGGTTCTTGCAACTAGGACAGGAAAAACCACAATTACAAAATTGTCTTTTCTATACCGACTTCCTTCCCCACCCCTTCAAAATCCAACATATATAAACATGAAACAGCAAAATCTCACTGGCACTCTCGACACGACACGCAAGAATGGCACAATTACACAGAAGACAAACACTTTGAGTGAGTAGAAATACTTTGATTGAATATATTTTGTATTGTATAAATTCACTTTTCCACATCTTAAATGTATTTGTTAAATGTAAACAATGTTTGTAAATCCCAGGCCCTGAAGATGATCTCAATAAAGGTCGAAACGTTGGCACAATAAAGAAAATGTTTTTCTGAAACCTACATAACACCAGACTGCATCTCATGATTTCGGAATAATTATCGACTAACGGTTACTAATCACCACACATTACAAAAAAAATTTTAATGATAAAAAATATTTCAATTTAATTTGAACGTTGAACTGGCATGGTCACTTTAATCGGTTCTTCCCTTTTTCCTGGAATATGCTTCGCTTATTCGCGTTTATATGAGTTTATGAGTTTTATTTGCCGAATAGTTTTTAATGAAATTTTCAATACCGACCGACAAAAAAAAAAGACAAGAAAAGGTATTGGAGCTCTTTTTCAAAAATACATTATTGAATTGAATCGTCAGACCTCATTACGGCATCGAGTCGGGTGAACGGATCTCATTACGACATCGGCAGCTCTCCCCCATTTCCACTTCAGTTGTTGATTAGGAAACAGCAAAGAATCCGACATGCTTCAGCAATTTCACTCCCACGTGCTTCAACGGCGGGCGGCGCGTGTCTCAAAGGACTGATACGATTTTGGCCCAAGTATGGCATAAAGCAGTTAGCTTTTGGGGGAGGGTCTACCGGAAAGAATCCTTTAGTCCATGGCTTTGTCGGCAGAGGTATTGTACTCCCGATTTTTTTTTTTTTTTTATCTCAAGATAAAGCTCTCCTTTAGCCATTGAAAATTTAGCCGGTCGCAGCCTTTCGTTCTTACTCCTCTTACGACCGAGCCTTTTTGCCCCCGCTGGGTAAACAGCAAGATACAACATGGAAATTTAATAACAGACTTAAACTGCAAAAAATACCCCCGTAACCCTCATAAATTTTGTTCCTTGTTTATTCGAGAAAGTATATTTGAAAAGGAGTAGAGTATCTGTATTTATTATTATTAATTTTATTTTTTGTTTTATTCTTAGTACATATTTAAACAAAAGTTAATATATCATTTACCGCATAATTATGATCTCATTTCACTTAAGTTTTAAAAAATTAGGTTTTTCAATCCACGTAATGGCATGAATATTTTAAATTTTAACTCTCCAATTCACTGCAACATTGCTGTCATAACTTTAAGATGAGTAATCGTGGTAAAGTTGTAGTATAGCTTTGTCATCCATTTAATTATAAGCTAGTATTAATCTTCCTTTTTTAGCTTAATCTGTTGGGATATCTGAGAGCACGGCAGTGCGCTTGTCAAGTTCCAGGGTTGAAACATCACGACCATTTGTGCTCACACAAGAGAAGGGGATGAAGGAAGGTAGAGAACTCAGAAGAAAGGAAAAATGTTTCAGACTCCACATTACTCATTCAGAAACTGGTGGTGTGTTAAACAATAAAAATAAAAGAACAGTACTTGCTCGTACAAGTAGAAGTGAATTGAGGTAGGCTAAAATGTAGATATCACTACTTTAATGGTTGTCTTTTTTGGGTGGGAGTCTGTAACTGTTAACTCTTTCGAATTCTCTGTTTATGGACGAAAAAAACGACAGAATTGGCCGCAGTGTAGATATTACATTGGTGGTTAATTTTTTTGGATTCTGTCTGGAATTTGGCGATTCGGTTACGGGTAGATTTTTGCGATCCTTATTTTTCCATAAGTTTCAGGTAATACATCTACCACATAGCATGTAAAATCGTTAAAATGGGGAAAAAGAACATAAATATGTTTAGTTAGCTCTAAAAGTAAACATCCTATGTAAGGTATACAGCAATGTAAATGGGAATGTATGCACACGTACATTGATAAGTATGTATTTAAAAATACAGATAGCTAGGTAGGTATGGTAATGGTATGGTAAAAAAAAGGATACTAGGAAGCGGGTTTTGCGCTCCCCAGGCACTGCAGCCTTCTGGCTTATTGAACTTTCCTAGTTCCTTAGTTCAGTGCAATAGACTCAATCCTTCTCCTTAGAAGTATCAGGTTATTGACTGTCGCTGCTGCAATTTGATTCTCTAAGTTTTTTCCGTAAGTAAGGTTAAATCTCCATTGAGCAGTTGCTTCGCATTCGAAGATGATATGAGTGGCTGTTTCCTCCTCCTCATTACATAATCTGCAAATGGGATCATCGTTGTTTACATAACATACCCATATTTGGTAGATGTTTTCTCAGATGCCAGTGACCGGTTAGTAGTTCTACGACTCCTTCGAGTCCTCTCCAATTGCAGCAGTGTTTTTGACAGTCTCGGTGAGGTTTCTTTCATCATAAGTTTACTATGTCTAGCACCGCTAGAGTTTATCCACTTCTCCTTTTGTTTTGTTTGGATCCATTCTGGGATGGAGAATTCTGTATTTGTTTTTGTCATCCCAAGTATAGGTTCGGGGGTCTATGTATGGTCTTGTGGATCCTCGTCTGGCCAGACTGTAGATAGATAGGTAAGTAGGTAGAGAAACAGATACAAATAAATACGTAAAAAAGTATGTAGTTAAATAGTCAGGTACGCAGATAGGTAGATAGAGAGTAAAGTAAGGTAGTTATCTAGGTAGGTGGATAAACATATAACATCGTTAATATTTATGTACATAAACAGCTATAGGTATATAGGCAAGAAGGAAGAAAAATAGATCGTTATTTAACCAGTTAGATAGATAGGTATGTATGTAGATATACAGCAGAATAGGAAAGTATTTAAGCAAGTGAATAGGTAGGAATCTAGAAAGGTGCATTGGTATATAGTTAGATAGATAAATAAACAAATAGATAAGTAGGTAGCCGCATAGTTAGGGACGTAAAAAAATAGTTATATACTTGAGCGAATAGGTGGTCGGTAAATTAAGTAGGTAGATAACAAACGTATATAGATAGTTAGGTAAGTACGTTCGTAGGTAGATAAATGGATAGATGCATAAGCAAATAGATAGATAGAAAGGTGGATACATCGAAAAGTAGTAAGATAAACAGCTGGGTAAGTAGATATATAAGTGAGTAAATAGGATAAAAGTATTGGTAGGTACATAGGAGAGATACTTACGTAAACATATATATATATATATATAGAGAGAGAGAGAGAGAGAGAGAGAGAGAGAGAGAGAGAGAGAGAGAGAGAGAGAGGGAGAGAGAGAGAGAGAGAGAGAGAGTAAGTAGATAAGTATGTATGAATGTATATAGTAAATATACCAAAAATATAAGATATGTGATAGCTACTAAAGTAGGTATATACGGTAGGTACATAGATAAATCGATAGTTATATAAGTAGTTAGATACAGATTCGTAAGTATATATACCTCTGAATAGGTATGAATGTAGATAGGTAGACAGGTAGATGGATAAACTAAATAGATTGTTAGATAGATAGATAGATGGATAGATAGAGAGAGATTGTTGAGAACTGATAAAATATTCGATAACTCGACTTAACTGTTACTGAGATTTTCTGTTAGCAGTCCTAATAAGTAGTACAAGTACTGGTGCCGTTCAAGCCCACCGTCTACTAAAAAACAACTTCATAAATAACGCAAAGTAAAAAATCCGTTCAACAACTAAACAGAAAAAGTGTGCTGAGGTTGATTATGTTACGGTTAAGACACGACGCTCTTTGTTTTGATAGGCTTCTCCTCCGGAGATAATTTGATGGATGAGGGTCGGTGGACGTCTGACAAATGGATGGGCCCGCTTGTCCGCGCCCCATATTTCAGGTCCGAGCCCCATCAGCCCATCCTTATTAAACACCCGACTTGGGTTCCTTCACCTCCTCATACTCTCACAAAGAGCCTGTTTATTATTAAAAATAAATTTACCAAATTTACCTTGCAAAGGATAAAAAATATTGTAGAAAATTGTACATACAAATATTTTTGCCCAAAATACTACATTTTCATATTTGATATTTGTGCACTAAAAAAAACCAATACTTTTACATTCAATTGTGGTATTATATTCATAAACATCAAATATATCGAGTATCAATAAAAATCGATTGAATTATAATCGACTGAATAATGACATTTTTCTCTTTTCAAAAATTGGCCTCAGAAGAATTTCAGGTATAAATGATGGCTTAATTTTCAAATTCTAAATCCGTTGCTTTATTGTAAGAAAACGATGGGGATTTGAAATTCTGATATAATTAATTGAAACGTTGTTTGTATAATAAACGAATATCATGAATAAGCAGATTATCTAACAAATTAGTGTACAAAGTTCTGTAATCTAACAAATATTCACATCCTTTTTTAATCAAAATTCGTGCATTTGAAAATATCTTTCGATGCGAATGTGAGTGATTGAAGTTTGGAAACGAGAGGTAGATTAGGACATGAACTTAGTTTTCATACAAAAGCATAGAGTCAGTAACTGATCCGGGCATTCAAATGGTTGCAGGCTGAAAAATACGCATGGAAGACCCAAAAAATAAGTAAAACTCAATCTGTTTGTCCGCCCCTAAAATTCCCACGTTATTATTATTGTATTATCATTGGATTGTTAGTCGGCCCCTAAACCGCCCACATTATTATTATCATTGGACGGTCAGTCGGGCTCTAAACTGCACACATTATTATTATTATTATCGTTGAACAGTTAGTCGGCCTCTAAACTGCCCGCATTATTATTATTATCAATGGACTGATAGTCGGCCTATAAACGGCCCACAATATTATTACCATTGGACGGTCAGTCGGCCTCTAAACGGCCCACATTATTATTACCATTGGACGGCCAGTCGGGCTCTAAACTGCCCACATTATTATTATTATTATTATCATTGGACTGTTAGTCGGCCTTTAAACTGCCCACATTATTATTGTCAATGGAATGTCATCGGCCTCTAAACTTCCCACATTATTATTATTGTCAATGGACTATTTGTCGGCCTCTAAACTGCCCACATTATTATTATTGTCAATGGACTATTTGTCGGCCTCTAAACTGCCCACATTATTATTATTGTCAATGGACTACTTCTAAACTGCCCACATTATTATTATTGTCAGTGGACTATTTGTCGGCCTCTAAACTTCCCACATTATTATTATTGTCAATGGACTATTTGTCGGCTTCTAAACTGCCCACATTATTATTATTGTCAGTGGACTATTTGTCGGCCTCTAAACTTCCCACATTATTATTATCATTGTACTGTCAGTCGGGCTATAATCTGCCCACATTATTATTATTATTATCACTGGGTTGTTAGTTGGCCTCTAAACTTCCCACATTAATATTATTATCATTGGAATGTTAGTAGGCTTTAAACTTGCCACATTATTATTATTATCAACGTCGTTGGATGCTAGAAAAAAGTATATATTTCCTTTTTAAATATATTTTTAATTTATTTATTATGAACTACACATAGAAGAAAATAACCCAGCAAAAATTAGATTTTCTCTATGATCCCCTAAACGAAAATTTTGTATGTCCAAATTGTTTCAGAATGGTCTTTGTAAACGGTGGGTGTGTTAGTGAAATCAAGCAACTAAAGTAGTAATTTACAACTCGGTTTCTTTTATTAAAACAATATTCACAAGGAAAACATATAATTAACCAATTATTAGTGCTCTTCTATCAGTCAAATTTGCATCTAATAATTTAGAAAGAGTATGTCTCTACATTCCGTCCTTTGGAAAGTCGTAGATTGTAAGAATGGAACATGGCTCAGGCCACAATTACCGAGAAGTCAAAAAGCCCGAGGATATATAAAAAAAATTGTCCTCTACGCCCAGATTTATTCCGCTGGGGCCTCATTTAGGAAAATAAGCTCGCATTTTGTTTGTCGGCTGTGTTATACCAGGGAGGCATTATTATGCCCCCCGGTTGATGGATGGCTTCACTTTTCCCCCCGGGCAGGGAAATGACGGCATCCTTTAATTTGTTTTAACTACACTTTCACCCCAATAGGACGGAAAGTTATTATCACTCTGAAATGATAAATTTGAAAGATGCGAACTATTAATTTGATTTATTTTACTTGACCTTATACACATAACGCAACAGCTCAATCAATAAACCGTATTCTAGTTTATTTAGATATTATTGTAAGATTTGTTTTATCAAATTGTTCTTACATTTTTCTTAGAAAATAATATAAATAATAATTATTGAGTCCACAAGAAAGATTTCTAGGGGCTTATGTTGCCTCAACGGTTTAAGCGTTGACACGGCGCTCATCACAAAGTGAGATAAAGGTTCAGGGCTCGAATTATGCTGCCCTCGATTGAGATTTCAATTTTTGTAAGTTTTATACCCTCCACCATATTGAAGCTTGTTCTCATCGTTTACTCTTTACTTTTGTTGTTTTGCTTTTTATGTCATTAAAGATTGTCATGGTCAACCCTTTGTTGTCCGCTAACCCAGTTTGTTTATTGTGGCTAATTCGGTTTTTTACCTTTATGATATCTTGGTGCGTCCTGTACGATAGGAAGAATGTTGGCGTAGTAGCGACTTTTCTATAATTTATATTTTTCTTGTTGTTTATGCCAATGAATGCATCGTACATTGCAATTTATTTAGTTACGATAATGTTTGGCTTATCCTCATTCTGTGCCGCTTTTTTTGCGAGTAGGTCGTCATTAGTATTGTCTATTCACAGAATGAACCAAAAGAATTGGATATCAGTTTTATTTTCTTTATGGTTATTTAAGATAGCTAGCAATATGTTTACTGGAGGATTCTGATCGGCGTCATCCCTGCTTATGGACATAATATCTTTCAATTAATTAATTGAAAGATATTATTTGGTCAAGCGGACCACGAAAACTAGTAAATTTAATAAGTAAAATGAAGTATATCCTCAATGAAGCTTTCCGTAGCCATTTCATTTGTTGCTGATAATCAAATAGATTACACGACATTTGAAAAATGGCAAAAAGGAGGGAAAATTAGAAATGTTTCGTTGAGATGGAGAGTTAGTGTCCAAGTGGATCAAAGTCACGATAGCTCAAGTGGTAGAGCAGCGACGTATTTAGCCGAAGGTCGTGGGTTCGAATCCCGCTCGTGTCACTGTTTTTTATTTCAAACAATAACTTACATACAAATTGTATAACAACGATGATTATTCAGAAATCGTGAGATGCGGTCTGGTTTGATGTAGGTTTCAGAAAAACATTTTATTTATCGTGCAAACGTTTCGATCTTTATTGAGATCATCTTCAGGGCTCAAAGTGGTTGTTTCCTGCGTAAGTGTGCCATTCTTGCGTGTCGCGTTGAGAGTGCAGAAAACAAACCCTTTGAGCCCTGAAGATGATCTCAATAAAGATCGAAACGTTGGCATGATTAAGAAAATCTTTTTCTGGAACCTACATCACACCAGACCGCATCGCACGATTTCCGAATAATCATCGACTAACGGTCACTAATCAATACACACTTGTATAATAACGTTGATAAAAAATGTATTTTTCGCCGCTTAATGTAATAATATTTTCAATACGTTGTTAATTTCGTAACATAGTATGAGTGTATTGTTGTTGTTTGGTCAGGGATGCCTCCTGCATCGTAATGCCACCTAAACTAAAATTGGCGGTGGGTTAATCAAAATTAAGACGCCCTAGGATACTCTTATGAGAGAGTAGAGGAGTGAAGAAAAGAGAGGACAGTGTGCGTCGAGACGGATATCCCTACGGCCTGGCCGGATCATAGAAAATCATCAAATCCTTGATCAACGAAGGCGATCGCGGACCCACTCAACTTCAGAGAAGGTGTTCCACATTCCTAGAAGTGGGGATTTTCAATCGCCTGGAAAAAGAAGCATATCTGGACACTGGTCCAGGAAAGTTTAGTTTTTAAGGAATGTTACTTTAGATTTTATGATAATTTAGGTTCATTTAGTGTGTAAGTTTGTTAAAATCTTACCCGTAGAGAATTAAGATTAATCTGTGTTTTTAGTTTATATTATAATTATATTAATATTTTTAGTTTATATTATAATTTATATTATAATATTAGTTTCCGTTGGATTAAATGTGTTTTTTTTTCAGTTTCCTTATGTAAATATAGTGTTCTCTTTTCTTATTAGTTAATTTTACTGTTATTGAATTTTCTTTGTTTTATTTTATTTTATTTCTTTCTTTACGGTTCACTATTTCCGTGTATATAAACAGCGTGGCGCACATTTTTTTAAAATTTAATATTAAGTTCATTATTCTTAATTCATTACGTAACCCCGCCCGTCTCCACGGAGCGAAGCCAGCGAATTCTCCGCGTAAGAGTTCTTATGTGTCAACTTGTTGATTTTATAGCCAAAATATGTATTTTTTACATATTCGGCTTACTCGGTCACCAAATTTCGAAAGATTGAGTGTTAAATTTCATAGAACACCGTTAGTTGCACCGATTTTTGATATCTGTCTGTCAGATTGAGAGATGGTATGCGATGACATTCAAAATCGTTTTCATAGAGCCAAGTCTTGATTTTACCGAAGCAAATATATAAATGATACATTTTCTAACAATATATAAAGTTCATTAAATCTTTATTATTTCTGTATTCTCCCAACATAATTATTATCGTCTTTTATTATAAAATGAGGAAATAGTAAAACAGTTTAGTTGAGACACTCTATTTGCATTATATGTGTTAACTCTGATAATCCTTCGTAATCCTGGGATTATCGTGTTAAGAGTATTAAGTTGTAGCACAAAATAAAAATATTATTTTTATTGAAATGCCATTCCCACAATATAAAAAAAAAGAAAATTACACTACAATTGATTCTGTGACTTTTACTTTAAGAATTAGAAATATAATGAAATAATTCTTAAAACACTGTTGTTGAAAGTACAAATTTAAAAAATAAGAAAATAAATCAAGTTAGGTTGACGAATATAGTGGTAAAAGCAGGATAATATTTAATGTTTTTAAACAATTCCAAACGGTAGATTTTTAGTTTTTGTTTTTTTTTTACATTTTACCAACAACTCTTCCTTTTTATTTATCTGTTACATAAAAAATCAAACTTGTTCCTAAAATTATGAATATTCTTCTTAAACACAAATCGAAAAATACCAGTTCACAAATTATCCTCCATAATAACACAACACATTTTACACGATACACCGATTGCGTGAATGCCCTACATATCGCTATCTCGTAATTGAAAATCAATTATTAAAAGAATTCTAAATCAGTAATGAACTTGCTGGAGACATTTACCACTTTCATATTGATTAGCATAGAACGATCGCGCGAAAAATCTCTGTCTGAAAGGCAGGCAACATTTTTTTACTAATTGACAACAATGTTACCCGTCGAGGAATATACATAATAATCATCATAATAATACCAAAGGAAAAACATCTAATATGTTTACAAGAGTATTAATAACAACATTAAAGCATAAGCATGGCTCCGTATAAAGAGTAGGAATGACAATCCATAAACTCATTGATCTCAGGTACATATTTTGAATACAGGTTGTCGTTTTTAGAGGCCAGCATGAATTTCTCTTGAGTCAATGACGGTATGAAAAAAATTACGCGTTTAATATTTTTTTAGTTTAGTTTCAAATTTTTACCTTTTTTTGATAAAAAATATACAGGGTACCTCAGGCCCATTTCAACATCAAAATTTCAAATACGACCCTATATATCTCGGCACATCATTTTAAAGGATTTTTAACAATGGTGCAATCGGATTTTAAATTGGTCAATCAATTGGTCGATGGTAAGATGCGGTCTGGTGTGACGTAGTTTTTAGAAAAAAAATTTATCGTGCCAATGTTTCGATCTTTATTGAGATCATCTTCAGGGCGGGGGATTTATAAACATTGTTTAAATTGGACAAATACATGCAGGATGTGAAAAATCAACATGTATTTGTAAAATTGAAACAGTATTTATAAATCCCAGACGCTGAAGATGATCTCATTAACGATCGAAACGTTAGCACGATGAAGAATATATTTTTTTAAACCTACGTCACACCAGACCGCATCTCACGACTTCCAAATGATTCATGAAGTAAAGGTCCCTAAACACCACTCAAATAAAATTAGAGATGTACTCCAGGCTTGGAAATTTAAGCTGTATCGTAGGCAGAGGAAAATTCGAGAATTTCGAACTCTTGTCATCATCAGATGGTTGATAGTAACAACGTTTGGTGTCGACCCTATACATCCTGACATTTTTCAGAGATTTTAAAGGACTCTTTATGCTGAAAACAATGGAGCAATCTGATTTAAAATTGGACAAAAATGAAACTAGTTATGGCAAAACTAAAAAATAAAAACAATTATTTATTAAAAAGCTATTTATTAATGACATTTCACGTTCGAACTGCCTACCTTGCTTAAAGATGCAAAAATTTGCTCTTTGTGCCTTCTTCACCGGTGTTCAGAGCAATAGAGTCAGGAGAGATGGATTGACAAGCATTTTCTCTCCTTTGCCGTAGCTCTTCAACTTAGGTTGCTGTGTTATAATTGGCGTAGACATTGTGTTTTTAAATGGCCCCACAGAAAAGTGAAGTGGAGTTGAGTCAGGTGACCGAGGAGGCCAACATTTCGGGTGATAAGGTTTTATCCACCTATCCCGGAAGTTGATGATGAATGCCCCAAACAATTCTTCACATGTAAGACCTTCCAAAATTTAACAGTTACGTAATCTCCACTTGACCTCAGAAGCGAAAAGATGGAATTCACACGCTGGAGATTGATGCGACATATAAATGATTCACCCAAATAACAACAAAACAAAAACAAGGAATTTTTAGACTTGCATTTTGGAGGATTCGTTGCAGTGGAGTGTTGGATCGTTTCATGATTGAGGCATTCTACGGCAGTATTGCCCTGCTTGCTAACCAAACTTAAATCATATTGAAAATTTATGGAAACAACTTCAGAGAAAATTTTTATGGTGTAATCACCTTCCAGAGACCCTACATTCCATGGGGGTTCAATCTCACACCATAGCCTCAAAATGCTAATAAATAGTACAATTAATTAAGGTTTTTAGTTGAGATAAAAAAGTCAGTGGCATGAGCGGGATTCGAACCCACGATCTTCGGCTTGATACGCCGCTGCTCTATCACTTGAGCTATCGTGACCTCGATCCACTCGGACACCAACTTCCCATCTCAACCGCACCTTTTTGAATTAATTGGGCAAGCGGACCACGAAATTAATGAAGCTAATGAATAGTATTTTTCGAGTCCAAGCTCAATGTGTTCCAACAAAGTATTAAAATTTAAAAAAAATAAAATATAAGTTTTAAAAAGTAAAATTTACATAAGTTTCCTTTTTTACAAGATGCTAAAAAATATAATTAAACATTTTTGTCACAAAATTTCTGAATTTATTCTAAAAATATTAATATAAGCTTCGTTTTCCAAAATTAAAATCCTTAAAAAAAGTTTTATTTTCGTTTTTGACAAATCATCCATTTCATTTGCAAATGAGTTTAACTAACCATTATTAAGGTTTCAAATACTTATCTTAACTCCTAATTTTTATTTTTTTAATTTTAAATTCATAACTTAATCACACATCTTCACTTATTTCATAAGGCCCAGCATATAATAATAATAATAAAATATGGGGAATCTGTGGCCGCAACCATTTAGGCGTTGACATGGCGCTCATCAATGTAAGGTACCGGGTCCAAATCCAGCGGCCCTGCATTCAAATCCGACATACTTACAAATTAGCTTTTTTTCAAAAACACCAGTACTCCGAGGGTTGATATGACCTCTGCTGTTGTGAACCCTCATAAAAAAATAATAATAAAAGGTATTGGACATCGTGATTGAACATTATTATACATTTAATGAAAAGAAATACATAAATAAACAATATGGTAAGAAAATTCCTTTTGCCGACAACATCACAAGCATAAAAACGCAAGTTGAGAACAAATAAAGGCAAGGCCCCTTTACAGGCTGAAAATTTATATTTAAGTAATAGTTTAGTAATTTTATTTCAAATTCGTTTAAGAAGTTTAAAGTCTGAAATTACTTCTCAGCTAAATATTATACGAATTCAGGATAGGTTATTTCTCTACTAATGCGTTATTGTTGTCGTCATGTCTTTGTTGAAAGAAGATAACCGAATTTGTGGTAAACGTCAACTGAAAATAAGACAAATTTGTTTACACCCTTCCGGTTACTGTGTTTGTTAGCCCTCCCGGTTTACCTTCCACAAGTCTGCTGGATGTTTATGGTTGTAAAGCACAGATGGGGTCAGAGACATAAGGCAGTATAGGGTTCTGGTGATAGGTGGGTTTATTTTGATGTTCCCAGCCGTCCTGCGGTCCATCATTCATTGGGTCTCGTGATTTATACGACTACAAATCAAATATCTACGATCCCACAAAAATGGCCTTTCTCCTTTTCCTTGGATCGTTCCATAAGGCAGTTATGCTTTGTTTACCACGGTTTATCGCTCAGTTTGAACTTTTACGCTCTGGGAGATGATGTTTAACTCTCCCGGTTGTAAATACACATAATAGCAACTTTAGCCGAGTCGCAGCCAGATAGATTTTATTAAACGTTTTTATATCAAATTTAATTACACATTCCAACGTTATTATCTTCTTTATGGCGAACATTATGAAACATCAGATATATTTGACGTAATAACAAATTATTGAGACAATTGTTTTGTTTATTTTTGAGACAATTTTTCGAAGAAAATGTTTTCATACTTGTAGATACAATTACCAAAACATTTGTACTTCGTTTTTGAGGTCTCTTTACATAGTTCAATTCTATCTTTTTTATTTTACCTCTTTGATCATTTTGTACCTCTGAACATTCTGCACATTCTAGTCGAGTGTTTAGGTTCACGTATGAGTATAATCCTAAATATCTGCTAAATTCACTAGTTTCGTGGTCCGCTTGACTAATTAATATCATCCAATTAATTAAGGTTTGTAGTTGAGATGAAAAAGTCAGTGGCACGAGCGGGTTTCGAACCCACGATCTTCGGCTAGATTCGCTGCTGCTCTACCACTTGAGCTATTGGAACTTAGATCCACTTGGACACTAACTTCCCATCTCCCGCTCGTGACACTGTTTTTATTTCAACTAAAAGCCTTAATTAATTGGTTGATATTAATTGGTCGAGGGGACCACGAAACTAGTGAATTTAATAAATTTAAAATGAAATATTCCTTCACTAAAGCTCTCCGTGCCATTTTATTTGTCGCCGAGAATCAAATCGATTACACGACATTTGAAAAATGGCAAAAAGAAGGGAAAATGTGAGGGTGGGGTTGAGATGGTTTTTAGTTGAAATAAAAATGTCAGTGTCACGAGCGGGAGATGGGAATTTAGTGTTCGAGTGGATCGAGGTCACGATAGCTCAAGTGGTAGAGCAGCGGCGTATCGAACCGAAGGTCGTGGGTTCGAATCCTGCTCGTGACACTGACTTTTTATCTCAACTAAAAACCTTAATTAATTGGTTGATATTAATTGATCAAGGGGACCACGAAAGTAGTGAATTTAATAAGTTTAAAATGAAGTATACCTTCACTAAAGCTCTCCGTGGCCATTTCATTTGTCGCCGAGAATCAAATAGATTACTCAACATTTGAAAAATGGCAAAAAGGAGGGAAAATTCAAAAGGTGGGGTTGAGATGGGAAGTTTGTGTTTGGATCGAGGTCACGATAGCTCAAGTGGTAGATCAGCGGCGTATCTAGCTGAAGATCGTGGGTTCGAATCCAGAAGAAATCACCCGGACAGTACTGCATCAAACTCATCCATGGTATCGATGGTTATTTCAACTCGATATCCTTGGTATGTTGGCGTATTAGTGAAAGCCTAATTGGAAGTTTGGAATAAGGTTTATGGTGCAAGTTTGTACTTTTGTGGAAACGTACCATGGTTTAGCCCAAGCATTTGCACACAGGCATCCTCCGTATTCTTAATCTAATGTTTACACTCTCCTTGCAACCTTAACCTTGAATCCTATTTAGCTGACCGGTACTTTAAAGTATGGTGTGGCCGATATGCAGGTTATAGACCAATACAAGGACAGACAATAAGGATATATTCTTGGTTCTTCACTAAAGAAGAACCCATCTTTCATACCATTTCTACCTCTGACTTTCCTATACATCCCAATAAAGGTCACCAAACAAATTCGTCTTCTAACCTATCCATCTAAATCCGATCCAAGCGAGCTCTAGCTTCCAAGAATATCTTGAGCTTATCAAAGACTGTGCAAAAAGTGGAAGACAAGACTGAATGAGAAAAAATTTACCAAGAGTACATTGAAAAAACAGATTTGCCATCCATTGTACATTAAAAACAAGGAGCTACCTTCTTCCACTCGAGTCAGATACTTATGACTGCAGAGAGACGTGATTATCAACACAATAGTTAACAGAAAACGTGAACAATTACGAAGACTTATAAGATCGAAAACCGTTCAATAAAATAAATCTAACTGTGTACAAAACTTTATTATGAGCACTTTGGACGGAGTAAAACCGGAAGCCGCACAATTTTTAGTGCACCGCTCTTTTCAATCGACAGGCCCCGGTCAAACATTCTTTTTACCTACCGCATTATCCACGGGACCACAATTCTTTTTATTAACGGAACCCACTTCCCGGAGCTTAAAACTAAGCTCGTCATACATCCTAACCGGTCTTCTTAAACGCGTTCTACATTTTTCACTAATGTTATCTTAAACGAAGATGTCCGCACCCCTTAATTACTCGTATTGAGTAAAATTCTGCGAGATGTGTCCTCCGGAGGCAGAACTGGCCTTTGTATCCGTTACATGTCGAACAAATATAAGCATAGATTTACAGTATGTATTAATATGCATAGGCTACAAATAACTCGTTATGAAAAAATTGATTTGTGATATGAGCAATTGAAATCACGGTAGCTCAAGTGGTAGAGCAGGGCGTATTTAGTCGAAAGTCGTGTGTTCGAATCCCGCCTTTGACACAAATTTTTCATTTCGAAAAAATTGTGTACAATTAATTGAGTATTTATATAATTAAGCGTAGCTGATAAAAATAATTTAAAAAATTTTGAAGGACATATTTGCAAGATTGGGAAGCAGGCTGATGAGACGGTAAGAATGGAAGAAATTAAAAAAAGTTTAAACATGTGTAGGAAGATATTAAATGAAGACAAATTGAAAACATTGTTAAACCAATATACTAAAGAAAATAAAAATATGGTAAAGCTAACGATACTTAAAAAAATAGAGTTTTACATTAAAAATAGGTAAATACGGTAGAAAATACATAGATTTAACAACTTTCAAGAGTTGATGCTAAGCGAGGTTTTTCGAATCAACCGGTTTTTTTTTAATTCTGTTTCAGTGCTACACATGTAAATTATTAAATAATTGAATCTTGTAAGTAACTAGTCTATGTATGTAGTTTATGTCTAAATTTTATTTACCAAACATGGACTTAACATACCAAAGACGTTATTATTTATTTTTCGATGTTTGCCCTGATGATGACTGCATAAATACAGTTGAACGATAGGCAAACGACTCAGGACCCTCATTCTGATCCAAACAAACAGAATTTTAAAGAGAGGAAAGTTTGATGGAGCTTGTTTCACAATTTAACGTTTTCTAAATAAATTTAGGATATATACATAAAAATACTCTTTTCTTAAAAAGACATCGTTTCATATTGGAATGAAAAACATCCTACTGGAAATGGTCAGTATTGAAGAATTTCACGAGCCGTTGGTTTGAAAAAAAACTAAATTAGATAAACGTAAATTTCCCGGATACGTGAACGACAAGAATTGGCAAACCGTAAAATCTAGCTTCTGAACATCAGAATTTTACATAAGCCAGTTGAATTGGTACGACCTCCTTTTACAACTGAAATTTTATTTTGCCGTAAAAATTTGTCAATTCAGTTTTTACAGTACATATATTTTAAGAAAGTTTTATTCCTAGATTAAGCTTTATGTAGAAAAACAAAAACCGGTAGAGAGTTTTTTTTTCGTACCATTAAAGATTAATACGCACTGATGTTCCCTGACTGTAGTTGATTATGTAAATTTGGCATGCTAATACATCAGGAATGCACGTTCAACTCGTTGATTATCATGAAACCCCAGATTAATTCAAAAAGCTCAAACCAGTTAAAAACAATTGTAATATCAGTTGACAAAACTTAATTGCTATGGTAAACTGCTTACGGTAAACAAAACCTTTCTTCCGTCAAACTCAGCCTACCAATGGAAAGTTGCTGAAAACTCGGCAATCGGAATTTTCTGCCCAATAAAGATCATTAATCATTTTTGAAGGGTGGTTAGTCGTCAGCGTCGCCGAGATAAAAGTTGAGTCGATATTGATCAACGTCTGGAATAGAAAATCGGTTGCATAAAAATCCAAATTGTCATCCGTTCAGGAATTTCATTGATTCTTTTGTGAGTCCATGTTAATAAATGAAAATCAGACAGAAAGAATAAATATTTATTTAGGGTGTGAAAAGGTAAAACTGGTTATAAATGTCTTGGAGAAGAGTTTGAATATTAGTTTGACGAATTGATAGAATTAGAATAGAATTCCAGTTAGAGAGAATGTACAAAAACCGAGAATAGATTTCAGCTCTGGTATTTGATATAATAGGCGTATTCACGATGTTTGTAAGATGTTAACTCGTGTTAACTGGAATAGAAAAATGTCCAGTAAGATCGTGAACACCCCCTACTTTTCGTAGCGTGTTAAAATTTAATTTTTCTGCAATGCTGCGCGTGGCGACTGGGAGAACCACAAATAAAGCTATAACAGTCCCTGAAGGCTTGTTGTTGTTTGTTATGGTTTTGTTTTATGTTAAATGGTAACATGCCAGAAGTTAAAAAAAAAATAAAAATTAATCATCTCAAAATATTATCTATGCACTCGAAAAGTCATAGCAAATGACACGTTTCAATACTTAACTTGTCTCCTAACCTCTAACAGCCTATAATTTTATAGGATATGGGATGTATCTATTTTGAATGAGAGTATAAAAAGAGGTCAGAAATTAACAAAAGAAATGTATTGATCTGATTTAATTAATGCGTATTTAAGAATAAAAATACGTGTAAACAGAAAACAGCTGTTCAAGTCATGGCTGCCATATTGGTTACCTACGCCCTAGCGGATAGCAATGTGACTGCATCTTCGACTTGAAATCTAACATTGGCCCTATCCTGTTAGATCGAGCAATGTTAACTAACCGATTCTTACAAGTCTACGTCATCATTTTTCTCGATCTAACAGGACATAGCAGAGTTTTTTTTTTTTTTTTTTTTTTAATTGGCCTTATGATCTTTGCATATTAGCCATGACGAATCTCTTATATATGTTGTTCAAATTGGGGGTTATCGGGAATAGAGGGCCAGAGGCGACGGTGGGAATCGAACCCACGACCGCGGCGTGAGAGTCTCTCATGCTAACCACTCGGCTACCGCGGTCCCCTGACATAGCAGAGTTCACCGGGTTAACACAAAGATCTTGTATACTCCAAATGATAAGAAAAATTGTGAATCAATCCTAATATAGTAAAACTATTTGAATCAATCCGGCATTGTAAGGTAAATAAATTAGAAAAAGACGAATATTAACAAGTAATTCGAACATCCAGACTTTGACTTACAACTTACACGACTACGACGATTTATCCGTAGCGCTCCAACTCCGCATACCGCTCTAATAAGAGCACAACAATAGTTAAGTACGAGTAAAGAAGTTAAATTAAGATGGAAAATAAATAGAAAACGAGAAACAATTATAAAACAAATAATAGATGTTGCTGGTAGAAAACAGCCACCACCTACACAAGTCATCAAACTAAACACACGTAGAATACCATCTTTGAATGGAAAACTAAGCCTTAAGATAACCACGGCGATTCAAAGATCTCGTGTAAAATAATTTCTACCAGTTTTATTTGCACATTTTGAGAACACGCATTGAAGAAGTTGTGTTTTAAACTAAATACTTGAGTTTGTTAAAGGTTGTTCTTCCTTCAACCACAGTGAGCATTCGTCAATGTTTTTCAAAAAAAGAAAAGTAAACTGTGCGAAAGTCCTATCAAGTCAGATTGGGATTGGGTTCATTTCGAACGATGGAAGGCCAGCGCAAATCGTCTGAACAGTTTGTATTAATGAGACTTGAGAAACTCTAACTCAAAGAATTCCAAATGGAGATTTACAAGTGGGAGTGGACCATTGTGTCTTTATAGCTTGTTAGTACTTACCAAATCCTCAGCAGGATCGATAGGGGATTTGCCAGCCTTGCCCTGCAAACCCCTCCGAGTCCCTTAAGATTAATTATTGTTTGTGAGTCGCTAGATTCTCCCTATTTATCTTGCCCTCTAATTCTCTGGAACGGTCCAGATAGCAGTTTCCAGGCGAATCTCTGATCGCGGTCAAGGATTTTGTATTTGAGATGTGATAAGAATACGGTTTATGTGGTGTTTATATGACCACCAATCGGAGAAATAGCTCATTAGTGCGCGGGTTCATTCCGTATTATTTTAGTGTTTGGATATTCTAGTTAAACTGATACTCTCATTAGTTTCCATTCTCTCTCTCTCTCTCTTTATTCCTGTTTCTCTCTCTAACTCCATCTTTTCTCTCTCTCTCTCTCTCTCTCTCTCTCTCTCTCTCTCTCTCTCTCTCTCCTGTTCCCCTATAAAATACAAACACGGTGTCGGGATAACAAGATTAAGCATGTATTCCTCCATGTCAGAATGGGTCCACACAACACCAAAGAAGAAATTGACGAACACTAGGAATGCTAGAAATCAACAAAAAATCAAAGCATATTGCTTCAGCTATACTGGTTAAAATTAAACTATGTATCGGTACAGAACGGCAGACAGAAAAGAATAGAAAAACGATGATAGACGTTCAATCGGCAGGTTAAGTTATATAATCACGTTAGTACAATAGCATAAAACCATCGTGACATAAAACAACGTAATCTTTGTTATGAGAATTTTATTCGTGTTCTGCTGGTTAATTGAACCGTCATAAAGCCGTTATTCAATTATTTACTTTATTTTTTTTTTTTTGTAATGTTACGGTACATTATACACATCAATTTTCATTTTATGAGAGATTATGATTTTCTAGATTAGTAATCAGATTGATTACAAAAATTGTATGTTGATAAACGAGAGAAATGACGAATTTTAAGGTTAAAAAAAAACACAGTTCTGTTTATATTTGTGAACCCTGTAAATAATCAAAAATATTTTCAAAGTTCTAATAAATATTCGGATCCTTGGCTAAGAAACTGAATTTTTTTTTCTTTAAAGTTCTTCTCATCCCTGATTTTTATCTACGTTGAAATATTAAGGCTGATATCACAAGGTAATTGATTACAGTTATTTGAAATAGCAAATTCAAAGAAGTGTTTTCACGTTCAAGTTCTATTAAGAGATAGTTTAGTTCATGAGCCAAAATAACGACTTAATCATTTTCATTGTGCCAATGAACTTAGTATAGAGAAGATATATCGTCTGAAAAGTGCCGGGTGGTCTACCCTAGCTTAAGAGGCCACCAGTTAATATTTTATTGACCTTTCCTGAGACTTGATACACTTTTAAAACCCTCGGCAATTTCCCAACGCTTTTTACCTTTGATAAAGATTTCAGCCTGGTGCATGTGGATGCCAAAGCTCCGAGAAACAAAATTAAATATCTTAGAAGTCGCTAGCATTTTATTCCGACTTGTCACAATTACTTGGAGTAATCAGTTTCAAAGGCATGAAAAAAAAGGTGAGAAGTTTTTAACAAGAGTTGAGCCGAAAAGATATCTTAATGAAGAGGTAAAGGCTGGCCGAGTTTCTGGACCAACTTTACCCTGGAAATATAAATAAGTTTACCCAGGCAGAAAATTGTCTGCCTAGGGGCGCACCGCCGCCTTCCACAACAGTTGAAGTTGAGAAGAGATTAGATATGTCTATAGAACTTGTCTGGGTTTGGATCTTCATCTCCTGATTAATTATTGCCAACTTGTTTAATCCCTCATAATGTGGAATACAAGGTAACACAAACTTTCCGCGACTTTATCCGCCTACATCCTGTAATCGCATTTAATTGAGGTTTAGAAATGAAATTTCCCTTTTGTTCAATCGCTCGGGCAAAAACTCATTTGGAACATTTCTCTTCTTTGACAGCATATAATTAATAATTTATCGAGATGATTTAATATATAAAGCTAACAACTGATCAATAAGAAACATAGCTCAAGGTGTGTAACTTAATAAGAAAAGAAGTCTTGTTTATCCGAAAGGGAAGTTGAAATTCTAATCAATAAAAAATGCTTTATATATCATGTTATGAACCTTTTAAATAATTATATCGTAAACGATTCGTTCCTCAATAAAACGTTCGTTCAATTAAATTTAGTTAATTAATTTACTTAATTTATTTTTTTTTTTAACTTTTTCTGTACGTTTTTCCATCCTCCTGATTTGTTTTGTTACACGGTTTCAAAATTGTCAAAATGCAGTCGACATTATAGCCTAATAAAATTTTAAGTTTTGCCACTGTGCGTTTATGTTTTCATTTGATGTTATTTCAACGTGAGTGAAATACTTAAATGATATGATATTTAAAACTATGTGTCACAAGTTGAGCAACAGCCTAAAATTATTTTCGTTACAAATGCAATGTATTCGTCGACACAAAATTACGCAATGTATTCGTCGACTCAATTATGTACACCCTACAGAATATACAGAAAAATGAAAAAACTTCATAACATGAAAAATTTGATACATTATTAATGGGGATAAACGTTAAAATATTCAAATACAAAAAAATAAGGTTAACTAAAATGAGGTAAAATAAATCTATAAGTATCAAACTTTTTCATAGGGTTGTTGTAACTGTACCTGAAAATGTGCAACTTTTCGCCAAAATCAAATATATGCTGGTTCAATAAATTTTTACGTTTTTAATAAGGTGTATTTTTGTTAATAAAAGCAGTCCAGTGTAAATAATTACAAGATGTTAAGTAATATCTTTGTTTGTTTACACCCCTCGGCCTCCTGAAAATATCGAAAACTCGGACAAGAACCATTGAGTTATGTGTTGTACGAATGTATTTATTGGCTTGAATGAGAAATGGTTCCTATTTTTATCAATGATCTGAGACAATGTTTTATAATTGTGGAAGGATTAATTATTTGGACAGTACTCTGGGATGGTGTGAATATAATTTATTAGCGTGAATAAAGGGTGTTCGTGCTAAAGGAATATCAAGTATTCTGGGGCAGCGTAAGTGAGTCAGATGTGCGATTGTAATTTAATGGGGTGGAAGAAGGGGGCAAGTATTTTGATGCAATGTGAGTGTAATTTATTAATAAAATTGCTTCTTCCCCAGTCACTTCGAGGAATACTGAGCATTTGAAGAGGTGTACATGAAGTCTGTTGTGTGAATTTTATATAATAGAGTGAATGAAGAAGCCTCTCCCCATTTACCTTGAAAAATATAAAGTATGTACGGGCAACGTGGGTGTAATTTATTAACGTGAATAGAGTGGATTCTTCCCTCATTCTCCCGAAAAATATTGATTATTGAAGTGGTATGAATTAAATTTGATATGTGACAGTAATTAATAGCTTGAATACTTTTCAAATTACTCCGAATAATATCGAGTACTATAGGGCAAATTTAATAAAGTATGGTGTGTCAATGTAATTTATTAGCGTGAATAGAATGGCTTCATCCTCAATTCTCCCGAAGAATAGTGAGTATTTTGAAGCAGTGTGAATTAAGTTTTATGTGTGATTGTAATTAATAGCTTGAATTTTTTCAAATTATTTCATAGTAATATCGAGTACCATAAGGCAAATTTAATAAAGAATGGTGTGGCAATGTAATTTATTAGCGTGAATAGAAAGACTTCTTCGGTAAGTACCAAGAGGAACAACGACTCAGACGAAGTGTGAATTAAATCACTTAAATGATATGATATTTAAAACTATTGTATGTGTCACAAGTTGAGCAACAGCCTAAAATTATTTTCTACACAATTGCAATGTATGTAATTTATTAGCTTGAATGGAAAGGCTTTTCCCACAATGACGTCAAAGAAAATCGACTCGTTTGAGCACTTTGATAAGGGCTATCGTGGGAATTTAATTGATTACCATGAATAGAAGAGTATTCTACAATTTATCCTTGAAATATCTAATACTATAGCGAAGTAAGAATGCTAACAAATCTAACATGTTTGTAAATGTGTATATTTATTGTATTACATACATGAAGCCTTTTGGGTGTAGTTATATATTTAATTTATTCATTAAATTTCGTGGTCAGATTCACCAAATAACATCTTTCAATTAATTAAACTTTATGTAAGGTATTGGTTATAATAAAAAAATGGCAAAAAGGAGGAAATGTTCAAAAGGTGGGTTGAAATGAGAAGTTGGTGTCCGAGTGGATCTAGGGAACGATAGCTCAAGTGGTAGAGCAGCGGCGTATTTAGCCGAAGGTCGTGGGTTCGAATCCCGCTCGTGACACTGACTTTTTTATCTCAACCAATACTTTCCATAAAGATTGATTAATTATAATATATCTTCTACTACCGAATCCTGAAGTATACAGTGGCTTCAAAAGGTATGGAAAAAAGTGACTCGGTACTCTTAACACCGCAAGCCTAATTGACGTGAATGTAAGTAACTTCACTGCAACATTAGAAAAAAAGAATTAAAAGTAAAAAAGACGTTAATTAAAAACCAGCATCTCATAATTATTTTTGTTATAACAAAATTATCTTTGTTTATATGTAAAATCTAAGGAACCTGATGATATCAACTATAGAGAGACCTGAGATCTTCAGAAACATAATGTAAACAAGGGAGCACACACAGTTGACACGAGGGTGAGGGATAGACATGTACCTAAGAATCAAACCAAGGAATATCTGATTTGTTTTCCTTACACGGACTGAGATACAACCTGACTTAAATTCATCTAAGTTGGATCGCAGACTGCTCTTCCTTCTAGTTCTCCAAACGGACAAATGATGAAATAATGATATGGCAGCTTTTTTCAATTTAAATTGTTTTCAACAGAAATATTAATTTTGCGTTTATTATAAATTCAGATGATTTATTAGTAATATCCTTATTACCGTCTGAGTTTTGGAGAGGGTTTAATAAAGTAATACGTCAACTATCATCTCTTCAATTGTGAGTGAACTTAGTTGATAAGTTGGCAATATCTGATTAATTATTAATTAAATATAAACTGTACAAGATCATCAATCAAAATCGAAAACAACTGTTGGTTTATTAGACGATTCCCAAAAGATTTTTCATAGACTTTAAGGTCTTAAAATACCCATAACATTTTTTATAGTTTGACAAAAAAGAAATAACCAGAAAATTAAATTTTGTTTAGCAAGTATGACAGAGAGACGTGTGGAGAGATTCAATAAAAAAATAGCTAATTAAAAATTTGGCTTGTTTGTGAGTAACAATAAACTTCAGTTTTATGATTTGATATAAACTTGTTTTTTGTTTAATGACAATTTCTCCAAACGATATCCCCAAGTGGAGCAAAAATTTTCAATTAATATTGTTTATCAAACTTTCCCTATGTCAAATCAGGTTAAAGCGAAAGGATTAAATCCAATCTAATCAGCATTAATTCTGTCTCTCAATCTGAGCCCTTGAATAAAAGGGATTCGGAGCCACTTAAACGAAATCCCCGTGAAATTCCCAATCAGGGGGTAATTTTTCTAGGCAATTAAAGAGTTTTCGCTCTTTCTCGAGTTCATTAAATCTACATTAGCATATTAAGTGTCTGGAGTAATTAGTTAATAAATTGTATAAAGTCATGTCAAGGGACGGCTAATTCAATTTGGTCTAATTTTTAACGATGTTATGTCAAATTTGCACGATTTAGAGTAAATAATAAATTTTGAACATTTTTGTCGAAAATGACAGACAAAATGGGGAAGGAACTTTTATTGTGAGACATTTTTTCTTTATGAATTTAAATAACATAATGTCTGGATTTTTATAACGTAAAAAATTCAACATATTCATTAAAACCTTTAAAAGCCTACACTCCTATTTTACAATAATGTCGTATATATATAATTGAAAATTATATTATTGTTAATATCACTGATAGAAAATTCGGCCGCTGTCGTTTTTATAGTCGGCATGGAGAGGTTATGGATATTCGTAGGGATGAGACTTGCTGGATTTGAGGATTGATGTCAGTTGAGAAGGTCTTATGATACTTGCTGTAACAGGAGCGGACTTCGCATTGGACAAAAGGAATATTTAGATCTGTACAGGTAACTTTTTCTTCTTAAGGATTGGTCAGTTTAGATGCAACGGATGTTGGAATGTTTTGCTGAACCCCACACTGGACTTTCAGTCCGTTGTTAATAAGGGTTTATAAATTTATGTTATTTAAAGGTATCATTACAAAAATACACCTATATTCTGGTCATATCCAATACATTAGGAGGGAGTGGGGAGAAGACCCAGCCATTGCTAGGACCCATTTTTATTTAAATCGGATTTTTAACATTTGTAGAAGACCACGAGGCCATTGTCGTTTAAATAGTATCAACGATTATAAGGGTGGAACTTTGAGAAAAGGGTTCGGTTAAAGGATTAAGATGGAAGGATAGTTTAGAATGGAAACTGAGCGAGTTTGGATCAGAAAATTAACGAATGAGATTTTAAGGTCTTTATGGGTCATATGATTGGTGACAGGGGAGCATTGAGAGGTATTTTGGATTTTAAAAAAATAAGTGAAAAATGTATCACAAACCAATGTAACATTATCTAATTGACTTAAAGCTTCTGTCGTGTCGAAAATCCATTAATAATAACATCTTTTTTTGTGTCAAGCTAATTTGGTCAATAGTACCACCATGTAGCTACATTACTATTTGTAGATACTCTCGTGAGAAAACAATTAGATGGCATATTAATGATAGATTGGTATCAAAAACCTAAAAATCAGATCGCTACCTGAACATTACCTAACACAATATAACATAAACCACAGATGGCTCTCCCAAAACAAACGAAGGAATCGGATCAGGCGTTTTCTGTACAAACCCAAAACATGAGCAATCAAACTCATTAGGGAAGTACACTTCGGTCTTTCAAACAGAAATACATGCCATCAATGCATTTTAAAAGAGGTTACACTGACCAAAAATCCTAATAAGATAAAATAGCCAAGCAGGCATTAAAGCGTTAGCATGTAATAGAATCACATCAAAATTAGTCAGTGAATGTATCCAAAATCTCCAAAACCGGGAGAAACACAACAACCTGATATCTTGAGTGCCAGGGCACATAGGAATTTGGGGTAACGAGAAAGCAGACAGACTGGCCAGAGGAGGATCTGCAAGACCATACATAGGCCCCGAACCTATTATTGGGATAACAAAAACAAACAAACATCGCAGAATGGATCCCAACAAAACAAATGGAAAAGTGGATAAACTCTAGCGGTGCTAGACATAGCAAACTTATGATAAAACAAACCTCACCAAGACTGGCAAAAGCACTGTTGCAATTGGAGAGGATCGAACTCAGAGGAGTCGTAGAACTACTAACCGGTCACTGGCATCTGAGAAAACATCTACCTAATATGGGTATATTATGTAAACAAAGATGATCCCGTTTGCAGATTATGTAATGAGGAGGAGGAAACAGCCACTCATATCATCTTCGAATGCGAAGCAACTGCTCAATGGAGATTTAACCTAACTTACGGAAAAAACTTAGAGAATCAAATTGCAGCAGCGACAGTCAATAACCTGATACATCTAAGGAGAAGGATTGAGTCTATTGCACTGAACTAAGGAACTAGGAAAGTTCAATAAGCCAGAAGGCTGCAGTGCCTGGGGAGCGCAAACCCCGCTTCCTAGTATCCTTTTTTTACCAACCATTACCATACCTACCTAGCTATCTGTATTTTTAAATACATACTTATCAATGTATGTGTGTATACATTCCCATTTACATTGCTATATACCTTACAAAGTATGTTTACTTTTATACCTAACTAAACATAGTTATGTTCTTTTTTCCGCATTTTAACGATTTGACATGGTATGTGGTAGATGTATTGCGTGAAACTTATGGAAAAATAAGGATCGCAAAAATCTACCCGTAACCGAATGACCAAGTTCCAGAGAGCATCCAAAAAAATTAACCACCAATGTAATATCTACACTGCGGCCAAGTCTGTCCTTATTTCGTCCATAAACTGAGAGAATTGGAAAGAGATAACAGTGACAGACTCCCACTCAAAAAAAGTCAACCATTAAAGTAGTGATAGCTACATTTTAGCCAACCGCACTTCACTTCTACTTTTACGAGCAACACCGTTCTTATATTTTTATTGTTTAACACTAGACCAGTTTCTGAATGAGTAATGAGAAGTCTGAAACATATTTCCTTTCTTCTGAGTTCTCTACCTTCCTTCACCCCCTTCTCCCGTGTGAGCACAAATGGTCGTGATGTTTCAATCCTAATTCACCGGGTGCATTAGTTTCAGAAAGATACACATGGCAGCTTGCGGGAACTTGACAAGCGCACTGCCATGCTCTCAGATATCCCAACAGATTAAGCTAAAAAAGGAAGATTAATACTAGCTTATAATTAAATGGATGACAAAGCTATACTACAACTTTACCACGATTACTCATCTTAAAGTTATGACAGCAATGTTGCTGTGAATTGGAGAGTTAAAATTTAAAATATTCATGCCATTACGTGGATTGAAAAACCTAATTTTTTAAAACTTAAGTGAAATGAGATCATAATTATGCGGTAAATGATATGTTAACTTTTGTTTATATATGTACTAAGAATAAACCAAAAAATAAAATTAATAATAATAAATACAGATACTCTACTCCTTTTCAAATATACTTTCTCGAATAAACAAGGAACAAAATTTATGAGGGTTACGGGGGTATTTTTTGCAGTTTAAGTCTGTTATTAAATTTCCATGTTGTATCTTTCTGTTTACCCAGCGGGGGCAAAAAGGCTCGGTCGTAAGAGAGTAAGAACGAAAGGCTGCGACCGGCTAAATTTTCAATGGCTAAGGGAGAGCTTTATCTTGAGATTTAAAAAAAAAAATCGGGAGTACAATACCCCTGCCGACAAAGCCTTGGACTAACGGATTCTTTCCGGTAGACCCTCCCCTAAAAGCTAACTATTTTATGCCATACTTGGGCCAAAATCGTATCAGTCATTTGAGACACGCGCCGCCCGCCGTTGAAGCATGTGGGAGTGAAATTGCTGAAGCATGTCGGATTCGGAGAAGGATTGAGTCTAGTACACTGAACTAAGGAACTAGGAAGGTTCAATACGCCAGAAGGCTGCAGTACCTGGGGAGTGCAAATCCCGCTTCTTAGTATCCTTTTTCAGCATACCATACCATATAGCATAAACATAAAGATATAGAAACATATCCTGCATAACAATCACTACCCTAAACACATAATGAACAGAATAATCAACTATAACACATCACTAACACTAATAACTCTACATCAATTATATCAAACACAGACAAACCAACAGACACATAAACATCCATTCCATTCCTTCAAGGCCTATCACACAAATTGAACGCATTTCTCTCTTCTGATAACTTTAAAATAGACTTCAAAAACTATGAAACACTACACACCCTTTTTTTTCCTAAATTAAAGATACCAAACCTTTAAAAAATAAGTCTGTTGTAATTTACAAAATCAATTGTTTAAACTGTTCGGCAACTTACTTCGGAATTATATCCAATATCTGGGAAAGAGTGTACAACAACTTATTTATGATTGCAAAAAAAAACACTCAAAATACTACAGCACTGGCTACCCTCCATTTTCAACACCAATACAAATTCGATTTCACCAATACAAAAATATTAAACACGAAACAAAACATACATAAAGTAACTTTTCAGAAATGGTTTCCATCAACAGAGATAAGCACAGAATCAATTACTGAACAGAGACATGCAAATTCACCGAAGCTACGTTAATAAAATAAATCAAATTTGACATCAACAACACACAAAATATAGGATACAACATATAAAACAAGCATTACACTGCACACATCAAACAATTTCTACATAGTCTAATTCTTCAACAATTTGTCTTTCCTTTCCCTAATTATCACCGTCTATATAATCCCGAAAGGATAATCAGGCCAAACCTTTACCCGTTTTTTCCATTGTCTGCTGCTTTCAACTCAAATAAGCCGACTGCTCATAAAAATGAATTTCTATCTCTACTTCTTTCCCCATTCCTTCGAAATGAAACAACAAAAAACATTTATATCTTCCTAACACTCGCCACACGACACACAACCGTGACACATCTACACAGAAAACACACAGTTTGAGTGAGTACAAATACTGTGAATAAAACTAAAATTTCTATATTGGGTACATCATTGTATTAATTCATAATCAAATCTTATATTTATTTGTATAATTTACACAATGTTAATAATAAATAAATACCCGGCTAAATAATCCCTGAAGGTGAACTCAATAAAGATTGAAACGTTGGCATAAATTAGTTTACACAATTCATTTTCACCTCTTACAAGTACTTGTATAAATAATCCAAACAAAATTTGTAAATCCCAGGCCCTGAAGATGATCTAAATAAAGATCAAAACTTTGGCACAATAAAGAAAACGTTTTTCTAAACCTTCATCACGTCAGACCGCATCTGAAGATCTCCACAAATATTCATTAATTAACGCTCACTAAATACTACATATGTAGCTTAAGTTGTATTTTTTATTATAGTTGCAATTTTATAGAAAAACATGAATTACATTGTGAGCCTTAGACATATTTGGCCAACTTATCCTATTTATATAAATAACTATTAATTATACTTATGGAAATAATAATTCCAGCATTTAACCAGATATTAATGAAGCCAATTCTGAGATTGTACTTAATTGAATTTTCCTCATGTTAATTTAATTTCGATAAAACATTCCAGGCCTTTCTCTGCTCCTAATCGAATTATATAATCGTGGCTTTTAAGCCAACCTTATTGATGCACATCCTATTCCGGAACTCGCCCAACATCTTCCTGATTGAATTAGGAAAGGCACTAATGATACTTTTGAATAACGAATGAACGATCACGTCCGGAGAAGAAAGGAAAATTCGATTTATCAAGAACGACCGTTGCCTTAGCACTTTATTGGTAGAAGCAGATGCAGTTCTAAAAAAATATATAAAAATAAAGCGATTCTCTTAATAAGAAAACTTGTTTAACATATTTTAATATGTTAATGGGCACTCTCAACACGGCACGCAAGAATGGCACAATTACACAGAACACAAACTCTTTGAGCCCTGAAGATGATCTCAATAAAGATCGAAACGTTGGCAAGATTAAAAAAAACGTTTTTCTGAAACCTACATCACACCAGACCGCATCTCACGATTTCTAAATAAATATTTTAATATGTGTGTTGTTTATTGACCGTTATCCCATGATTATTTGGAGATCGTGAGATGCGGTCTGGTGTGACGATGTTTTAGAAAAACATGTTCTTTATCGTGCCAACGTTTCGATCTTTATTGAGATCATCTTCAGAGCCTGGAATCGAAACGTTGTCACGATAGAGAAAATGTTTTTCTAAAACCTACGTCACACCAGACCGCATCTCACGATCTTCAAATAATCATAATTAAAATCATATTTTAATATGTAGAATATACATTATATGAACAATACATATGTAATTTCTAAAACACATACATGACCTCCTAAATGTATATTCATTTGCTTTCTAACGTGTGATGGACTTTTGTTGAATTAAAAAATCAGAAATTAAAATTCTGCAATTTTGACTGTTATTCAATTCTATTGTTTTAGGTATACATCTACTTTAATGTTTCTTTTAAATTGTTTCATTGTATAGAATTATGTTATTAATTAAATACTATTGTTTCAGAAATTGTCTGAAGTTATTCGTACTTCAGAGTGACATATATTTCATGGAAAACCAAAACAAAAATGAAACTAAAAGCAATAAAATTCATTATTTACTCAAAATTCTCCACGTTATCGATGAGTTAAATAAGTAATTCTGACGTTAGTGTTCAATTTTCATTTGACTATACTCTTTGGGCCAATACTGACGATGGCGAAATGCTGAAAGACGTCCGACAGACTGAACCAACTTATAGATTTATTAATCTAACTAATCTTACACTAGGTATTTTTATCTGATTGCATTGATGTATGAATACAAGTAATCGATTGGCAATTAAGTAAGAAATGCCCAGTTATTTGATAATTACAAGCATTCTCTAAATAAAGGAATCAATTATTTTAGATCATAAATTTTACTAAGGAAGAATTTACATCTGCCATTTTTGCTAGGCTGTAAGCGATTATAAACTTCTTACTTTTGTAATAATTGACTGTGAACTTTGACGACAGTTTGCACCGTCAGAATCTTTTTCCGAACCGTAACCCGAAAAGCTTTTAATGGACTACTTAGACCGGGAAATATGGGCGAAACAAACTTACCACTTTTGCTCATACGTTATCAAAATATAATCGGCTTCCAGGTACACTCGCAATGTCGAAGTGAAAATACTTTATGAAATATTGAAATCACTATCGGTTTTTCGGAGGTTTTTGGACGCTTCATTAGCCCCGTCGGTTGGGTCATTCGAGCAGAAAATTCTAATTTAATTGACATCATTTTAACCTACATAACTAATTATTAATAAACTTTTGAAAAAAAACAGAAAATTAAATGTAATAAGTAAAAGATAACCGAGGGCAAATTAATGTTTTTTTTTTTTTAATTATTCCTACAAATTTGTATATACGATTATTTATTAAATTTATTTTAATGAATTCAAGTAACAGATTTCAATAATTCATATAAATTTTTAATGAAAAAAAATATTATTTGTACCCTATACGTATTACAAAAGAGATCGAAAAAGGTTTGTTCACACGGCAATAGAACGAACAATTATGCCAGCGCTGTACGCGGAGGGCATTCACCATGAGAAATCAGCAAATGCTCGGACACAGTGTGAGGGATTAAGGGTGACGAGTCCTCGAGGTCATCGAAAGTAAGGCTACCTGGCGGGTTCTCAGGATGGGAATGTGTAGAGAGAGCACGAGCAGTTGGGTTAGGATGGATCGAAAGGGTGGTTTGAAATTTTTGGTATCGGGAACAGATAGTTCCTTGACAAAAGGAATGCTGTGGACGTGGTGGATAGTATGGTTAGTGACATAGTAAGGAGCTTTGACGATTTGTCTGAAAAATTTTTATTGGAAGGATTGGATGCGCTGGATGTAGGACAGCTTCACGAAACCCCACGGTTTCACTTTGTATGTCCAAAGTGGTCACACTAAGGCTTGTATAAGGTTAGCTTAGTTTTGATGTCAAGGCATATTTTCGCCGAAGTTTTCGTAATTGTTCAAATCTTCTGTTGAGTCGTTGCCTATTAGGTCTTGTATGGGGATTCCATGTCGGTCTGCTGTGTAGGTATAGTCCTAAGTATTTGTCTGGAATGGAAATCGGTATCGTTTTGCTGTTGATGTGGAGGGCAAGCCTGCCATGTGAACGTACATTGAATTCATTTTTCTTTATTCAGTCTTGTCCTTCACTTTTTTCACTAGTTATGGTTAAGCTTAAGGCTTTCTTGGATGTTGGAGGTAGTGTAGAAAAGATTCGAGTTAGACGATTGCGGTATCGCCGGTGAAAGCGGTGATTATGGATTATAAGTAGGTCTTGTATCTGTTTGACTTCCGAGAACCCTTTGCCGCACCTCTCTCTAAAACAGCGGTCGGTTAGACAGAATTTCAGAATAAGGTAATAAGGAGTGGGTAGGATGTGTTTATGTTCGTAAAGCAAGCTCGGGTGGCCCTATCAGTAGGTTGTACTACTTCTCGGAACGCAACAAAACCATATTATTTGAAAAATGGGAAACAGGAGGGAATGTTCAAAAGGTGGGTTGAGATGGGAAGTTGGTGTCCGAGTGGATCGAAGTCACAATAGCTCAAGTGGTAGAGCAGCGGCGTATTTAGCCGAATGTCGTGGGTTCGAATCCCGCTCGTGACGCTGACTTTTTTATTTCAACCAATACCTTCATAAAGATTAATTAATTGCAAGAGGTTATTTGGTCAATCGGAACACAAAATCTAATGGATATATTTTTTATTCTCTACAACAGATGAGATAGTGTCGTCAACTCTGAAACTTGTTGGATCGTGGAATGATGAAGACGAAAACCAAACTGGTGAGAGGATACGAATTTATAAGTACCTAGGAAGTTATTAAGCGATTTATTGAAAATTTAATCTTACCTTAATATTGTCTGTGGTCGACGTCTACGGCACTGAGTTCTTCAAGATTCTCATCTGTCAAACAAACATAAACATTATTATAGCGACAAATTGCTTATTCGATATGTATTTCTAAGGAGAAAATGTGGTATTAAATTTTTAATTTTTATTAGCTCTCAAACGCCCAACTCACAAAAATATCCTAACCCATGAAAGCGACGTATGGCTTCATGTGTGCAGCTAGCTTTTTATTCTGAACATAACTGCATGAATCTTACAACTTGTGCTATGATTTTCACCAGGTCACTTAACTGGCACTAGATGCAGCACTGCTTCAGGAGAAGATAAATGTCTTAAGAAATCAGCCTAAGCTGACAATCTAAACTGCTAAGCTATTATTGGGCAAGTAGACGGCAATGTTGTTTCAGTAGACGTTGATGATTCAAAGGATGTAAGACAGTAGTGCGGGTTTATGGTCATACGAAATGTTAAAGTGGAACTTTAGGAAGCTGGAACGGATCAAATATTGAACGAAGGTTCAGGTTATTGTGTACGGTAAAGTTAAAACTGGTGGAATTCTTCTCTGTACGATTGTTTATGTCTGGTTCACCTTACAAAGTCCAAGTTTTTCTGTTCAGTTCTTATCGCTCCCGTATTATCGTATTATAAATTTATTGCTGTGGATGTTGGTAATTTCTTGATGATGTCGTATGATCTAGGCCAAGTCTATTTCTACTATTTCCATTTTTTACACTGATCTTTAATGAGCTTGTGTTGTCCCTGGATAAGAGAGTGCTAAAATAAGATTCGGATTCGTGTCAGTGTTGGAATACCTATGCAAATCAATAATAAAATTTAACGAAAGCGACGCCCTGATAAATGAATTGATAATTTTCCACCTTAATTATCTATAATATGAGCCAATAAAAGTTCCGCCGGTTCCAATAAAACAGTCACCCACAGTTCGGCCTTTTTTCTTACTTCGTTATCAAATTGACTGGGTGAACACATTGCAAGCTATTTCTATATTCCTTGCAACTATACAACACATAAAATGATCTGTTTAAACAGTGTACGAGGACACAACTGTTGATGGCGTGAAACTATAGACATGCCAACATATCACTGCAATTGTCTTGAGCCAATCACAGCACCTCATTTCCTTTTTTACCTCGAACTCAAACTACTTCCAAATAGCTGTCTTCTCAAAAACACCAAAACTTCAAGGTTGCTGTGGCAAACCCAATTCAGGTCAATACGAAATTCTCCACGTTATAAAAGCAATTAATTAAGGTTTTTAGTTGAGATAAAAAAGTCAATGGCACGAGAGGGATTCGAACCCACGACCTTTGGCTAAATACGCCGCTGCTCTACCACTTGAGCTATCGTGACCTCGATCCACTCGGACACCAACTTCCTAACTCAACCCACCTTTTGATTTCCCACCTTTTTCCCATTTTTCAAGGTCCCGATAGCTCAAGTGGTAGAGCAGCGGCGTATCTAGCCGAAGATCGTGGGTTCGAATCTCGCTCGTACCATTGACTTATTTATCTCAACTAAAAACCTTAATTAATTGTAATATATTAATTAGTCAAGCGGACCACGAAATTGGTGAAGTTATAAAAGCAGTTAAGGTATTTTCTTCTTTGTAAAATAAGTGGATCCTATCTACAATCTCAAATTGTGATCAGTTCGTTTTAATAAGTTAATGCAATTTATAGTTTTTTTTCCCTATTTGTTGAGATAGATGGAACTCTATATACACCGAGAGGCAAAAAACATGTGGCCACCATTTCTTTAGTAAATACTTGCAATCGTTAAAACTTTATTTTTTGTTTATTGGATATTTTAAAGATAAATTCAATTCAGTATAGAGAATTTCCTCCTTTTGATCTGATCGCCGTTGGCATACAAAAGATTTATATTCTTTCAAACTTCAATTGTAAACATAAGTGGGAGATTTTATCTGTGTTTTATTTACCTCCAATCTTTTAAAACAGACCAAATATTGTTATATGATAAACAATGAATGATTGCCTAAGGAATAATTAAAAATATTAACGGTGGCCATTTTTTATACCTCTCGGTGTACTTGAATTGTTGTTGGTTAACCATGTACCTTTATGGGCAACTGGCGAAGGCAAGGCTCTAAGATTTTAAGATGGCTTGACGAAACAGGATCGCACTAGTCTACGCCTAGTCACTATAAAGAAGCTTTTTGGTAAAACTTTTAGGGTTTCCTATTTTCCACGTAAACGTTTCCGAATTCGAATCCTAGTGATGTGCGATACCTGAAAATATTCTATACAGGTATCGAAAGAAATATTGGTTACTACTCAAGTACGGTCAGAAATTATTCGATACTAACGAGTACTTACTTATGAGTACTTTAATATAAATGGTGAATGATGGAGTGAGTGCAAGGTTCAATCCTTTTTTTAAAAAGGTAGTTCCTACTCACAGTAAGTTGTTATCCAACGACCCTGATTTCGAGCCCATAGCTCATCATCAGGTTGTAGAAATCATTCAACCTGATGATGAGCTAAGGGGATCGAAATCCGGATCGTTGGAAAACAACTTTCTGTGAGAAGGAACTATGAGTACTTTGTCGTTAATTCATAAATTATCAACTTACTCACTATGCGTGTAAAATAGCTCATGCGTTAAAATAAAAAAAAATTTGCAGTTTTTTTCAAATTTTTATGTATTTTTTCTAACAGTGGAGACGTAGATAGGAACAAAGAAAAGCTGTCAACAAATACCAACAAACTTGATATTTCTGTTTTATCGTTATCGAGTTTTGAGAAAATTGTTCGATGGTTTTTTTTTAAATGTTGGAAAAAATTAGACTATTCCCACGCAGTTTACAAGATGCCGACGATTCAGTTTTCTTAGTAAAATAACCTCATGCCTTACTTTTTGGAGGAGATATGATCAGGTACCTACCTATGAGAAGGAAGGCGAACACATTTTAGGGACTTGAAGAGAAACCATTTTATAAGAAATTACTGAAATTAAAAGTGTGAGGTGCGACGCGGGAAAGAATTGTCAGCAGAGTTAACAACCACCACTTCGAAATCTCGATTAACTTTGTTGCCACATAGTAGGAGCTCCTAACATTAGTCAACTCCCAGTTTGATGAAAGGTACATTTCGAAAGGAAAATAGCAATTCAATATTACTTGAACACTCCATGAAAAATTTATTTGAGTATTTTTACTGATACTTCAGAAAGTATCAGTAGGTAGAGTACTTGTATCGAATGATAATATTCGATACCAAAAGTACTCGGTATCGAAAGAAAATACTCGATACTTTACTCATATTGATTAGTATTGCACGTCACTATCGAATCCTCGATCGATAGCAGTTGTATTTTTATTTGAAAATAATTTAGAAAATGTATAGTAGTTCAGGCACCTATGCATAGATATCCGGGTTTTAATCAGACAGGAATTATTTTACTTTACTCGCAGAATTATTAAGAAGTTAATGATTTGGAGTGCATTGTCAAAAATCAAATGTATAAATTTTTGAGATCAAGAGAGCAAAGCATTTTTTTGCGAAAATCCAGTTGAAATGGAAGGAATACAATAAGAAGAAGCATTGGATTATTGTAAGTTTTCTGAGGTAGGACTTTTAGAACATAAGGTAGTATTAATGATCCTGAACTATGACTTTAATAAACTAAGTTTATTTTAAAAAGACAGTCTGTACTGAATTTTAAATTGGTAGCCAAATAACGAATAGAAAACGGTAGAGGGAAATCAAAAACCAATGCCGTTTTCCGCAGAGTTGAATGATAAAACGCCTTCCAAGCTTTATTTGGCTTGTTGTCGAAATTCCAATAAGCAACGCAAGCAGAAAATTAAGAGCCGTAAAAAAGACTCTCCGCTCGGGGACGAAAGTATCGATTATTGTTAGGGAATCTAGACGGGTAACAGGTGTTTAGAGTCTTAAAAGAGGGTGCAAAAACTACCCCATCTTTCTGACCGGCTGGCAATTAAAAGACCGCAATGAGTCAGGCTGTTACAGGGTTTCACTGAGATGGGTTTCACCCTCCTAAATATATTTTCTCCAGCTGTCAGCCCGGCCTGGAATTCAAGAAAGGCTTGCATACTCCGCCAATGGCTATTAAACGGCATGTCTGCATCAAACATTTAACGAGATACACAGAGGCAATCACTTTCATTGAATGGCTCTTCGGCCTTCCACGCCAATTCAATTATTACCTCAATTAGTAAGCTTTTGTTCACAAACAGAGCCCATGTCCTAAGATAACAAAACGCTACTTGCCATTGTGGCTGACATCAAGCCTAACATAAATTTCATGTTGAAATGGACAAAACATTTATACAAATCATCGGCACTTCTAAGTTTATGAACAATTAACGGTTATTATTTTATATAAATATTTTATGTATAATATTAATTGAAATTATTTAAACATATGTAACAGACTTGAACTAAAAAAAGATTATACATGAATTCATTAGAGTTCGTGGTCAAATTGGCCGACCCTTTGAAATAAATTTGATAGAAGAACAGTTCAAAAGGGATGGACGCAGTTGGAAATAAGGTCGTACGAAGAAGCAGACAGGGCGACCGAAGAAGCCGCCGGAGGTACCCACTACACTTCTCAACCAACCTGTTCGACTAGCGGATTTAAAACTATTAATAATAAAAATAAAAATAAACTAGCCAAAGTGTGGCAGGTTAAGACAGACGTTGGTTCCGGTCCACGAAGAAATGGGTCAAAAAGGGAAAAGGCCCCTTGACAAGACGCACAGTTCATATAAAACTCACTTACGGCATCTTCTAGCCGGAAAGCAGTTATGCTAGAATAAAATAATCGAAAATATTTTCAATTGTAGAAGCAATATTTTCATAAATTGTCGCCCTGTCTTGGGGCATGGCGCGGCGGCGGGCACATATACCCTCAGGACTATCGAGATGTTTAAATGCATATAATCTTTATGTGTGTATGTGTTATGCCTGTTTTAATGTATTATAATGAATA
This sequence comes from Cimex lectularius, assembly GCF_000648675.2. NCBI lineage: Eukaryota > Metazoa > Arthropoda > Insecta > Hemiptera > Cimicidae > Cimex > Cimex lectularius. The sequence continues at coordinate 2,112,851 of NW_019392649.1, read as the reverse complement.
TAATTTATTAACTAATAATAGGAAGTGGATGTTCACCCCCTCCGAATATCGAGTACTCTGACAGTCGTAATTTATACCTACAATGTCCAGCTGTGGAATGTGATAAATTCGTTGTTTTGTTTTACCTTGCTGTTCCATAAAACGCGACACTTCTTGTGACAAATCAGCCAATCTCTAGCCCCTTTAGAAACGCTGGAAATGGATTGGTAAAGTATCGAATGTAAAATGTTTTTCTGTGTTTTACTCTGCCAAAGTGGCGAATATTCACGTTATTCACGTATATATATATATATANATATGAAGTCTGATTCCAACATCAGCACATTTCCAATAAGTTAATTCTTGAAATTTATTCTAAGTAGTTTTTATCCCTTTTAACTATATTATTAAGATTTACCTGTTTACCTTTTTCACGTACGTCATTTCGAAAATTGTCAACATTCGTCAATTTGTCAAGGCAACATCCTTTTGCGGATGTGGTATCTTCGACATGATGCAACGACTTATTTGAAAGCCTGAATCGTATTTAAATCCTAACTTATGAATACTGCATATTGGATACTATGCCATCCATGGCTTTTGGAGTTTTGGTTATCTCCAACGACTAACTAATGAATCGATAGTTTGTAAATTGCTTTTGGGAGTTTTTTTAGTTTCCTCAAAAATATGGATTTTCACATTCAATACTTGGACATTTTTTTAATAAATATGTTAGGTTTAGCACTTTCTTTTTCTTTTTTTTATTAATTATTTCTTTTTCCATTATTTCAAATAAATAAACTCTTTTCTTTCCTAATAGGAATAACATTCTGACAGTTTTATTATAATTAATTTATTGATTATTTAGGAAATATTATTATCAAAACGCACTACTTACCAAGGTTTACTGTCACTATATACACCTTAAAAAATATCTCTTCAATATCTCCGTTATGACAATCATGAAAATTATTGCAGTCATAAGACAATAAAGTGATAAAAATCTTCATTCCGGATAATACTTTAACTGGAAAAATTTATATTTAAATACTTTTTTTTCAACGCTTAGTTTTACTTCTATTATGTGAACTTAGGCTTGCCTACCTCGAGCTAAGTGCTCGACTCCTGGGACGGAACATGGACTTTCATGTCAATCCGGCATGCTCACGACATCGGTTGTGCAGCAGTGTTGTGTTGGCGTATAAATTAATGGAGAAGAAATAGACCAATGAGAAGAGAGGAGGTTGGGACGTTGTACTTTTTGAAAATTTAAGATTTGAGATTGATATTTCTTTCAACTATGCACTTTAGAATGAGAGTGCAAACATTCGAAGACCTACGAGAATGAGTAAAATAGTCCTTTAGAGAGACCTATTCAGATTGGTATTTATGACAAAGATCATACCGATATTTGTGGAAATCACTAGTCAAAAATGGACTCAGAATCCCAGAAGAGATTTACTGCTCTTTTCACTACTTTTTTGTTTTTTTCACAAAAATAAACAGTTCAAGAACTACAAGGAGATTTATGGTTAAAACCGTAGATAGTTTAAAAAAAACAACATAAAATGTTGAATACTGCGAAAAGGTTGAGAATCAGACCATGGTTTATATGATGTTTGGGCTTCCATTTGGAGCGTAGAATGTGCTGGTGATGTTAATACATTGAGTAGAGAGACACCCTGTATAACTTAAAACTTCGGTTAACCCAGTTTTCATATTACCCTCAGACTCCAACCCAACTATGCGCATAAAGTAATGAAACATCCTTCACACCATTTCCACAGAATCACAGCTACTAACTAAATTGAAAACACTATAACTCTACAAATTAGATATATTTGTAAATTTTACAAGTTTTTTACGGTTTTAATACGTTTAAAATAAAGGTTAATGAAAATAATACTGAAATTAAGAGAAGGTGTAAGAAGTAGAATCGTCTGCTACCAGGTACATACAAAAAATGATGTATATTATTAATATAGGATGAATAAAGCGTAGGTGTTACTATCACGGAAGGTGTTGTGAGTTTGCAGTTATTATAATCAGTAGCATAATAATCAATACGAGATCAACTGTTGCTCGCGCAATACATTTTGGGTTCAATTAGATGCTCGGTTATGACATATTAACCTGGATCAGCAACCCTCACTATTAAGTACATCAAAATGCAATTAGACTAAACTACAAGTAGGTTTTGTACTGTTTTGATTATATTCCCACCCGCTTTCGGCATCCGTGGTCGGATTTCCATGCGAGTCAACCGAAACGGTCAATTATGCCGCCTCTAACGGCATTAATCGCACTTTTAGAATTTTCATATCTAAAATTAAAATCTGTAATTACTTCGTTTTTTTTTTTCAAATATATGATTTATGCATTAACTCGTTAGTACCCAGATGCAACTTTAGTTGGGTCATATTTGCAATTTTTTTTTTAACGACCTATTGAAATTTTCATTTAGCCATTTTATTCATTAGGCAATTTTCTATTTACTATAAAGATGGCATTAATCCTCTATTATTTTTTAATAAAATTGTATAAATATGAAAAAAAAGACAAATGACCAGTACTGGAAAAATCCTTACATGCATGTTTTCCGGCCCATAAAACATAAAACAACCTGACATAATGCTAAATTATTTTCACAAATTAGGTGGATAAACGTCTTGCATCTATACAGGCAGATTAGAAGAAGCTTCAAATATTGATTGTAGATATTTATGAAAGGTATTGGTTGAGATAAAAAAGTCAGTGCCACGAGCGGGATTCGAACCCACGACCATTGGCGTGATACGCCGATGCTCTACCACTTGAGCTATCGTGACTTCGATCCATTCGGGCACTAACTTCCCATCTCAACCCCACCCTCGAATTTTCCCTCCTTTTTGGCATTTTTCAAATGTCGTGTAATCGATTTGATACTCGGCGACAAAAGAAATGGCCACGGAGAGCTTTAGTGAAGTATACTTCATTTTAATTCATTAAATTCACTATTTTTCTTGGTCCGCTTGACAAATTAATATAATTCAATTAATTAAGGTTTTTAAGTTGAAATAAAAAACCCACTGGGACACCTACTTCCCATCTCAACCTACCTTTCGAATTTTTCCTCCTTTTCGCCATTTTTCAAAAGTCGTGTAAACTATTTGATTACATTTTTTATTTCAACCAATACCTTACATAAAGATTAATTATTTAAAAGAGGTTAATCGGACCTAAACTAATGGGTTAGATGTTAGGTCGAAAATTTAGTCACATTTGGGGGAAAATAAGAAAGGTTGGGTTGAATGGGAAGTTGATGTCCGAGTGGGTTGAAGTCACGATAGCTCAAGTGGTAGAGCAGCGGCGTATTTAGCCGAAGGTCGTGGGTTCGAATCCCGCTCGTGGCACTGACTTTTTATCTCAACCAATACCTTCCATAAATATTACTTAAATGAAAAAAGTCAATTGGTCAATCGGACCACGAACTGTAATGTGTTGATTATAGTAATGAATTGGCATAAACTTAGGCGTTTTACAGTCCAGTTGATTCTATTTGTTATCCATGCAGCACTTGATAAGCAAAGCGACGGGACGTGTGAACCTCGGTAAAACGGACAGTTTTCATTGCGAGACTCTTCCCGGTGAATTATCGTATCTAGTATTGATTTTATATTATGTATTTGCATACAAGTCCAGGCCTCTGCATAATGACGGGATATAAATGGGAAATGAGTCCGCTGTTTGCTCAAATCAACATACAATTAGAGGCATCCCCGCGCTGATGAGCGCTTACATAAATCCCCGGACGTGACCCGAATAACCGTAGGAAAAATGATTAACAGCCCACCGCGTAAAATTTCCAACACAATAGCCTTCTTTTAGTCCGCTTAAATACTTTATGCTTTTTGCATTTTAACGCGGCACCTTTAATCCTTTAATTTCTACGACAAAACAATAAAAGCGTTTTGATGGATTGTCGGTTTATTCAGATAGAAAAAAAAACACCGTAAGAGGTACACTAATTTAATATTCAAATTGTCACAGTGGAAATTCCAAAAATAAATTTTGATAAATCGTAGAAATGTAGTAGATTTTTTCTTTCATTCTATATTTACTGATCTCTCCAACATTATTGATTATCAATTACTTAATCTTTTTATTTAAGGTTTTGGTTGAAACGAAAAAGTTATCGTAACGAGCGGGATTCGAACCCACGAAGTTCGGATAAATACGCCGTTTCTCTACCAATTGAGCTATGGTAACATTGAGGTTATTTGGTTTATCGAGTCACGATATCTTAAGTGGTAGAACAGCCGCGTCTTTAGCCGATCTTCGTGGGTTCGAATCCCGCTCGTGACGCGAGACGTGACGTTCATAAACTTTTTCGTTTCAACTAAAACCTTACATAAAAAGAGTAAGTAGTTGAGAGAAAAAATTTGATGAATAGACCAATAAATATAATGGATTTAATAATTAATAATGTTGAAGAAATCGGTAAACGTAAAATTTATAAATTTTTGATTAACAAAACATAAGAATTTCATTTTTTTCATGAATAACTTTATTTAATAATATATACAAAGATAATTTTTGTTACAACCTCACTATTTTTCGTGGTCCGCTTAACCAATTAATACAATTCAATTAATTAAAGTTTTTAAGTTGAGATAAAAAAGTCAGTGTCGACGAGCGGGATTCGAACTCACGACCATTGGCGTGATACGCCACTACTCTACCACTTGAGCTATGGTGACTCCGATCCATTCGGGCACTAACTTCCCATCTCAACCCCACCCTCGAATTTTCCCTCCTTTTTGCCATTTTTCAAATGTCGTGTAATCGATTTGATTCTCGGCGACAAATGAAATGGCCACGGAGAGCTTTAGTGAAGTATACTTCGTTTTAATTCATTAAATTCACTATTTTTCTTGGTCCGCTTGACAAATTAATATAATTCAATTAATTAAGGTTTTTAAGTTGAAATAAAAAAGTCATTGTCACGAGCGGGATTCGAACCCACGACCATCGGCGTGATACGTCGCTACTCTACCACTTGAGCTATCGTGGCTTCGATCCACTCCGGCATTAACTTCCCATCTCAACCTCACCCTCGAATTTTCCCTCCTTTTTGCCATTTTTCAAATGTCGTGGTCAAGGGAGTAGAGAGTTTTGTTACAACGATTAAACAAGACAGACAGTTTGATTAAAAATTCCACATATCAAACCCGATTTACCTGTAATATAAATTTTCCGCTCTTTATTATTTTCCACGAGAGAAAGCATTCTGATTGGGGTCCGCATTTCCTGGAAAGGTATTTTCCGGCTTAACGCAATCTTGTCTTTGACGTGACCGTTTAAGGTCTAAGTGTTATAGATTGTTCTAATCTTGAAGAACCATCAATATCCACTTAAGCCTGTTTTTTCCCCCTAATCAAATCCGAACCGAAAGTACAGCGTACTAAAACTACTTCTCTTTGTTTCAACGTTCCCAACCCCAAACAGATTAATCATTATCATGAAATGTTTATTTTACATAATGTGAAACGTACCAAAATATTTTTTTTTTCAATTAATTGGTTTTGTGAAAGGTAAATTTAAACTAAAAACGCCTGCTTTTCTGTCCAAATACAACAACAATGAGACAAAAGTGGTTTAATGTAGGAAAACCTTGTTTAGTTTAAATTTACATGTTTAAAAAAATTAAATAGCTGCGAGCGTTCAATCCAACGATTCAAAATTATAGTAAGATAACATATCAAATATATCAAATGATGTATTAAATTATTTAAAGGCAACATATGGATAATCCTTTTTTAATTTTAGACCAATTAGCTGTTTCAGTTCACAAATTGAAAGAAAAAATATAAACCTCAGTTAATTTTTGTTTAATTTTAAGTGAGCTAAAGTAAAATGAATACGGGTCTCTTGGCCACATACATTTTAAAAATTATTCCTGATTATTTTAAAAATAATCATTTAAAAATAACACAGTGAGAGTTCGCTTACATATTTATTATTTTATTTTATCATTTAATTGTTTAATTCAAGTTATATGTAGAGTTTAAAATAATATACAAAACTGTATAAATTAGATAATATTTTTCAATTAATTAAAGTTTTTAGTTGAGATAAAAAAGTCAGTGTCACGAGCGGGGTTCGAACTCACGATTTTCGGCTAGATACGCCGCTGCTCTACCACTTGAGCTATCGTAACTTCGATCCACTCGGACATTTACTTCCCATCTCAACCCCACCTTTTGAATTTTCCCTCCTTTTTTATCTCAACTAAAAACCTTAATTAATTGAAAGATATTAATTGGTCAAGCGGGTCACGAAAACTAGTGAATTTAATGATTTAAAATGAAGTATACATCACTAAAACTCTCCGTTGCCATTGCATTTGTCGCCGCGAATCAAATAGATTGCATGGCATTTGAAAAATGGCAAAAAGGACGGAAATTTCAAAAGGTGAAGTTGTGATGGGGAGTTGGTGTCCGAGTGGATCGTAGTCATTATAAGTGGTTAGAGCAGCGACGTATTGAGCCGAAGGTCGTAGGTTCGAATCCCGCTTGTGACACTGAATTTTTTATCTCAACTAAAAAACCGTAATTAATTGAAAGATATTAATTGGTCAAGCGGACCACGAACACTAGTGTAGTAGATAATATTTCTAATTTATTGTAAATATGTAATTCATGTTAGGTGTAAGAGTGGTTCTTGAGACCAATAAATAAATCGTTCGTTCTTTCATTCATTCCTTTGCACATCAAACAGAGAATAAAGAAACGATATCGCAAGGCATAACCAGCAGAAGAACAGTGTTGTTAATATCACTACTAAATTCCCAACAAATAATAAAATAACAAACAAGAAGATCATAGAATCACAGATTCGCAAGCTGATGAATGATGGAAAAATTAAAAACAAAAATCACGCCTGGATGAGTCAGTAGTAGAGAAGTTACTGGATAACAATAAAAGTCCTAACAACCAAAAAATTAAATAGATTATGTTTTATTGTTTTAAATCGCTCGGATGAAGAATGGGTGGTAAAATGCACTTTCTGCAGTTCAATCTGCAATAAAAGTAAAGTAATTCCTGTCGTTCTGAAGGATTTAACGTCCAACTACCCTCAAGTGTCGGCATAAGAAGGTAAGATTCAGTTTACCGAATTATTCTCAAATAAAATTTCAAGAGCTGCCGTGGTTCGAACTTACAACCGCTATCAGGGACAATACAAATCGATGTTCTCAATTTTTGACCACCTTATTTATATTCAAATTTATTTATTTTCGCGAGACCAAAATTAACGCAGTATCAGGTTTCTTGTCTGCATGCATTATAAAACTTAATATATATTTCAATTAATTAATCTTTATGTAAGGTATTAGTTGAAATAAAAAAGCTAGTGTATCCGAGCGGGATTTGAATTTATTTCAACCAATACCTTACATAAAGATTAATTAATTGAAAGAAGTTATTTGGTCAAACGGACGACGAAATATAATGGATTTAATACCTATAATAAAATAATAAACTTATAATAAAAATAATACCGAAATAGAACCATAAGAAAAATAATGATTTTCGAGAAAATCAGAACATTGTAAGCAAGAGGTTATGATGGTTACAAAGGAAATTACAACTCTCTTGTTTTTAATTTTGGACTACCGAGAAAATATTCTGTATTTACTTGACCGAAAAAAGATTGGCAAACATCCGTACATGATAAATCGAAAGTATGTATTTTTAAGGATATTAAAATTTCTTTTATTGCTATTTTTTATGGGAGCGATGTCCATGTAAACAAATACACAATAAAGCATATAATTAATTTTTACAATTTGAACCATAATATACAAAAACACGAAAACAACACCCAACTCTGAATCAGTCAAAACATTTCTATTTTTTGTTTGCTGTAAAAATTTGTATTTATGAGTCTAAAAGGTGGGGCCTTTAAACGAAGCTCTGATTTTTTTAAGCAAATTTCTTCGGCTTGATTAACTGTCAGCACCTTTTTGTTTTCGTATCATATACTCGGTTAATAAAGCGTATTTTCGCATGAACACTCGGGCACATGTCCAGTATTTTTTGACCTATGTTATCGAAAAAAGTCCAGACTCCACCATATTGCGATTACACCTCTATGCAGATTACTCCCAAATTTATCAGTCCTTCCTTCTCTCCGGCCTACGTCTGGAATCCCCAGAATTCAAGAAGATCTGAATTCCATAAACGAATGGGCACATCAATGCCCGAAGACATTGTTACAGGATCCAGCCAACTATCCAAATCCTTCTCCCCATCACTCCTTACACCGTCAACAACCAGACCATTTCTTTCTGCCCCCACTGTTAAACACCTTCGACTAATACCAACGAAACATTTTCAAAATTTTCTGTTGTTGCATTGCATCGCTCATTCAATTCCGACGGTCCTGGTTTTTTCTACCATTCCCCATCCGTAAACTCCTGATATCCTCCCTCACGTTTCCCCTTTTCGACTTCAGCTGTGTCGCTAATAGTGGACTTTGGGCCGAACAAGATAGACGTCTGGATAGAATGATGAATTGGACCCGATTTATTTTCGGCTTACAATCTCTTTACATTATACATCTTTAATGTATTCAGGCCAAATCTGGCTTTATCTCTTTTTTCGTTGGAAGTATTTCCTAGGCTCCTTCCTTTACCAATCCATAAACTCTCGTCTTCTTCGCTGTTTTCTAGCTATTCCGATTCAAGTCTTCCACCCACTTTCGTAACACCCGCTCGTTTCCCAATGACTTATATCTCCCTCGTCATAAAACCTCCACTTTTGACAGTTTTATTTTTTTAACCTCACAAATTTCAATTATCTTCTTTTTCTAATCTACAATGCCGCCGTTGTTACCACTTTTTCACCCCTTCTCATCTCCCTCCAAACAGATACAACATAGTCTAACAATATTATTAGGCCCTTTGCTTTAAGAAAAAAATTCTTTCCTTATCTTTTATATGTGGTGTTTAGTGACCGTTACGTTATTTGGAGGTCGTGAGATGCGGTCTGGTGTGACAGAAAAAAACATTTTCTTTGTCGTGCCAACGTTTCGATCTTTATTGAGATCATCTTCACGGTTCAAAGTGTTTCTTTTCAAGGGGGGCACTCTCAAAACGACAGACAAGAAGGACACATCTACAGGGAAAACAAACACTTTGAGCCCTGAAGATGATCTCAATAAAGATCGAAACGTGGCACGATAAAGAAAATATTTTTCAAAAACGTCACACCAGACTGCATCTCACCTTACGACCACCACACCACAATAACTTATATTTTATATTCACGTTTGGCAATTACGTACATTTAGTAATATTATTTTTCTTATTGTTCCTACTATTATTTTATGTTTTGTATTAAGGATTTATTTCAACTTATCCCACTTTATATTAACGATAATCTTTTGTTAATTTTAATGTCTAATTTATCACAACTTGTGTAATCTTATTTTAGCATTTTTCCTTAATAATAAAGTGCTATTTCCATCTCAAATTCACAACAAATCAATGATAATCTCCAATTCGTCTGTCCAAATTTCCAGATTCTTAAAAAAATGTCGCAGTTCAATAAAATCTTAAAACAAATAAATAAATATCTGTGGGAGATTATGCATGTCAGTTATTAGATTTCCTGTTCATACTGGTATTAATATATGTACATGAATTGTTAAAACAATTTCAATTTGTTCATTTATTCACCGTGGGAGTAAAAGCTTAGAGAGAACGATAACCCTCGGCTGGGGATGGTTGGAGAGATGCCTTATTAGTTAAATCAGAGGGAAGCCCTCTTCATTACACAGCAACGTGTTAACACCCCCTTAGGTAAATGTTACATTGATATTTGCCGCGGGGGGTTATTGTGTCCGGAGGATTATCATCAAGAATGCACTTCCCCCGCTGGGATTAGCCGAGAGGGTTCCACTTTAACGACGGATTTAACCTTAGCCGCCCGCCTCCCTTCCAACTCACGAACAGAGTAACCGTAACAGTCCTTTTCATAATCGAGAAAGGGTTTTATGCACTGGAACCATTTATGAAAATTAAACTTGTACCATTTTTACTCTGGAGTATAAATATTTTTGATAAATTTCTCTGTTCTGTAATTTCGTTTATACTGCGCGATTTTTGACAAACGGGTTCAAAAGAGTGATCGTCGTCAACAGAGATTAAAGTAGAAATAATATCTTCGTTTTCGGAAAATAAAGTCGTACTTTTTTGACACGTTTATTCATCTTTGTGAGAAAAATATTCTCGATTCCCTTATGTTCCCCCCTTGAAAAATGTTCTTTGGACCGGAATAAGTGGTAATCCAAAAAAGCGAGTACTGCACACAACATTGGGGAGTCGGAATTCCAGTTCATTAGTTTTACAAGAAAGTTTGTGCGTTTTACCCAAAGCAATTGTTGATTTTTGGCAGGAACAACATCGACTCGAATTGAGTTCGTACGAATTCCAGCCTGGTTTACGAGGCGAATCGTACCAAGACTATTGCTTTAGACTGTTGTGGTTTTAAATAATAAGAGAATAATTGACACCCTGGAAAACTATTATAAAACATCGTTTTTTTGCCCTGTACTATTGGACATCTAGTCATCATATTGGTGCTTACAGCCGCTCGACTGGTAGGACATCAGAGCTCTCCGATTAAAATTGGGTCGTACTATCCTCATTCCATTGAATAAAGATACTAAAAAGGCAAAACAATAATCGTGGAGGAAATATTGCAAAAAAGTTGAAAACATCACAGAAGCAAGTAGATTCCACAAAATCCTTGCCTAAGACTCTATAAACAATAACCCAAAAACAAAAACCAGATGGAAAACACACACAAACCAGAAAGGAAACATTAGACAAGCTAATAAGTACACACTTTCCGGAATCAAAAACTACCAACCACCTGGACATAAGGAACATTCAACTTCAGCCTATTCAAATTTCCAGGAACAGACGAGATATACCCAGTACTCTTACAAAAGGGACAAAAGGGTCCCGAGTACTCATCCTCTACAAGACAAGAGGATCTTTAACGTCCGCACCTGGCCTGTTCGGCCTTATAGGACGTTTTGATTCTCAAGATGAGAGCTGACGCACTTCTGCATACGACGGAATGGTTACCGCCGCAGCATTGGTGTAGAGGTTTCCCAGCCCCTAAGTGCCGTACAACCACGCACTCCGCTTGTCCACTCCGAATGGTCGGGCCCGCATTGTGCATCTGGTCGTATGCCGCACGCGAGGGGCTAACAGGCCGAAATACATCGGTCCCCCCCCCCCGCGTACTCGCTAGATAGAGAAGGCCACTCTATCTCTCTGAGTATAGAGGCTCCCCCAGCGTAGAAACTTCCAGGAACGCCCCGGCCGCGGTTTTGTTTAAAGTGGAATTATTAACCACACCCTAGATGAGAACCGCATACGGGAAAATCTCTTATCGAGCTCAGCCTACACCTGCCATGCGCATTCGAGGGACGCCATAGGCTCAGCTTAGGTGGTCCGATCAGGATGGTGTTACTGCCGCAGCATCTGACAGGGCACTGCCACTTCAGAAAGCGCATGCACCGGATAGGAGTACAGACAGAAGAAACACTGTGCAGATACTGCGGAATAGACTGCGGAACACATTCTATGTTTCTGTGAAAGTATATGCTGGTGCAGGTTCTTGCAACTAGGACAACAAAAACCACAAGCAAGATCCTACACCAAGGAACCGCTGGCAAAGCTGTTGAGGCTTGCAATGCGCATAAGCGCATTCGAGGGACGCCATAGGCTCAGCCTAGGTGATCCGATCCTTTGCTTCCCCAAGGGTACCACGCCGGTCATACGCTCAACAATGCAAAGCATACTCGAAATCTAAGACACCGTCCCTAACCATCCCTAACCATCCCTTACAAAAGGGACAAATAACCCTAATCCATCTACTTGTAAAAATATACAGTAGTATAGTACGCTAGTATACAGTAGTAGTGACACTCTCAACACGACACGCAAGAATGACACAATTACACAGAAGACACTTTGAGCCCTGAAGATGATCTCAATAAAGAACGTTGGCGTTTCTGAAACGTACATCACACCAGACAGCATCTCAAGATTTCTGAATAATTATTTAATATACAGAAGCTCTAGATCCGATCAGGTGAGTGATTTGAGTGGCAAAGTGTCGTAAAATAGATCTGGCAACACATTTGGTCAAAACATTACTTCCCACAAACGGACGAGATCTTCTATCTTTTTACTCATACACGCGAAAAGCTAGTTGAAAAACCTGCAGCGGGTTGTTAACATTCTATAAAAGAAAAACTTCTTCATAAATATCAACATGCTTATCAGAAAGGAAAATCTTGTGAATCAGCTCTACACTAAATAATGATACAAAAAGAGGATTCGCTGAAACCACCAAGAAATAACATGAACCGTCATGACATTGAAGGAATCTAAGACTTTTTGCGCAGTTTACAAGGCCCTGTCTATGCTGATAAGTAGTGAAAAAGTTAATATTGCTTGGAAATTGAGGACAGTCAATTATGAATTAATAATTTTAAAACGAATTAGTCGAAGTGCAACCTACATGTTTTTAAAGAGATTAAGTTTAAGTGTGGTTGAAACTGATTCTAATCGGAAACGTTTATTCCCAGCTTGAAGGCAACCATTCTTAAACATTTATTTTATACTCTCTGAAGTTTCTGATTTGCATGAGCAGCGGTGTGTGGATTCTAGACTGTAAAATAATATTCAAGTTAAAATTTCACCATAGAGGAATATAATGATGTCATGGAATTGACCTCTAAATCTTTTGAATGCCGCGCGATAAAGCCTAGTGCTTTTAATCTTGTGGAATTTATTGTATCAATGTGTGTATTCTAATTTATAGTTAAAGGTGATGGTTTATGAGGATAAATACGAACTTTTATGTTATAATTGAAAGTGATACAAGAATTAGATCTATAGAAACTAATGTTTTAGCATTTTCCAACATTCGGAAAACATTTAGATTTACTAACATATTGTAACATTACATTATTATATCTAGTAGAAAATTAATTATATATCTCGCATTAATAGACAATTATAAAACATGAAATATTCTAAATATGTACTTTGATTTTTGGATTATTTAAAGTTTTAACTTGCAAATAAATTGACTACAATTCTCAGACTACATACGCACGTCACATAGGACAGCTATTTACAACCGTTACATATTTTATTTTTCGTTGTAAAATAATGTTCTTTAATTAAAGGGGGAAAATTGTATTAATAATTAAACAACATTGTTAAACATGGCATTTCTACCAAGGAAATGATGTTCAATATGAGATCATCTGAATTCCATATCGATCCGACCGCCCTTGAGAATGCAAACTTGCATTACAGGAGTTGTATTCTTTACTTTTGGGTAATATTGAATCTGTAGAATCACCTGGTAGCCTTGACAGAAAACAAATATTTACCATTTTTTTCTTTATTTGGTTAAAATGAGTAAAAGTGTTTAATTTAATGTGTGGTGTTTAGTGACCGTTAGTCAATGATTATTCGGAGATCGTGAGATGCAGTCTGGTGTGACGTAGGTTTCAGAAAAAACATTTTCTCATGCCAACGTTTCGATCTTTATTGAGATCATCTTCAGAGCACAAAGTATTTGTTTTCCGTGTAGATGTGTCTGTCGTGTTGAGAGTGCCAGTAGTGCTTAATTTAATATGTATTCACTTAAAAATATAAAATTATTTTAGATTTTAGATTAGATCAATTATTCTTTCTATGTAAGGTTTTGGATGAGATATAAAAGTCAGTGTCACGAGCGGGATTCGAACTCACGACCTACGGCTAAATACGCCACTGCTCTACCACTTGAGCAATCGTGACTCCAATCCTCTCGGACAACAACTCTCCATCTCAACCTACAACCAGAATTTTACCTTTTTTTGCCATTTTCAAATGCCGTGTAATCAGGATTGGATTCTCAGCGACTTATGAAATGGCCATGGCTATTAGCGAATTGATTTTCTTTTACTTTTTAAATATTGTAGTGGTCAGTTGACCGAGTTAATGTAAGGTATTGGTACTTCTTGTGTAAATATTAATCCAGAAGAATCACTTCATCGTGGGTTCGAATCCCGCTCGTGACATTGACTTTTTTATTTCAACTAAGACCTTACATAGAAAGAATAATTAATTGAAAGAAGTAACTTGGTCAATTGACCACTAAAACGTAAATGAATTATTTTAGATATTGCAAGATTGTAGTTCATTATTTCTTGTACTGTATAACAATTTTCAAATTGGAGCGCGAGTGCACCAGAATTCGCTTGATGCGCGGCGGCTCCGGCAGACGAGGAACACGTGGCGTCCTGAGAGTTGCTTCTCGCCTTTGCTGTTTTGCGCTCTCGCCTTTTTCCCGGGGACGACAAAATATATACATTTCTAGATTCAACGGTTTTTTTTCTGGACAGAGGAGATCTTTCTGGCACATCGGACTGGGCAACCGGCTTCGATTGAGTTCGACAGCTATTTACCTTCGACTTTCATCGAGCTGCACTGGCAGGGTAATCACTTGTCCCAAGAACATTTCATTTTTATAATTTTATTTCTGTCAATTGATTTTCTTTATTATTGCCGGCTCAATGTCACTAATTTTAATTGAAGAAAAAGTTTAGTATTTCTAATTTTTAATTTAAAAAAAAAGTTTTAATCGGTATTATTCATTTTTAATATAGAAAAGGTATCTATTTGTATTATTTATTTTTAATTTTAAAAAAGGAATTTATTCTGTATTATTCATTTTTATTTCAAAAAAATAGGAAAAAGTTGTTTGTGTTTTTTTTTGGTGTGGTTTATTTTTTATTTCTTCTCACAAGGACTAAAACAACTGTCCTGATACCACCATTGTATTATAACTGCTAGGTATTTTTTCTATATATTTCAATACTTCGTTTTCCCTGAAAAAATTTTCAATAATGATGTACAAAGGAAAGTAATTCTTGTCATATTATCGTCCAAATATTCGCTGGATATCGGGGATGAGGATTCAATATGAGTTTTATATATAACAAAGCATTCCGGCGACGTAAGTATTAATTACTTGGCTCCTGATAGATGGTAATATATTACGATTCGTTTTAAAAAGCCCGACACACTCCTTTCTGTTTGTTTAATTACGACTAATTAACAAACTGGGACCTTTGTGCCTCACTTAAATAAAGGATTTACTGTAATTGCTCGCATTCTGGAAACGTGATCTTTCCGCTGTGTAAGCCCACTGATAATATTACTAAAGCGATCTGTGTTGAACAAAGACGATGTCGTACCTTGGTGTATTATTGCGACTTTTGTATTTTTTAAAAAAAACGAATATTCATGAAAATTTTTTATAACTGGAAAGCAGCACAAAAATTAAATTTATTGTTTTCAATCAAATTTAACGATTTAATTTAAATCTAACTCTTCATTTCATAAGCATTTGACGGAGAAAGTGTCCACTGTGAAAATTGGAATGGGCCCCACGTGGCAAGGTTTAATTGCCCTCATTGTTCCACTGGTTGTTAAACATCAGGTATTTGACACATTTTCATGTTCTACCTTGTGGGATGCTCAGATTAAAGGGTTTTTTTTATCGCTAAGACACGAAGTGGAGAAATGTCAGTGGTATTTTATTAAAAAAATACTTTCTCTTCCATCCTCTACCCGAATCAATATTACACATTGAAAGCGCAATAGATCTCTTGAACCTTCATATCCAAATACTGCATTTTGGTTATTGTCTTAAAGATATTGATAACCCGGGGCACCATCTTCTTTACATTGAATCAGCAGAAATCATAACAAACAAAACTTTTGGTTTAAAAAACTGATTCATTATATGAAATGATTTGTTCGCAGTTGGTAAATAAGTCTCTGAGCAAAATGCAACTAAAAAATATCCTCAGCTCAATTAGGCTGTATTCAATGGAACAGTCTTTGGAGTGTGCATGACAATCTAAACTTATTTCCGGAAAAAAATATACTTATAAATACATTCAGAACAAAAAAGATTTTTTTTTATTTAGTGACTATCTAAAAACCTGGCGTTCCCTAGGGATAATAAAAAGTTTTATGTTAAATATCATTTTGATATATTCCGTTAATATAATTATTTTTTTTTACAAGGGTTCGCAACAGCAGAGGTCGTATAAACCCCCAGGGTGCCGGTGTTTTTGAACAAATGCCCATTTGTAAGTACGTCGGGTTCGAATGCAGGGCCGCCGGATTCGAACCCGGTACCTTCACCACACAGTGATGAGCGCCGTGTCAACGCATAAACCGTTGCGGCCACCGACGCCCACGTATACATTATTATTATTATTTTTTTATTTTTTTTATTTTTTATTTTTTTGCTGGGGCTTCCGACATCTAGGTCATTTCAGCCCCCCACTAAGTCTATATTTTATATTCTATACCCGTTCAAAATATTCTATACCCGTTCAAACACAACATTCATACAAATAAATACATTTATACACTTAAATACATCCATACAGTTCACACATTCCGTTTGGTCGGTGGAGTACTTGATATTCCTCCACCGACCTACACTTAAACTAAACTAGATTGGGGTCGATGGGGTACTTTTATAAATATTCCGCCATCGACCCCGAACACACACTCACCCGCTTTCATCGTTCGAGGGGCGATAATGACATTATATTCACCCTCACCCCTCGCTATTCACGCTAATAAATACATGCACACAGACAAAACATATCGGCACATAACACATAAGGCATACTATATACAATAAAAAACTCCAATTTCCCCTAAAAAGCGGAACAGGGACTCTGAAACTCGCTACCGTGCTCGAGGACTCTTCTTACATCCGGCGGCATGCCTACACGCTCTCTGTATGGAGCCAAGGCATGACACGCCTCTATTATGTGGGACACATCGAGCAACCTTTCTCTGCATAAGGGGCACCTGCGCGGGCTTTGGCCCAAAAGCAGGTGCCCATGTGTCAACCGAGTATGGCCAATCCTCAGTCGGGTGAGGACGATCCCTCGTCTCCTGCTCAGATTCTCTGAGGGCCATCTACCGGTCGTGCTCTTGACTCGCAAGAGCCTCTCCGACGACCCCGCCCACTGACGCTGCCATCTTTCTTTTATCATATTTTTAACTGCGTGTTTAGCGCGATCTGGAGGGTGGGACGTACCGGCTTTCGTCGCCTCGTCCGCGCGTTCGTTACCCTCCAGGCCGACGCGTATACATTATTATTTTTCGAAATAGTGGTTACCGACATTGGAGCCATATCAAGCCCCAATGCATTGGGAAAGCCGATGGAATATGTGATATTCCGCCATCCGCCCTCTCACTTATAACTAAAACAAGCACACACACACACACAGAGAGAGAGAGAGAGAGAGAGAGAGAGAGAGAGAGAGAGAGAGAGAGAATGAGAGAGACTGCACTGAAAGGCAAAACAATGATCATCTTTTTTTAGTAACTATTTACAATCGTTGTATTTTTGTTATTTACTGGATATTTTTAAATAAAAATATAAGATATAGCTAGATAAAATTATTTAAAACAAATTAAACTGAGTAAAAGAATTTTTAAAAATGTTTCTATAGAAACTATGAAGAAAATTAATCTTTATGTAAGGTATTGGTCGAGATAAAAAAGTTAGTGTCACGAGCGGGATTCGAACCCACGACCTTCGGCTAAATGCGCCGCTGCTCTACCTCTCTCGTTTGTCGCCGAGAATCAAATACATTGCACGACATTTGAAAAATAGCAAAAAGGAAGGAAAATTCGAAAGGTTGGGTTGAGATGGGAAGTTAGTGTCCGAGAGGATCGAATCCCGAAGTCGTGGGTTCGAATCCCGCACGTGAGACTGACTTTTTTATCTCAACCAATACCTTACATAAAGGTTAATTAATTGAAAGTGGTTATTTTGTCAATATGTCTGTTCGGTAGCTGTGTTTATCTCTGTTGATGTAAACAATTTCTAAAAAATTATGTCATTTAAAAAAACTAAAGGTATTGGTTGAAATAAAAAAAGCCCGTGAGCGGGATTCGAACCCACGAACTTCGGCTAAATGCGCCGCTGCTATCGTGACTTCGATCCACTCGGACACCAACTTCCTATCTCAACCCTACCTTTCGAATTTTCCCTCTTTTTTGTCATTTTAAAGATTTATTAATTGATATAGGTTATTTGTTCAATCGGACCACGAAATGTGATGGATTTATGAAGAAAATATTCAATTCATTAAGGAGTATTTCGTCCCCTTGCGTTGATCACCGGTTACATTCGACGTGGCACACATTTTATGAGGTTTTGGATGTAGTGCTGTGGAATATTTTAATACTTTTCCAACAGCGTCATTCATAATCACTGTTAATTATCTGGCATCACTTGGCGACGTTTTGCCCTCTTTGACTGTCCCAAAGGTGTTCGATAGTGTATAAGCATACATGCTGGCTACTCCAGATGTAAGTCCAGGTACTCAGACGACTGCTGCTGTTATCTCGGGGCCCTCCAGCATATTTCTTTTATAAGATAACAAGAGGGTTCATCGTGAATCTGTCACGAGGTAGGCATAGCCTCTTTCCTCTCGAATCACCCTGAACACGTGCCAAATCACAACAACTCCGCTATACGAGAGGCCACGAAAAACCGTTTAATTGAAATAGTTAAAAACCATTTAATATAAAAATTATATTCGTCCACCATTGCTGGTTTTCAAACATTAGACTGAAAATTTATCCATTTTTCGTTTACAACAATTTGCAAACAAGTAAAAGAATTAGAAAATCCCAGTTCCCAAATTAATTACTAATTTGGCTCTGTGTTTATTTATTTGAAAGTAAAGTAAAATGCCGGTTAATTAAGAAAGCTATAATTTGATTTCGAAGAATAGGAAATCTACTGCTCAAAATGAACAAAGGAACTAAATGGACATTCCGTGTCACTGAGTCACTAGTTCGGGATATTCATAAATCCGTCCTTTTGATTTCGTGTTCATTGACCTGGCCACCGGCGGTCGGATGATAACTCAATCAAACAGCCGGCCAAATTAAACTGCAATGCCTTCGTCAAGAATTCTTTTGATATTGCCCTTTCACCTTACGCAACTGTTTTAATGAAGAAACCTCCCTATTTAAGTCTTTTGAATTATTAAACGAGGATTTTTCCAGTTTAATCCTTCCATCAAAAATTCATTACCTGTTCAATTTGAATTAATAATAAAATCATTACAAGATCGATTTGTTCACTAAAGAAAAAAACAGGTCCAATAATAGATGGTTTTGTTGATGTCTTACATGTGCGTAACGTGAAATGACGACTCATTAAGATCATTGGGAAAGTACAAGCGAAGTTAACTTACTTAGTTTAGCAGGTTAAACGTGCCAGAGTCGTCTTGGACTTTAATCTCAAAGCATTTAATCATTTGCACAGCAGTTACATTTTCTTTTACATTTCGGCCATTCCAAAAGAAAGAGAGAGAAGTTGTATGCGTGTGTGTGTGTGTTTGTGTGTGCGAGAGAGAGAGAGAGAGAGAGAGAGAGAGAGAGAGAGAGAGAGAAAGTGAGAAAAAGATGAAAGGTTCAATTATTGATTGTACCGCCAATAAATAAATCGGAAATGCCGGGGAACTATGAGAAGCGATTAGGCCCAACTCTGTTTGTATGCACCTACATGTGCAGAATTGAGGCTATACAAATCCAAATCCAAAAATCAAACAAAGTTGCGTGGCGATTTTGACAATTTTCTGTTTTCCTTCGATAACTTTAAAGTCAGAATTTCATCTTGGATTCGTTTAAATGACTTGTAATACTCTTCTATCTTGTCCGAACAAGCCAAAAAGGTATCAAAATGTCAGGATTTAATTTATTTGGAATGTCGTAAACAGGTTGCATAGGAGATAAATATTTCAGCATCTTTTGAACATCGGCAGTTAATTTTCATACTGACATTTTCATTATCCGTGCAGTTTATACAACTTAAATTGTTAAGTCAATTGAAGTAATTTAATAACTTGATCTTATAAACGTGAACGAGAGATAAATGAAAATATTCACTCTTCGTTAGAATCTAATTACACTAAATAAACAATAAGTGGTTATAATTTTCTTTCGTTGTTACTTTGGGTAGAATGTAGGGGAAAAAATAAAAAAATAAATACTGCTATCTCTGTTATAATTAAATATTTAAATTCAATTGATCTGTTTATTATTTTGATTATTGCTCCTTAAGACTCCTAGAACGCAAACAAATTGTAATTTAAGATTGTACGTTCCCAAACTGAATAAGACTTAAAATTTTATTAACATGAAATTTAATGCAAAAAAATCAATCAGTCTTTCAGGCAGTACGCGAGGCTCCTGTTATTGTTCACCAGCAACTAATTAAGATTTTTTAGATGAGATAAAAAAGTGAGTGTCACGAGCGGGATTCGAACCCACGACCTTCGGCTAGATACGCCGCTGCTCTACCACTTGAGCTATCGTGATTTAGATCCACTCGGACACTAACGTTTTATCTCAACTAAAAAACCTTAATTAATTTAAAGATATTAATTGGTCAAGCTGACCACGAAAATTAGTGAATTTAATACCAACAAGGTTTCAAATATTAATAATGCAGTCAATAAATAATTCCTTGACGGGTGACAATTAAATATATGTGGCGGAGTGTTAAATATTAAATTAAAAAGAAAGGGGACATTTATAAGCGGTGAAAAAAAGAAGTTAAAGAATCAAAGGAAGTAAGGTTTATCAACGTTCGGCGATTCCGCTCAGATTCCTCTATGTTTCGGATTCCCAGACTGGCACTCGCTGGCCGACGGCACAATAGTGGGTGAACCTGATAAACAGGAAGAGGCGAACAGTGGAAAACAGAAGGAAAAATCAGAAAATTACAAGGCGATGTTGCCAACTGAAAACAACAGGTGAGCGGTCGGCTTAAAAGAGAGGACGCGGGGGAAAAAACCTTTTATCTTCCGGAGGGGGCCCTCGAAATTATCAGAGCTACCGAACATAATCATATGTACTGAGATGGCAACTTGTCTGACCTAGAAGTAACAAACAAAAATTTGGGTATTTTGATATCAATCATTTATAGTTTTTTTCTTTTTTGTTTTTTATATCATATACATATACGAATTTTTGGTTTATGTTAGGGCTAGATATATTCAAGAGAAAGATCTTTATATCGGTTTGAAAGCCTTTGTTAAATTATTGTCTAGGGTTTTGAATGCAGTACAAGGGGATTGATATGCAAAGTAGTAACATTTCTTGTTGGGCATTTCTTCCGCGAATGAGGGGATGGGCTCTGCGGGTTATTAACTTTGCACAGGGAACATATCCATGAGCAAAAAAGGCCAGCCTTTCTACGTGTCCTCCACCTAATCCCCCGCCCCTCTCTGGTGATAATTAAGTAACAATTTAATTAAGTAACCGCCGCGGCCCCTGAGAACACTAATTGAGTTTGCCGCCGGGTCTTCGGCCGCCTTAGCCCGCGACCAACTTGCCGAACCAGGCCAACAAACTGATAAAGTTCCCCGCAAAACGAACTTGCCAGGATTACCTTGTAATTAGCACAGGCGCATCTATTAATTGGCACATTTTAAAATAACTCCGTGCCAACTCGGCCGGCTTATCAATGGAGGGCGAACTTTCTCGGATTCACATTTCAATAAATGCCTGATATTAGCCCAGGGATAATTAACAGTTTTATCATAAGGACGGAATTTTAAACAAACTTTTCTTTTTAAGTTTTTAAAAGAAGACGTTTTTTGTGCAGGAGGTAATTAGTCCTGATTATTTGTCGTAAATAGGCTCATCACCTCACCAAATTCTACAAGAAAATTTAGCAACTAAAGAGACAATTATATAAATAATAATAATTCATTCTTCTAACTTGAATGCATAAAACCAGTTAAATTAAAAAATAAGATAGCATTATTATGTTTAGTGGGTTGTTATAAAAACACGACGTTTCCCCCCAAAAAACCTCGTAAATTTGTATTAAACATTATAGACAAGGTCAATGCAAACACCTCAATTTTTTCTCAATTTTCAAGCCCATATAAAACTAGGTATTCAAAATATAAACCTCGTTACATTTACCGAAATTGCGCGGTATATTAAAAACTACCTTCTAAAATAACTCCAGGATATGAGCTAATCATTAGAGAAATTTTGCAAAAAATTGCCGAAATCAAATTTTTAATGTTTTAATCTATCATTACAAAATGTCCCCATTATGTGCAAATTGCACAAATTATCATTGTACCAAGTTCTAAGCGAGGTCAAAATAGACCAAAATCGCTACAACCGACCTAAGCTTTTTAAAAAGAATAAAAGCCATAAATGAAAAAATAATAATCTTGCACCACCAATTTGGATTCCGCTCATAACATTCAACAATAGACCAAAATCTCCGAGTAACAGATATAATAAAAAATTAGAGGTGCCAGTGGCCAAAAAATTAAAAATAAATTAATTAATCAAAATTAAAATAATCATAGAAAAAATATTTATTATGCTATCTTCTTTGATATTTCACAGGTTATTACTAGCCCTGGCATGGAGGACTTAGTAAATTAATGAAGATTTTACCAACGTAATTTGTACACGTTATCACACCCTACTTAACAGACAGACAATTCAGAATTAAACAATTTAAAAAATAGAGCTTCTCGAGGGAACATACGTGGTCCAAAACTTAGTTCGATATATATAATTGATTTTCCGGAAAACGGTGGCGCAAAAATTGGAACGTTTGCATAAGATAAAACGATGATATCAATCCATTCTATCAAAATATACAAAAAAATGGATAATCAATCGATACATATAAATTTTACGAGCAAAATATGATCGTATTCCTACTATCTCTATCGATTAAGCGGTTATAGGAAATAGCTGAAATTAAATTGTGAAATTTATTTTTTTATTTTTCACCTATCATCTTTGTGTGGTTCTCTGTGCTGGGTTGTTCTGTCAATCACATTACGCCAATATTCAGTGTGTCTACGATTTTAAATCAAGTTTCTTTATTGAATGCCATCCTACCTCCCATTTCCTTATAAAAGTAAAAACCATGAAAGCTTTAAAAAGAAGTCCTTGGAACAAATTCCACAATCATGATTAAAAGCGTCTTTCATAAAAAATCAAGGACATGTGGTACACAAAATAAAAATCTACCACAAAGTTCTAATTCCAACAGCGAAAAAGAGAACTGATTTTGAAATATCAACTTCCGATTATTCAGATTCTGTTAGGGCTATGTCCATGTTAAGTATACATTCAGACTCTGAAACGTTTAAGCTTAGTCATAGATGTAACGATGAGCTGGGTTATCGATCTGCTGGAAGCATGAAGTTTTTCGGAGGATCTACGGAACAGGTCAACACAGAGAAAAAACTTCATCATTTTGTCTGGGTCCTCTCGTCGAAGAGGGTTTGTTTTTAATCTGTGATCTTAATGTAAAATATTTAAATGTAAGAAAAGTTAATTATATATATATATGTATGTATAAGAAACACGCTGTGATCGCATGTACCTGAAAACAAAAGGTGTTTTACTAGTTTTTTGGACTTTTACGAGATGCTGAGAACCAAAAAATGTTATGTACTTCGGTGCTCACGACACCATGTTTATTTTTATTTCTCCATTAAGGTTAAAGCCCTGAAGATGACAGTATAAAAACTGTCGAAAGCTCGGCGAAAACTGAAAGGAAGTTTTTCCCTGTGTCGACCTCTTCCGTAGATCCTCCGAAAAACTTCTTAGTCATAGATACTATTTCCTAGTAATTATTTTCCCATGAACAGATCCCAAAGCATTATTAGCCTTCGCACCAACAGAAGGCATTCATGACATCTGCACTTTTTGTATACAGCTTGGAACGTATACATATCGAGTCTTCGCTGTCCAGTCAGCTGATCTGCTATAATTATATTTCTAAAACATCCTAGGTCTGATAGTTCTCGCTTATTTTCTATGATCCTTTAACGAACATTTTCGCTGGCTTCTCACATGGCAAAAATCCAGTTAACGATCCAAGGTCTTTTACCCTCTCTTACTCTCGTTGACCACCCGGTATAAACCCTTGCACAAGGTTATTTAGAATAAGACTAATTCAGTTTAACTGATATTTGACCGATTCTCCACTAGTAGCCAGTGTATTTGGAAGGTTTTCTACAGTAACATGAGTTCTTTATATATGGTTACAATCCGACAAGAAACTTGTATAAACGTAGTGTATTTGGAAACAATGCTAAGTCCTAATAAGATTTGATGAAACCCATATTTTATTAAGCGATTAGCTAAGATATGAAAACTGAAAATATATCGATACTAAAACTTCCAAATAAACCTCTCCTCTCCTCACCACGTGCATCACACTGAAAAAGATTTGTCTTGAAGTCTTAGACAGACGATAGATTGATAGATAGATTTTTTCTTAATAAAAAAAACCAAAGTATATATACTTATATGTATAAAATATACATGCCAAACTGGATCGATGACGACCCCTTCAGCCGAGCAGTCAGCCTTCGGCAACTTTGACGGTTTATTTTTCCTGCTTGGCATGGGAAAATAAATTGTTGCGCTCCTAAAATAAACTGTCATTCCTTTCAACATAAAAAAGTAATTGAAATTTCACAATACCTGCTCAGATGTTTTTCCACCGTAGCCAAAAATATAATGTTTGCTTGAATAATTGATTTCTTTTTGTACTCTCCCTAAAAGTAATTTCAATTTTTTTAAATAATCGGCGATCTCCCTTGTTTTCTTAATCACCATTAAAAATATTTGGATAAAAACAATATTTTTCAAGGATTGGGACATAAACGTTAGTATCCCAATAGCACCTCTAAGGCAGATGAAGTTCGTAAACTGGCAAAGTTCTGCATCAGAATTGATGTTTTGAGTGAGTTCAAAAAATAAATATTCTTTAAAGAGAATTATGACATTGCTTTTCTATAAGACAAGCTTATCAAAGCTGACGGAGATGATGTTAGGAAACAAAATATTATTTATATCTTTTTATGTAAGGTTTTGGTTGAAAGGAAAAAGTT
Organism: Cimex lectularius; assembly: GCF_000648675.2. Lineage (NCBI taxonomy): Eukaryota > Metazoa > Arthropoda > Insecta > Hemiptera > Cimicidae > Cimex > Cimex lectularius. The sequence continues at coordinate 2,087,798 of NW_019392649.1, read as the reverse complement.
AGTGTCACGAGCGGGATTCGAACCAAAGACCTTCGGCTCAATACGCCGCTGCTATAACCACTTGAGTTTCTTGACACTAACTTCTTCATTTCAACCAAAGCCTTGCATAAAAAGATAAATTAATTGAAAGAAGTAATTTGGTCAATCAGATCAGTAAATATAATGGATTATTTATATATAAATTTCATAACACTCCCCCATGAAAGAAAGGATAGGACTTTTTCAGAATGTTGTCTAATTTTTGAAACCGACAGTGATTATAAATTAAGTTTCAAGTAGCACAATTTTATTGTACAAACCGCCATTGTTCGCCTATGTAAAACAGTTTGACAGTTCTTTTTAGGTCTATCAATTAAAAATATAAAAAAAGTCAAACAGCGATATGCGATTGTTTCGTATTCGTTATTTACGTCGACCGCTGCTCAGCTGCGTATCGGTAGAAAACAAAACTCCGTAAATTAGTGCCAAAAAGAGGACGATCTCAGTGGAATAGGTGAAATAAATTTTTGCCAACCGGACCGAACAATGACCGAATGGAGGACGGATGAAAAAACTGAGCATGATCCAGATTGGTACAAACGGCCATTTTCACCCCCTAGATCTCTTTTAGCCGTTGGCCACTAATTTCACGAGGAGCGCGTTTCACAAAGGATTTTTCCACACTGGTTCCAAACACGCATGTCGATCATTAAAACGAACAGAAACTATTTTCTACTTGTATGACGACGTGAAAAATGAATCCTATTGAAAGCTTCCTTACATCTTTGTTTGTTTATTACAAAAAAATAATCGATACTAAACGATTTTCTACCGCATAACAATGAATACCCGAAATGTATTTATCTTAATTTTAGAACTTTATTTAGCGCGACATGCAAAATTTTGTATCGATTTCAAACCCATTTGACGTACGCATGAGGTGTCATTATGGCGATGGTCATGACCGATCTTTTACGTTTCATGTTTCATTTTTCATGTCGTTCGTTGAAAGGCAGTTTTACAAAGGGCCTCGCCCCGGTTTTGTTTCCTCCGTCATCTGATAAGACCGTTCTCCCAACTTCCATTTAATGTTCATTTAAAAAGGTAATTTCCCCTTTCAAAACCGTGTTTTTGCCTTTTGACAAAGCTCACTTTATTTATTTCGCGAATGTAGAAAGTTCGCCTCGTTAAAACTGCTTTTGTATGGAGGCACGACAATTCCCGTAAGCGTAATACGAAGCTTGCGTTTTTATTTGGATTTAGGCTTTACGTTTATAACCTATGGCATTTTTTCCACCAAATAACGTGAATATTTTTTGTATATATCTCAAATTTATATTTGTAATTCAAAATGCTAGCACTTGCAAACTCATTGCTAGTTTTTGACCAAACACGACGTAAGGAGAATAGCCACAATGCCATAGATTATTGGTTTCTAATAATGAGCAAGTTTGTAAGTAACCCTATATAAAAATGAATCTACATTACAGAATTGCACTCCCACATGAGGTACCCGAGAACTCTTCGTCACGAGACAAGAGGATCTTTAACGTCCGTACCTGGCCTATTCGGCCTTATCGGACGTTTTGATTCTCAAGATGAGAGCTGACGCACCTCCGCATACGACGGAATAGTGTTACCGCAGCAGCATTGGTGTTGAGGCGCCCCAGCCCCTAAGGGCCAAGACAACCTCGCTCCCCGCTTGCCCATTCCGAGTGATCGGGCCCGCATTGTGCATCGTATGCCGCACGCAAAGGGTTAACAACCGAAATACATTAGCCTGTTCTCCCGCGTACTCCCTAGATAGAGAAGGCGTCTCTATCTCCCAGAGTATTGGAGCTTCCCCATGGTAGAAACAAGCCCCGGCCGCGGTTTTGTTTAAAGTGGAATTTCTAACCACACCCTAGATGAGCACCGTCTACGGTAAAATCTTTTATCGAGTTCAGCCTACACTTGCTATGCGCATTCGAGGGACGCCATAGGCTTAGGCCTAGGTGGTCCGATCCTTCGCTTCCTCAAGGGTACCACGCCGGTCATACGCACAAAAATGCAAAGCATACTCGAGTTAGAGCAACCGATTCACTACCCGTTTCCGTTCGCATACTCACGCATTCGAGGGACTATTCAGCATAATCATCGCGTCCTCAACGCCTATACGCTGTCGTCCGGTCCACGGTGAGGCCGGGGGTAATAACGCTGGCCATCCGAAGGCTTCACGAAGGTTAAAAGTAAAAGACAGCCTCTGTCTAAGTTCCCGCCAGGGGCGTCACCACGTACCACCACGAATCCGTTCCCAGTGTAACTAGGGCTGAATTTGGAAGGTTTAGTTACCCTGGTACAGATGGACATACACCCTCCCCCGTCTATGCAGACAGGATCTGGTGCACTGGCCCTCGTGTGACTCTGCTAAGGCACCCGCCGCCCATGCCGACCCAAGGCCGACACGAGTACAGCTTGTTCTTTAGAGAGGTTGCCACGCCCTCTGGCCTACACCTTTATATTGTGCCCGGGTATCCCCCTTCAACCAAGGGTTGGGAGGGGTCACAGAATAGAATGAAGGAACCCGGATTGACAAAAGGGCCGTGAATGAGAACCCAGGAGGCCGTTTCGGGGTCTTGAGCCTCAAACCACACTATACCACCCGTCGTCGGCGTAGTTTCACACATAGTGGGCTACGTCTCACAGGATGGGTTCCCACAGTCTCAAAACCTTTGATATTCGTCGAGATAATTGGAGGAAAACCCTCTCCATTCCCGCTAAAATTACATGGCCTTTTTATTTGCCGCCGAGAATCAAATAGATTACACGACATTTGAAAAATGGCAAAAAGGAGGGGAAAATTCAACAGGTGTGGTTGAGATGGGAAGTTTGTGTCCGAGTGAATCGAATTCACGATAGCTCAAGTGGTACAGTAGCGGGGAATCAAGCGGAATGTCGTGGGTTCGAATCCCGCTCTTGACATTGACTTTTTTATCTCAACTAAAAACCTAAATTAATTGAAAATTATTAATTATAGTGGATGATATTAGTGTTGAGTTGTTGTTTATTATGGGTTTAGAATAGCAATTGTTATGTAGGATATGTTTGTATATCTCTATGTTCTTGTGGGGAAAAGATTCCTGTCTCAGGGTAATAATTCTTTGAAGTAATCTTTTAGCCATCTTTTTTACTGTGGGGATGGATATAAGGAGATGGTATGGTACAAAGTTGAGGTAGATAAAAAAATAGAAATAGGTAAAAAATGAAATGAAACATTATAAATTAATTTTTAAGAGCAAGACTTTACAACTATGAAGAACTGTATAACTCATGGACGTCGTCTTGATTCCGTGTTGGCAGGTAAAACTGGTTATAACTCAATTTTTGTTTATGAGGTTGCCCTGTCACTGGGTTGAATTACGTACAACGGAACTATCCCTTTAAGGAGAATAAATTAAATAGGGGGACCTAAATCCGTGTAATATATCGTCGTCGGGGCTGAGTCGGATGAGGGCGGAGATATCCAAACCTTGCAAAGTTCCCGTCTGTATTATGCATGTAGTACAAGTTTCCTACGATTGTTTTTTATCAGAGCTGCCAGCCAATGCCCTTTGCATATAAATTGTTCTTTTAACATCAACACTCGCCTCAGTTCCAAAAGGTGTTCCCTATCGGAGGAAAAAAATCTAATGGTTGAGCTTAATAAAGGGAGGAGGAAAGGGTCGGGCACCTCGCTTCCAACGACCTTTGATACCCTCATCAAGGTTCAGCCCTTAAAAATCTTCATAACAAACTTTTAATGAAGATAATGAGCTCGTCTTTTCATAAAGGAAACGTGTTTTAAGCCTAAATTGCGATGAACCTAATAATATTTTTTCAACTACTTTATGTTACGTATTTTTTTTTATAGTTCCAACCTAGTTAAACCAATCGTTAGAAATATTTTTTACACAAATAAATAAAATATTTATAATAGATACATAATAATTCTTGTTCTGCGATTCAGATGATTCAGTGGTAGGTATGTGCTTCTCCTACCTAAATTCCTTTTAGAAACAAGATAGATGTTAATTCCATTCAAAAATTATTACATTCTTTAAGAAATTTTATGCACGAAAAATGAAAAATTTAAATAATTGTATGATGACATCTTAACTTGAAGTTTGATCGTTTAGGAAAATCTGCTGAGTAAAGTATTTCAAATTGAGATTTATGTTTGAAGTCTGATGGGTGAAATTTCGCAAAAATCTGTAATTTTAATGTTTATAATTGGCGTTTTGGGTTAGCTATTAGTGTTGGAGTTTGCCTAAGTATCGGTAAGATTCATACTGCCTCAGTTCACTCGATATTCTTTTTAATATAATGCTCGATATTCTCAATATCAAGAAAAAACCTCTCCATTCACGTCAAGTCACATTCAAATGCTGACTTCATTCAGACTGCACGATAATACTTGATATTCCTCACGGTAATAGGGAAAGCCTCTCCATTCGCCCTAAATTTCATTCACCCTACCTCAAAACCTTTGCGATTAGGATATTTGAAGAAGAACCTATTCTATTCGCGCTAATAAATTACATTCGCCTGCCAGATTGCGTTCAGTCTGCTCGAGCGTATTCGATATTCATACCGCCTCAGAGTACTCGATATTTTTCTAGTATAATTCTCACTATTTTTAATATCAGGAAAAATCTCTCCATTCATATTAAGATATTATATTCAAATGCCAGACTTCATTCACACTATCCGATAATATTTTATATTCCTCAAGGTATTACGAAGCCTCTCAATTCGCGCTAAAAAATTTCAGTCACCTGCCTTAAAACCTTTGTCGTTATGATATTTGAAGATGAACCCTTTCCATTCGCGCTAATAAATGACATTCGCTTGCCAGATTTCATTCACTCTGCTCAAGTGTATTCGATATTCCGCGGAGTAAATGGGGAAGAAGAGCCTTCATTCACGCTAATAAATTACATTCGCACTGCCTGAAAATCTTTGATATTCGTAGGTATAATGTACAAATCCTCTCCATTCGCGCTAATAAGTTGCATGCACATGCCTGACTTCATCCACACTGGTGCGTTCTCCTTAATAATCGGGATTTCCATTCCACTCCATTCGCGCTAATACATTACTTTGCCCCATAGTACTAATATTCCTCAGAGTTTCTCATTCTACACTATAAATTACTAAATTCACTAGTTTTCGTGGTCCGCTTGACCAATTAATATCTTTCAATTAATTAAGGTTTTTAGTTGAGATAAAAAGTCAGTGTCACGAGTGGGTTTCGAACCCACGATCTTCGGCTAGATACGCCGCTGCTCTACCACCTCAGATGTTTTATCTCAACTAAAACCTTAATTAATTGAAAGATATTAATTGGTCAAGCAGACCACGAAACCTAGTGAATTGAATAAGTTAAAATGAAGTATACTTCAATAAAGCTCTCCGTGGCCATTTCATTTGTCGCCGAGAATTAAATAAATCTATTTGATACACGATATTTGAAAAAAGGCAAAAAGGAGGGAAAATTCAAAAGGTGGGGTTGAGATGGGAAGTTAGTGTCCGAGTGGATCGAGGTCACCATAGCTCATGTGGTAGAGCAGCGGCGTATCTAGCCGAAGATCGTGGGTTAGAATCCCGCTCGTGACGCTGACTTTTTTATCTCAACTAAAACCTGAATTAATTGAACTATAAATCGCATTTACTCACATTAGTACAAATAAGAACTGTTTCTATTGCACCTCGTTCATCCAAGCCAGTCGTACAGCAAATACCTTATTCAATCAAACCATCGAATAGTTCCCCCTTCTGATAACATATATTATAAGCATAAACAGACAAAAATCAGTGTACAAAAACAAAAAAAATTTGGTCGATCTGTGTCCGTTGCTTCTCCCCTGGTTGCGCCATGGGGTTGTAGGACTTCTTTCCTTATACACTTACTTTTCTATAATCTGTTAATATGTTCTTCACAGTGATAATTTCTCATACAACGGTCACCTCAATAGTCTCTTGAGTTGGTGTGATTCTGGTGCGTGATTTACGCACAACCTGATAAGTATGACTTTTCCATTCTAGACTCAACCTGCGCAGGACAAGGAAATATTTTTTAACCATTAATAATTTCGGTTCGGCATTTCCTTTATTAATTTTTTATTGAATCGGCAACCGCTCTATTTATATCCGCTTGACGTAGAGAGAATTCTCTATTAATTATTAGGGAAAAGTTAGGGAGTTTTGTGAATGTCAAAACGACTTACGGCTGTCTCACCGTTAATAAATAACGCCTTAAACAGGAATACAAAAAATAGAAATCATCAAATAAACAGGAACATACTCTACATAGAAAGTCATAAATAATAACTAATTTTTATTTATTCATATTTCATTGCAGATTCGTGGAAAACATTTGTCAATTGTTTTTCTATCCAAGTGTGAATAGGTTGAACAAAATCTAGACGTTAAAATTTCAATATAAAATAGATTTAACATAATTACAAGAACATAAAAGAAGAAATATATACGATTTTTGTTTTATAGTTATTCATAGCGGCTGTAAACGATTCTGGCTTTATCGGAAACCCTTATGTGAGTGGAAAAGTGTTTAATGAAGTTATGGAAATGAAGATCTATATCAGCCCAAGTATAGTAATTAAATTCAGATAAAATATTGATAGCACTACTTTTATAAGGCTTTATCATGTTTCTTTAGTATTTACATAATCGATAAATATTTGACGATAAAGAAGAGAGTTCAGGAAATGATGTTCTTAATATTGTAAAATTTCTGTTGTAGTTCCATCGTTCGTGGTCGTATCCTGGTCCACCTATCCTGGCTGTCTTTGGCTGTCGGACGCGTTTCAATATTTCACTATTATCAGGGGTGGTTTTCCGATCACTATTTATATCTATGATGACCTACAATAAAAAGTGCTTATGAGGGCCCCAAACGCAAATTATAGTAAAAGACCAAACTGTCTGTTATATCCGTTTAGATTTTTAATTTAAAAAACGGAAAAAAATTAATTCGTATGTTATTCGTAATTCGGTCGTAACCTTCATTTTTGGTTGCCTATCCCTGCTATGTCTGACTGTCAAACGCGTTTAGGCATTTCGTCATCTTCAGAATATAATTCATTCAGCATTCTGCTAACAAACTGAAACATCACACTATCATATAATATTTTTATTGTGATATTATTCATTAAGGTCTGGGATGTGATGAATCTCTAGTTTTTGGTATTTTCCACTTAATCTCGTAAAATCATCTATGCTTGTACATTTGACTGTTTGTCTCTCCCTGACCTGAAACCCACACTAAATATTCGTTTAAGGACCTAAAACTTCAATGATAAACACACCGAGATAATCGGACACGACTAAACTGCTAGTTTTCTATAGATTTTATTGCACAGACCAGAAAAAAATTATAGTTCATGGTCTGTGAAATCATGAATAAAAGTTTGTTTGTTTTCACATCAATCTGTTCTGTCTATTGTGTTTCTACATGTGTCTGTTGGTGTCTCACCCTGCTTATAATCTCGGCCTAAAAACCACCACTGGAAAATGCCGAAATGATTGTTAGGTGGTCTAAAACCGAAATATATATTCGAAAAACAACAAATTTTATTTAAATCCGGCAATAATTTCATGAAACATAAAAATACAATTTACACCTTATTTTTGTGACATGTCCCATTGGATCTTCCAAGTTAGCCTGGAGTTGGTCGTTTCAGTTTATCTACGCTTCTAAATAAATATGCCTGTTTGTAACTCTTCCTACTTATAACCCTGACCCAAAAACTCACCACTGGAAAATCTTGAAGTAATTCTGGGCACCGAAAACTCAACCGATGGGCAAACCAAAATATTTGGTAACGACCATTGTGCTAGTTCCGATAATATTTTATTGCACAAAGCAGAAAAGTAAATTATTATAGTTGATCATTATTGTACGATTTCGCATTTAGGACTTGGATCATTAGATTTAGATAGCCATGTAGTTTCAGGTCATTTTAGGTAGTTAGTCTTTGCTGTTTTGTTCTGTTGGAAGTGTTTCAGCAACTCGCAAGTTTAGTTATGTGCCTCAGCCTACTTACACCCCCGACTCTGAAAACTGACCATTGAAAATGCCGAATTAACTTGTAATTTGGTCGTTACTTATTATTTTAGTATGCCTATCTTTTCTACGGTGCACACCATTGCAGACCAAAATACTCGGAAAAGATGATATGTTATTTCACGATTTCTCATTGACAATTGGGAAGAGATAAACATGTAATTTAGGCTGCTTTTCTTCGCTGTTTTGATCTGAAAGTAGAGGTTCCACCCCACCAAAAAAAAAATAGGTGACAACAAACGTGAACAAAAAGTACAAGAAAAATAAAATGATACTAAGCAACCAAGTTGAATTCATTAAAAAAAATAATTAACTATAATTATTATTCTTACGTTATTATTGTTACGTTGTGAGCGGTATTTTTACATTTTTCGTGATGTTCCTCAATGTACTTATGACCTAAGAAAAAAAGCACTTTTGAAGAATCCACATCAAATATTGTCAGACCTTACGTTTATCATTAAATAATTGTTAATTAGGGAAAAAAACATTTTTCCTGGTTTATTTTTCAATTAATCATTTCATTTTATCTAACTGTAGTATTATTTTTATAATTTTTTTTTCTGTTTTTTTTACGAGGGTTCGCAACAGCGGAGGTCATATAAACCCTCAGGGTGCCGGTATTTTTGAAAAAAAAAATTTGTAAATAAGTCTTTGAGCAAGATGCCACTAAACCATATCCTCAGCTCAATTAGGCTGTATTCAATGGAACAGTCTTTGCCGCGTGCATGACAATCTAAACTTATTTACGGAAAAAATTCAGATCGACTGATATAAAATAACTTATAAATACATTCAGAACAAAAAAGAAATTTTTTGTAAGTATGTCGGATTCGAATGCAGGGCCGCTGTATTCGAACCGGGGACCTTCACCTTACAGCGATGAGCGCCGTGTCAACGCCTAAACCGTTGCGGCCACCGACCCCCGCGTATTGTTATAGTTAATTTGGATATAGTAAAACTTATAGAATTTTTACGGAACTTGTAATATTTATACTGAATTATATGTAAATAAATTTAATATTTTTTCATCGTATTGCATTATGGCAAAAACGATATTTTATTTTTATGTTTAATACGATTCAAACTAAACATATTTGTTTTCATTAAAACAGTATTTCAACGAATCAACCCGAATATTAATTTGCAAGTAGCTAAAATTGAAAACGTGAATGATGGAACAGAAACAGGCAATCGACATCCCGTGGCCATTAAGCATGCATTTCATGTTACCATGGTCATTGAACATTTCCACAGCAATTCCTGAAAGTATGAATGTTGTTAATTAGTAAAAAGGAACCAGAAATTGAAAAGTATTTATCGATAATTTATCTCCAATTTTTCTGATTAATACTCAACAGGGACAGTTTTTTCTACCGTGATAATGCAGAAAAATAAAATAAAAAATTTAGAAAATAGAATACCGAATATTATTTGTTCGCAAGTTCAAACTTTGCCAAATGTGAAATAGGGCGTTTGCTCGGTACACAACTTTCAGTTAAAACCAACTACATGGTTGTTGGACCACCGAGAGCCCAATGTTGTCCCAAGTTTGCAAACAGCACTACCGCCGTTGATTGGGCGACGTGAATTAGTTGTAGCGCGAGGTCGTGTACAGCGGGTTTTAAACCCCCCCCCAACTTTTCACTTTAATCTGAATAACAATATTGCGAATAAATACACTGTTATTTTGTTATAGATTTAACGATCAGTCAGAAAAAAGAATATTTTTCTAATGGCAATAACAATTATATTTCCAAATAAAAATAAAATCTTCTCCTGATTTTAAAAAATCCTGATAAAAAATACCAATAATTCAAACCGTGAGCGAAGAGAAATAACATAAACCAACTACTTCCCGGAATCCTGATTTACAAATGGAACAAAATTTCAATAAATTCAAATGATCTTAAACAAAACAAAAATCGCATTTGCGTGAGATTTTCCTCAAGAAAAGGATTATGACGACAAAGCCGGAAAATCACTTCTGTGATAAGACTCAATTCTATATCTCTGGAGCGAAAATAAAAGGTTTTCTTGCAAAATACAATACCTTATTTCAAGGATTTGAATAATTTGAAAAGATAAATAATAAAGAAATATTTGTTTTTGTCAACCACGGAGTGACAACCACGATTCAACATTTTACCATTTAATATCAATATAAGAACAAATGCTACCGTCGAAATGAACGGAAAAAAGTTAATAGTCATCTATTCTATTCGTTGTTTAGCACTTCGTTTAGTAAGACAAATTTGTACCACCGAAAATATTCCACTTTTTCATTACACCAACCAGTACAGCAGTTTTTAAGGTGTTTAAGCCTGACGAGTAGAAAAAGCTGATTTTGTATATGTATAATAATTACAGACAGATGAATAATTATACAACCTGATAAAAGCGCTAAATTTTATTTATTTTTAAAATTGGATAAAACGTAATTAAAATCATAAAAATACAAAATTAATGAAAATATACTGATTATGACACAAAAGACCCATAACCATGTGGATTAATAATACTTGCACAATAATCATTACCCATAATGGAAAACAAGAAGAAAAATATATCAAGAAAAGACACAAATACTACAAACATTCAAAACATTAGAATGCTACAGCGTTACTGATGATTTTAAACCTATACAGCCGCAAAAGAATAAATGCTGGCCATATTAAAATTTTCGACCAAGTTATAATAACTTACAGGGCTGAAACAACATCTCAATGGTGCAACAATACCAACACATTACGAAGACATTCTAAGAAACTGTAGTCATGGTAAAGAAAATCTGATTGGATACCTGAATCTGATAAATGTGAATGGCCGCATTTCAGAGCTTTCAACGTGGGGTTTTCCCTTCTGGAATGAATGTATTTATTAGTGGAAGTGTTTGAATAGATAAGTTGGTTTGTGGCGGAGTGTAGAGTACTCCACAGACTGGCCAGATTGGGCTAGTTTTTTTGGGTAAGTGTTCAAAGTTCGACTGTTTATGTAAGTGTGCGTGAGTCGGTGGCCCCCATGGACCTACTATTCTAAGTTGGTTTTATTTATTTTTAGAGTTATTTTTGTGCGAGACACCGACGATAAACCTTACAAATTTTTAATTGTACTTAAAGTATGACGTTTTTAGCCAGTGTTAATGTATTTATTAGCGTGAATGAGGCGGATCCTCAGCGGAATATCCAGTACCCTGAGTCCCGCCAAAGTTAGGTTAGGCCGCAATGTATTCACATACGTGAGTTGTCCTTTTCCCCACGTGTGGATGGGACAATTAAAAATGATAATAGTTTCAGAAGCCCCATAAAAAATGTAAGATCTTCAGACCCAGATACTGGAGAGTCAAATATTATTCAGGTGCCAACTAAGACAGCTAGGTTTCAGAGTTTTTTTTTTACAACAAAAAGAACTTAGAACAACACACCCAATTCATTTTGTGGCATAAATTATCGCCGCATTAAAAATCCCTGGTTTCGTAGTTTTGAAGAAACTAGCAAAGAGATTATTCGCAAAAATACGAAACGGGAAAAAGATAAAACCCTCTATTCAACAAAAATGAATTTAAAAAAACAGCACTACACATTCCTCTAGTAAAACACTATATTTATAACATGGCACTAATAGAGTATTGTGCAAAGTAGACCTACTTGCAGAGCTCAAAGATAATAGACAAAATTTACGTGAAAAAGGCGAAATCCTGACGACTCCAAAATAATTTATTATGCAATCTTACTGTGTAATTTTCAATGCTGTTTTTAGAAGAAAAAAATTATTTCTAAAAGTTTTTCCATCCATATGATTTTTATATCACTTAGGATTAACATAGCCAGCATTACACAAGCATAAAAAAATATGGTGCGATAACCTTTTTATCCTCGTTAGTGCCAACTTGAGCTGGTCACTCCTTACTTTGTGGATGTTATAATTAATTATAATTAAAAACGATTGAAAATTATTTTCAACATTAAAATTTTGTTCGTAGCTTACTTCAAAAATTTTGTTTAATAAGAAATATTTTTTAAGAAAATGACGTAGTAAATTCATTCAAGCCAAAGATTTATTAATTATTTATTCAAACCAAGATTCATATTAATATAAAAACACCTGGTGAATACCAGATAATGCTTAAGGATAACCATGCCTTATAATCTTCTGCTAATCCACGGTTGTTCGCACCTCACTTTTCATTAGAGCCCGAGTTCAGCCGGACAAACAGTATGATTTATGGATTTATTGTCGTTATTGAATTGTAATCGATGGATATTGAATAAACGTAACATATAATGAAACTTAAATGTACATTTTACTAGAATATCGGATGATGGGTTCAATGTTGATGTTATCATTTTTGAGTAAATCCATATTGGAACTTTCGCCATTTATCAGGTTGAGAAATCATCACTGATTTTATTAAAAAATTCACATTAATGGATAAGGTATTAGTTTATTAAATTAAATCTTCTATTTTTTTGAAAAAAATATAATGACCTTATCTTAAAGTTTTGCAGAGTTGGACCTGTTTTAGCTCGCATGAATGCACAATTCGCTACGACTCTCTATGTTTTCATTATTTAAAATATCTTATCTCTAATATCTTTTGCCTAATAAAAAAAATAGTAAAAATGTAGAAAAAATATCACTTGTTTGAAATTTGAATTACTTGGACGTATGGATAATAAAACGAAAGTAATCGATACGAACGATTATAAATTGACAATACACAATGTTAATTGATATTTAATAAAGAAAATAACATTTACATAATAACTGATACTTAATTATCTTTATGTATTTATGTGCTTCTGTAATGCATGTTTTGTGTATTTATAATTTATCGAAATTGAATTAATCACCTAAATGGTTATTTTATGTTCTCTGCCGTTATTTTGATATTAAAAAAGTATCATATCAAATCACCGGATGAATGAAATGAAAACTTCGATATATATAAAAATGAGAAGACTCTTCCCAAATTATTTTTATTTTGCGATTTTTAAAATTTAAATACTAAAAATAAAATACACTTTATCACATTCATATTTACTCTAACGATTGGTATTTGTATTAATTTTAATAGTAATCCAATTAATTAATGTTTTTAGTTGAGATAAAAAAAGTCAGTGTCACGAGCGGGATTCGAACCCACAATCTTCGGCTAGATAATAGCACAATACACGGCTGCTCACACCTGCGCTATCGTGACTTTGATTCACTCGGACACCAACTTCCCATCTCAACCCTACCTTTTGAATTTTCCCTCCTTTTTTCCATTTTTCAAATGTCGTGCAATCTATTTGATTCTCGGCGGCAAATAAAATGGCCATGTAATTTTTGAGCGAATGGAGAGGGTTCTCCTCCAATTATCTCGACGAATATCAAAGGCTTTTTTCCATTTTTCAAAGTGGATGGAAGTCGCGATAGCTCAGGTGGTAGAGTAGTTCGTAACATTGACTTTTTTATCTAAACTAAAAACCTTAATTAATTGAACAATATTAATTATTCAATCGGACCACAAAAACTAGTGAATTTAATAATAATTATTATGTTTTTACTGAACCATTCAATATCATGAAATTTTAGTTTTCATTCATATTTCCAGTGCCTTTAAAGGAAGCGTTGTCCTTATTATTGATATTGTATTATATTATAATAAAGCTTATATATCATATTAACTTTATGAAAACATATATAAAATACGATTTGCGTTTTTAACTGGATTAATTCACCAAGTCATAGTTAGTGTCATCTACATGCGGTGCTGAAAGAAAAACAGATTTCAAATCAATGAACATCGAGCTCTGTAAAAATATATGTGTTCAACATTACAGCTTCATTAACATTGCAAACTACTTCCAAAACGGATCAATTTACCAAATACATCACGGCAAAAACTCATACCTAGTGAAACACTAGGACAAGGCTGGTAAAATACTCAGAAAATAAAAACTTTTGGGTAATTTGAACGAAACAAAAAATGGCAAAATGCCGAAACGCGTATGTACTAATAAAAATAAGTTAGGACAGATCAAGATGATAGGCACCTAACAAACGACATACCCCGCAGACAGCAGGAGGAAATCTAACAATTTACTAGAAATCTTTTGCCACAATTAGTTAAGTTCTTAGTAATAAATATACTGTGCAAGGTTAAAAAATATATTTTTTAAATATGAATTTATATATATTTTTTCATAATTAAAATAAAGAAAAAACTGAGATTTGTGGGACAATAACTAGCGTATCAACGTTCATTTTATTGATAAAAGGATTGAAAAGCTTGCCTGAACTTACTGCAAACTATCGGCCACAATTAGGTAAGTTGTTAGCAAAAAAATATTCAATGCATTAAGAAAATATATTTTTAATATAAATACATGTATCTCTTTTATAAGAGAAACGATGAAACTTGAGCTTTTCGGGATAATAATTGTCTTACCAACGCTCATTTATGGAAAAAATGATAGAAAACCTCACCTAAACTTACTGGTAACGGACAGACAAAATTAGCTATGATGTAAGTGGTAAATATATATAACATATATTGCAATATGTAACAAAAAATGTCATATACACTTATTATGTATATATATATATTATAATATATTATAATATATTATATATATATATATATTATTCACACAATTAAAATAAAGACAAAATTTGAGATTTTGTATAATAATTAGAGTATCAACGTTAATTTAATGAAAAAAAATTTTGAAAATTTCACCTTCAAAACTTCAACCACCTAAACTTAATGGTAATTATCGCTGGCAACAGCTGTTATTGATGCAATACTGTTTTAGTCCTTATACTTACTTTATTTTATTTTATTTACGAGGGTTCCCCAACGCAGAGGACATTTAAACCCTTAGGGTGCCGGTGTTTTTGAAAAAAAAGGCCATTTGTAAGTATGTCGGGTTCGAATGCAGGGCCGTTGGATTCGAACCCGGGACCTTTACCTTACAGTGATGAGCGCCGTGTCAACGCCTAAACCGTTGCGGTCACCGACGCCCCCGAAATCATTTATTAAAAACATAGTTATGAGATGATGATCGAATGATGATGATCCCGAATAGTCGTGAGAAAAAAGCGGTCGATACTGTTAATACTTTAATTGTTTAATTTATTATTTATTTTATTCGACTGGCGAAGGCGACCAAAACAAGATTTTATTTCCATATAAATAAAAATATTTTTAAAAATTGTGTTATGGTTGTCTTCCTGCATCGAAAAAAATAAATGATAAGAAATATAAAAATATATTATAAAAACAAGAAAAATTAATTTGAACAATATTATCAATGTAAGATAATATTTTTATAAGTTAGTAACGTCATTTTTTTTTACCGACATTTAAATAAATTTTGTTGTTCGCATATATAGCTATAGCTCGGTTTTGAATTAGAGATCATTAAATTATTCCATCCTTGTGTAAACATCTGGCCACGGAGAAAAAGCTGCTCGGAGAAACATGGGGTGGCTTTATTTATTGAATCGTGCCATTATTTTCGTGTGCACATGCTTTGCCGAAGCCCATTCTCGTCTCTGTAATGTTTCCAAATTAGAGTAGTAAACTATTGCATTTGCAGAAAGAATATTGGTAAAACATAGTAAACATTTTTATATTGTCTATTTTTATATTGTCTTGATGAATGGGAATGGAAGTAGCCAGGCCATTTTTTTCTTTTTCCCAAGTTTCAAACTCAAAAGAAGCTGGACCAAAACCAGTTGATTTTTTTTTAATATTGAAGATTTGGTAGAAGTTTAAATTAGAAATAATTTTTACTGTACCGTATTTCCTAATATAATGATAAAACAAGCAATAAGAACCAAACTGCAGTCTAAAACGGCAATGCGGCAGACTTTGGTAAACATAAATGAAATACGGGACATAAATGGTTGTTAACTGTCTACAAGAAATGAAATGGAAAATTATTACAGCAAAGTAATTTCATCATAAAATAACAAATTTAAATGAGATTTCAAAAGGAAAGCCAGAATATGAACAATTAATCTTTATGTAAGGTATCGGTTGAAATGAAAAAGCTAATGTCACGAGCGGGATTCGAACCCTCCAGGTGAAGGTCATGGGTTCGAATCCCGCTCGTGACACTAACTTTTTCATTTCAACCAATACCTTACATAAATATTAATTAATTGAAAGAAGATTTTTGGTCAGTAGGATCACGAAATGTAATGGATTTAATAAGAATAATCTTAATTATCTTCGTAAAAACCCTTATATTGGTAATGGTATACAATAGAAGAAATATGGGCGAAAGAAGAAAAAAATCGAACGTTATCTGCCACACAAATCCCAGAACAATGAAAATCCAGGAAAGAGATGAAAACGTAAACGACAAAAAAATTGTGATAGTGATTGATAACGGTTTTTCTGCTATAACTAGTACGGGCAACAAGACAATCAACCGTATTATATATTTTCAATTAATTAATCTTTTATGCAAGGCCTCGGTTGAAATGAAAAAGTTAGTGTCACGAAACTCAACTGGTGAGAGCAGCGGCGTATTCAACCGAAGGTCGAATCCCGCTCGTGACACTAACTTTTTCATTTCAACAAATACCTTACATAAAGATTAATTAACTGAAAGAAGTTATTTGGTCAATCAGACCACTAAATATAATCGACGTATTGACTATACTACTATATAGTATTGTACTATTCAAATATTTTGTTATTAAACAGTCATATTTTTAACAATAATAAGTTAATCAACAAAGTCAACTTTAAGTAATCACTTTTAAAAACTTATCCTTTGTTTAACGGTACATGGAGGTAAAGCCAACCGGGCACGACAGCCGGCATGTTAATTAGCAAGTGCTAGTCGAGATGGAGAAATGGCTTATACTTATGTTACACTCCCGTGAATAAAACAAGACGCCGCCCGTCTACTCGTTTCTCAGCTTCTTTAAAATAATTGCATTCTACGAATATCATAAAGATATCGTGTTGCTCGCATTATTTCTTTCACTTTCAATTAACAAGTATTACGCTTTTCGTTAATTTAACGGAAAGGCGTCATAATCTTTAAAAATAGATGTTTTTGTATTGTCGGAGTCAATGTTCAACGAGTTTTGTCCATAACCTATTTAAAATTTGGAGAAATGTTGCAAAAGGTCTGTCCATTAATTTAAAAAAATTCTTGGCTCTAACTATTGATCTTGTCCAAATTTAAAAAATTAATCCAGTAAATACGTCAACAAAATAGACAACAAAAATTGTAAATACTTCGTGCTTGATTACAATTTATTCAACGGCCTAATTCTCTGGTTAGGCCACACTATAAATAGAGAATGAAAAATGCCTTTTCCGTAGGTTTTACGTCTTTAAAAGTAAGGAAGTTGGACGAAAAGAAGTTAGACGTAGTAGTAGTCTGAAAGTACAAGTTCAGGACTAAAGCGTAAAGACGGTAACACACGAACCCGATGAACGCTATGCGACGCTACACTATGCTTCCCGACGCAAATCCAAAGTCCATTTTTCCATAAGATTGTATTACCCCGGTGCACATCTGCCCGATGTCACGCAATGCTACCCTACTCGACGCTATGCCATCCCCACTGTCCAGGTTTTCGTCGGGTAGCATCGAGTACAGTCAAAGACAAAAGAAACAGACACTCATATTTTTACTCAAACTACATGTATTATTGTTTTTATATCAATTACAACATACTTATTTTAATATAAACCAAATTAACCAAAAATTCATTAGTTTTTTTAAAATTAATTTCAATGGTTTGGTAGAAAATTGATCAAAACACCGGAATACCATTTTTTGTAATAATGAATTTACCTAAAAATTTATTACACGGTTTTACTCATAAAACTTAACCAACAATTTATTTCATGGTTTTGCTTATACATTTACACAATTTTCGTCGAGTAGCGTCAGAACAGGACACTCATCGTTTTTGTACTTTATTTCAAATTATGTATATGTAATTTTGTCGTTATATTGATTATGATATTTTTATTTTAAAATAAAACCAAATTAAACGAAAGAAAAATTCATGAGTTTTCATAAAAAATTATTTAATTATGATGGTTAGGCACAAAATTTATCAAAACACCGGGTTATCTTTATTTAAAACAATTAAATTTAACTAACAATTTATTACATGGTTTTGCTCAAAATAATACATTAAGAACAAAAGAGGCCTTGCGATTGGATACTGATTTGTGATACACGCTGCGTGACTGTACGTGGAGTGCGCTTGACGTCGCATAGATGTGCACAACCTACCAAAACGTGGCAAGGCGTCGGGTAGCATCGGGTAGAGTCGAATAGTGTTGCATCTGGGAAGTGTATTCCCGGCTTAAATTCTGTAGATGATAGATTCCATCAATTTTGGGTAGGGTTGCTTCGAGTTCCCGGAAGTGGTAACAATTTTTATTTAAAAATTCTTCAATTTTCGTTTTTGTATCTTCCAAAGGTTTTGTGTTGATCTATTGTTTTTAGAAGATTAGAATAAAGCATCAAGGTCAGAATTGAAGTGTATAATTGATGTTAGATACATTTTCTACCACTTGTGCAAAGCGTTTGCTTGGCGAGGGGGGGGGGCAAAAATTGTTGAGAGAAAATCCGTTAACTGAACTTCATAAGCTCTTAAGCTCTTGCTTGTTACAAAATATGAATGAGTTGAGGAATTGACTCATTGTTAGGACATTGAGAAACCCTGAAAAAACAGAATAAGCACTGCTGCGAAAGTACTGTACATACCTTCCTATTGCCGTCGCAATGTCTTTTAGCATTGAGGTTCTTAAGCGGGCACACCTAGCCGTCAGGCCTTATCACGCGTTTAGATTCTGAAGTTAAGAGCGATTCACCTCGAAACACTGCTTCTTCCGTGAGGTTCGGAGTAAAAGCCCGCAAATCCACAGAATAACCGACAGACATGCTGACTTCTCCCGCTTGCCCCTTCCGAGTGGGTGAGTTA
Source organism: Cimex lectularius (assembly GCF_000648675.2). Lineage (NCBI taxonomy): Eukaryota > Metazoa > Arthropoda > Insecta > Hemiptera > Cimicidae > Cimex > Cimex lectularius. The sequence continues at coordinate 2,068,756 of NW_019392649.1, read as the reverse complement.
ACGTTGGGCACTTAACCAGTGCCGCGCACACCCCAAAAGGTGGCCGAAATGCATCGGCCAAGTCTCCCACGCACTCCCTAGATAGAGACGACAACTCTATCTCCCTGGGTGTAGGGCCTCCGCTAGCATCGAAACCTCAGGCCGCGGTTTCGATTTTAGTGGAATCTCTAACCATCCCCTAGAGGAGACTATGCCAACGTTAAAGGCAGCCCAGACAACACGCATCCACCACGTCCACTATTCCTCACACATTCGAGGGACGCCGTTAGCGTAATCATAGCTCATTGCTGACTATACGCTCTGGGCAATCCGATTCCCACGAAGTCGGGAGGTAATTCGGAGGTCATACGCAAATACACGGTCCACGGTCACGAATGAAACACAGCCTCTTCTCTAGGTAACCGCTAGAGGTCTCACCACTAAGCCACTGCGAGTCCTACCCCATTCAGCTGGGCTTGAACCTGGAATGAAAATAAGCTTCCCCGCAGTTCAGATGTTTGTGCACCCTCCGTACATACAGAAATATATTTAGACAGGATCAGGTACTCTAAACCTCGTGTGCTTCTGATGCAGCACTCGCCGTCCGAGGTCAGCTGCAAGCCAACAACTCCCTTAACGCATTTGGAGGGATTAGGTAGGCGTAGTTTTGGCGTCCCCACACGCTCTACGCTTCCTTCGTCCTATCGTCCAAATGCATGCTGAGGATGCTTAAGGCGATCATGCGCGCCAGAAAACTCGTGCAGCTTGTGCTTTAGAGAGGGCGTCACACTCTCAAGCCTACACCATTATTTTGTGCATCCAAGGGTTGGGAAGAGTCTGCTAGAATCTCCTAGGAGCACCCTCTACACAGTCGAAAGTATTGTACAGTGAAAAGGTCTGAAACTTAAACTCTTGAATGTTCCAGCTCAAGAACCGTTCTTCCTTTGAGGAAGTGGGCCATTGTTGGGAGATGGAGGTAGTCAGAAGGAAGAAAATAAGGACGGAAATGAACGTATTGTACACTGACAAGTGGGCCATTGTTAGGATGTAGTAGTGGTCTGAAGGGCTAAAGTATAGATGCCGTAAATATTCCATTTCATTCGTTTCGAAAAGAGTTTGCTTTGAATGCCAGGAAGTGTGAAAGAGTTTTATCGAAAGAATCTTAAATCAAACTCTTGCAGGTTCCTACTCACTTTTTTAATTTAGGATGTAAGGTATGTTATTGAATAAGGAATAGCCTGAAAGAACAAGGTGAGGATTAAACTTAAGAAGCCATAGTCGATAGATCGGTTTCGAAAAGAGTTTGCTTTGATTGCCCGAAAGTATGATTACTACTTTGATTGAACAATTTTTCTATTTAAATTCTAGCACGTTCTAATGCACGATTCGTTTTTCTTCCGGGAAAGTCTGTTGTTTGGAAGAGGTAAAATTGAAATTGACGATGGGGCAAAAACCATTTTACAGAACCTATTTCATACTATGTATTTTCAATTAAAAGTTATGAGATAACCCAGAGTTCAAATCCCGGCATCACCTCATACATTTTTAATTGAAAATACATAGTATGAAATAGGTTATGTAAACTGATCCTACCAGATTTCAATATTTTTTTAAATCTCGAATCACAATTGTAAAACTGAAGTTAGTTTATTGGACAAGTGTACTTTGATCTCCCTTGGAAAGCTGAGTAGGAACGGATTCAAAATTGGACATCGTTTTGTTAAGAAACACCAATTTCTTGACAAAATTTCACACCTCTAGAACTTTTCCATTTTCCAATAAAAACACAGTCGCGTCAATTAATTCAGCTGGCGAAGGAAATTATTCATCCCAGATGGGGTTAAATAGTCGCAGACGGTTTACAACTTGTACCATAAATCAAATCTGCCTTTATGAGTAATGCGGGCAGAGTTTATTTTCTGGCCACTTCATCATAATTATGATTTTCTAAATTAGTTTAATTTGTTTTGTGGTGTGGCAATGGTGAAAGTTAATTGTTGTTCATTGACGAGGGACAATAAGGAAAATTAAGGGAAATAATTCTGGCCATACAGGTTGGCTTAAATTTAATTTTTTTACATTATTCTCAAGTTAAAAATTCATAAGCTGTGCCCTTAAACACAGTGGCAAATATGGAGTCGATCGCCGTAACCATTTGGCCTTGTTATAAAGAAAAATAAAAGTTTGATTAGGAAAATGAGTGACTTGTAAATACTTATTTTTCCATCATGTCATAGTGTGAAATATAAGGAACAAAGCTGTTTTGTTTTTCTCAACATATAAGTATTATTTATGTGATGTTTGAAATCCTTAAAATTAATAAAATGTTTAGGAAACAAAAAATGTACTTTTAATTTTTAAAGTTAAACTAAATCCAATATTGGGGGGCCGCAGTAGCCGAGTGGTGAAGGGGTCAGACTCTCGGCTAGTAGATCTCTTGGTACTGGGTTCGATCCCCACCGTCGCCTCTGGACTTTTTCTGACGCCTAAGGGGAACGGTGTCTGCAATTGAAAGAAATTGACATGGCACTCATCAATGGAAGAAGTGGGATCAGATCTCAGCGACCCTTAATTTGGTCCAACCACCTTCAAAAATGAATTTCTTCGATGGAAGAACACCGGCACACCGCGGGCTCAAATTCACACGTGTAGCGAGCCCCCAAAAATGGAGCCAGGGAGAAAGTCCAATAAGCTGTACAGCTGCTCAGGAGGGAACTCCTCCAGTCCCTGGTATCCATTGTAATATATATATAAAGCCAATATTGCATAGAATTAATCTGATCTTATGACAAATTCGAGCTTTAGAAGGGCTTCAAAGATAGTTTTTTAAAGTTGCATATCAAATATTATGTTGCATCTAGCCTGAATAAACGATTCTTCATGATGTTTTGAACACTCTCATCTTTTATGTACTAGAATGTAATCTACTAGAAGCTGTGTTACGTTTAAGTTTGAAAAAATCAGAGGTAGAAAATTACAATTAGTTAATTAATTAGAAAATTAGGGGTAGAAAATCGCTTTTACCTGAAAGTATTTTTCACTTTTCGGTACATCATTTTCCAAACACGATATTTTATCGTATTTTTAACGAATAATAGGCACATAATCGTACCAAGCGTTGACTAAACAAAAACACCGAGGAACAATTTACTTTTTTTTTTGTATAAAAAGGAGTGCAACATTTCATTACAGCTTAGGGTGTAGCCAAAAATTAGAGATTCATTGTTACTTAAATAAACGGTTAGAAATCTATACTGACAAAAATAAAGGAAAAACAATTAACAATCGACAAAATTTACGCACACAAAAATATGCTAAACTGCTCAAAAATGAACAGGGATATTGCACAATTTGTTAGTATTTACTTTCCCTAGCATTTCTATTTTATTTTTATTTTTGTGATAGTTAGCCAATGATTATTGGAAGAACTTGAGGTGCGGTCTGGTGTGACGCAGGTATTAGAAAACCAATTTCTTTATAATGCCAACGTTTCGATCTTTATTGAGATCGAAACGTTGGCATTATAAAGAAAATGGTTTTCTAAAACCTGCTTCACACCCGACCGCACCTCACGATCTCCAATTTATTTGTATTATAAATTTCATTAAAATTTAATAGAAAATATCCTGTTTTTTACTGAAGGAAAATTTAATTAAGGGATTTTAAAAAATAACAAAATGAAAGTTTAATTTCATAACTTTGTATATTGGATATAATATTATTCAAGAATAGTAATAATAATTACTGTTATAACGGAAAAATAATTATTAATAGGGAAAAATTACGTGTTACCTAGTTCATACCTCAAACTAACCAGACTATTTTGATATTTTCGTATCCTTTGTTTCTGTTCTAAGTCCTTAATAAATCTTACAGTCTTAAAACATAATAATCGATTACAGAGAATAAATAAAATTTCAGCCCAAAAGAACGCAAAATTATCTAAGAAAAATGAAATTCTTATCAACACCACCACGAAAATATCAAAATAGTCTGGTTTGTTTTAGGTATGGACTAGTTTACACGTTATTTTACCCTATAAAATAATGAATTTTTACTTTAAAACAGTAACTTCCATTCGTACTTCCGAAGTGTAGTGGCATGTCCAGAATGAATGTATTTATTAGCGTGAGTGGTGATGCGTGAAAGGACGTGGCTGTCGAGGAATATCGAGTACTCCACAGGCCCGTCAACCAATTTAGATTAGGATGGTTTAGTGTATGAGTGGAATTTGTAAATACCGTTTGAATCTATTTATTAGTGTGAAAGAAAGGAGGCCGCAAGATCACGATAATCTTCCGACCTCCAATTTAGTTGTAGTGTAATTTAGTAAATTAATATGAATGTGAATTATCAAAATGTGTATAAATATTATATCTATGTATTTTAATTTACCAAGTGATGGAGGGTAACAACAAACAAGAAAACGAATCTCCTATTAGGTGAATTAGATGAATAGGAAGGCAACAGTCGTTTAGAATTGACGAAAAAAAATCAGAATTGAACAGAAGACAAATATGACGCGCCGATGATGACCCTGGTAAAAAACCACACCTCACGATCTTCAAATTTGGCTACCACAAAAATAACAATGACACAAAATTGCTAGGTAAATTAAATATTACCATATTGGCTATATCACTGTTCATTTTTTAGCATTTTAGCACATTTTTTGTGTGCGTAAATTTGGTATATTACCAATAGTTTTTCCTTTATTTCAGTCAGGATAGATTTGCACACATTGATGACGGTGCATTTCAGGTATTTATTATAATTATATTACTTCTATTATTTTGATGATACTTATGTAACATGGAGTATTATAAACAATACTATTGTTTTATGTAACTAACTGTTAAAAGTTAGGTTCGTTCTTCTCATAGGCTCTTCTGAGTCCAGAAACAACGTGAGGGGGGAAATGTTTTGACCAAACGCCAGGAGAGCAGTTGATCTTAGTTAGTATAAAGCTCGGATAACAATTATACGGCCACTCCGGCAATATCTCTTGAAAGAAAATAGGAGGATTTATCAGGGAGTGTGTTCTGTGTGGAAAGCCAGCAAATACTTTTCCGAGTCATTTCCTCAACGGATCTTCGGGTCACCAGGCAGGGCACGAAAGATAAACCTAATCTGGGAATCCACTCCGAGAACAGATTAAACTGAATCTCCTTTCTCTCACTTAAAAAAATGTTCACGTTGACTCGCCACATGGGGCACGTAAGTTGATCAAGGCTAATTGTTTATTGTAGCCTCGTTGGAAGTTTTGTCGAAATTCAGGTCCTAAAGCTTCGGCAGAATTGAAATCATTTTTAACTGATTTATTAACGTAGCCGGTTTATAGCCGTCTCGTTTAGCACGCGAGGGCGTTTCCGCTCCATTTCACCTCTGCAAAAATTTTGTGGATTTATTTCTGTCTTTATGTTTATCCAGCGTTGCGTGAAAGGTTGACAATATTTAAAACGAGAAACAATTTGAAACAAAGATAATATCTGTATGCATGGTTTTTCTGTTCCCGCTCTTTTTTCTCTCTCAATTTGCACAAATTTTATACACTTTTTGAATTGATAAGCATTGGAAAATCCCGATAAAGAGATTGATAAGAAACTTTAGCCAAATAGTCAAATATTAAGGTTTTGACTGTGACTCGCGAGGTATCTTCTGCTATGGTTGCCAGGTAAGGGATTGAAGAGAATACAATTAACACAAAGTTTCCCAATTTTGTGTTGATATTCTATTTTCACAGTTATATCTCCAAATATTCCTAGCGCTGAAAGCAAGACATTCCACTTTCCCTTCCACCCTTAAGTGCCTTAGTTTTTGAGAAATATCTCAGCGCTGACAAACGACCTTTACATAAAACCCAATTAATTAAGTTTTTAGTTGAGCCCGAGAGGATCGTAGTCACGATAGCTCAAGTGGTAGAGTAGCGGCGTATCAAGCCGAAGGTCGTGGGTTCGAATCCCTCTCGTGCCATTAACTTTTTTTCATCTCAACTAAAAACCTTATTTAATTGTAAAGTCATTGATCAAGCGGACCACGAAAATAGTGAAGTTACATAAAAGATTAATCCGGAGGAGACAGGAAAGCAAAACGTACCCTGGGCTGGGGAATTAAATACTCAGATTAGTATAAATGGCATTTCGGAGACTTTTGGAAAAAAGGCAGACTCAAGTTTCAGAATGGGGCTCTAATATGGTACAGAACGAAAATGAAACAGTATAGGTGTAGGAGCAAACGGCCCGAACTTTAGCAAACGTCACGTGAACCAATCCCAATAGTTTTCCTAATTGAGGTCCATGCAATACAACTCTGCGCAGAGGAGTTAATAAAGAAAAATATCAAAGGTGCACAGATTTACACTCAAACAGTCAGGCGGCTATAAATGCATTTCTTACGTAAGTTTTAAACGCCAAACGTACCTGGCACTGCCTAAATTACCCAATGGCTTTAGGAAAATACAACAAGGATCATTTAAAGTCATTTCCCGGGCATGCATATTTAGAAGGATATGGACTGAGCAACTAGACGGATGGGATCTGAACCTCAACTAGCTCCAGCGGAGTGAGTGGAAAAATAACGTGAGGAAAAACTCGAGCGCTGGACAAAACACAACTGCACCAGCAACAGGGCAAGAGATTTCTAAATCTCGCAAAAAGAGGTAGGTGAAGAAACACTTCCCCCATCTTTCTCTTTCTTTCGCTCTCTCTCTCTTTCTCTCTCCCTCACTCTCTCTCACGCACGCACGCACGCACGCGCGCACACACACACACACACACACACACACACACACACACACACACACACACACACACACACACACAGAGCATAGCCACTTTGGTAAGGCTCACACCGAAAGGCGTGTGAAGAGGCGTGTGAAGAGTCATCAAGGAACGTGCTCAGTCTTATAAGGAAAAGAGCATTTCCTAAGGTTTGGTTATAATTTATAGAGATTCCATAATAGATCTATATAGTCGCAGTGGAGGAAAGAGATTTTTAAATTTTGTATTAAATCCCCCTAACATAAAAAAATTGGCTTTTCAGTTCCCTGGACAACGACTTACCATAAAAGGCGTTGCATAAATGCAGTTCGACTCTCCCAATGAGAGTATTTTCTTAAACTGGTGTCCTGGCCGTGTTATTTGAAACTGTTACATGATGAAAAAAATGTCTAATCATACACATCAAAATTTTTTGGGAAGAGCAGTTACGGCATTTGCCACACTAGCGGTCCAGTATTCAAATCCTGGTGTAGCCCATAAATTTCCAATCGAGGATAGTATTAATTAATACCAACATTGTATTTGGAGCGTGGGTGGCCGCAAGGGTTTTGACGTTGACACAGCGCCTATCAGTGTAAAGTAACGATCCATGGGTTCAGCACTATGAAGGTGCATATAATCTAGTAGTTGAAATACCCTCTTAAAAATATATTTTAAAGTTCCTTAATGTAACAAAAAGAATACAGATTGGAGATAACGATATTTTCATTATATGGCCTGTGGTTAAGATTTAAGAAATTTAGCTTGCTTTTAATTATGGCAATATATTTTGTGTTTAAATTATTATTATAATAGTTTTTAAAAAAATTTGCATTGTTTTTAATACTGTAGAATTCCGTGCTGTCATTTTAAACTTTAGAGATATATCACAGCTGATTACTGATTTATAGAAGCTCATATCTGCACGTACTTATATACACACATGTTCAGAGTTGAGCCTATCAGAAATTCTAGCTTTTGTAATTGCCCATAAATTACCAGCAGGCCTCGAAAATCACAACCTCGGATGTTAGCAGTCCGGTCTCAGCCCAGCCGCCGTGGATAGCACAACTCGGGTGTTATCAACAGTTAGGTCATTTCAGCACCTCACTCCCCAAACCCATTCACACTCACTCTTAAATACATTCTTTCCTACTTACATACCATTCACTCAGTTAGGATAGTGGGGTACTCAATATAAATCCATTAAAATTTCACCTGTTTTATAACTAACCTAACTGATGAGTGATGGAGTACTCAACATACTGCCATCCTCACTCTTCTCATTCCCGCTAATAAAATCATTCATTCCCAACCAGGAACTTGGTGCCGTTCTCAAACATTTTATCGAGTGGCATTCTTACGCTTTCTCTATATTAAGCCAAAGAATTGTACTCTTCCTAAGTAGGATACATGGAGCAACCTTTCTATACCGCCCCGACACATACGCGAGGTATAAAAGTAATTCTCCGTGTGTCAACCATGTGTGATCCTTAATCGGACTCTCTTCTGCGAGTCAGATCCTCCGAGGGTCACCTTCTCTGCCGATCCGCCCACCGACGTTACCTCTTTCATTTACTCACGTTTTGAGAGTATTTTTACCGTCACAGTGCCAGATCGCAGTGGTCAATTCCGGAGGGTGGGTCATACCGCTTATGCCGCTTCGTCCGCTTTACCTCTCATGATAACAATGATGATGGATATTACGAAGCGTGGTCTCATTATATCTCACAGTTCATATAACTGATTTATTTTTTATTTAAACCATTTAAATTTAGATGTTTCGAATTAACTACAACGTAACTTTTTGTTCCATGAAATATTGATTTTAATTGTTTCTTTAGCAATTAGAGTATAATTGACTGAAATTAGTTTTTTTTGTAGATGTTTAATGTAATAAAAATTAGATTCCATTTATTCGAAATCATTGTAAATCGAATAAATTGATACCTCAAAATATTCAAAATTAAGGGTGAAGGTTTCCAACCAATTGTCGAAATTGTGTATGAATAAATTCAACCGCCACTGAGTCATGAGGTCGTTCCTGTCGATTTGGAAGGCGGAAACATCCATCCTTCACTTACAACCCACAAAACAGAAGTGGAATTTTGCGTTTTCTCTTTGTCTGATTTTAACGTTTGCAAAAAAGGCTTATTTGTAGGCGGAATAAATTGTGACAATTGATAACATAAAACAAGGTAATCTATAAAAATATTCATCTATATCGAAACGTTGGCACGATAAAGAAAATGTTTTTCTGAAACCTACATCACACCCGACCGCATCTCACGATATCTGAATAACTGTCGATTAACTCGATAAACTCTACACATATAAAAATATTGTTAAATTTTAAATATTTTTCAAGGGTATATCAACTACGAGGTTATATTAACCATCGGAGTGTCGGTGTTTTGGGAAAAACATTCTATTTGTAAGTATGCCTTTTTCGGATGCAGGACCGCTGGATTTTGAACCCGGTACCTTTACCTGAAGCGATGTCAAAGTTGTGTTGCAGCCATCGACGCCTCCCCAAAAAAAAATTCTCACACGAATAGGGATTTTGCCAATTTTTTAGTATTTACTTTCCGTAGCATCTTTTTATTTTTGTTATTATGATTTTTACTGAAGAAAAAATTAATTATGATTTTTTGAAAAATATCGAAATAAAAGGTTTTAATTCCATCATTTTATATACTGGGCACTATAATTTTTTAAACAATTAACCGTGTATAATGTCCTCTGTTGGCTAAAATCTCTGTGCACCTGTTTTGGCATATTGATAATAAAGTTGTCACTAATTTCAAAATGAATTTCACTCTATAGATTTGCAACGCTGCAGGTCAACTGACTGCAGGTAGCGATCGAAAAGCCTTTTCTGCAACGCATCCATGTGCTCCATAGGAGAGACAATGGGTGAAAGAGCAGATGGGAAATTCGCAGGTATTTTAAATATTGATGAACAACTATGCCTCTATGAGCCCTGGCATTGTCATCCAGAAATCAAAAATCCTTGCCAATGAGATCTCTGGTTGAGGGATGTATTCCTCATAATTTCTTGGTCATAATGGACGGTGAGGTTGCCTTCAACAATTTGGAGGCCAGTTCGTCCTCCAGTGTAAATCCCAGCCCAGTCCATTACACCGCATCCTCCAAACTGCACTGAAGGGAGCACGAAATGGGGCATAGTAAGCATCCCCTTCAGACTCTTCCGCGCTTGCTACCACTATACATACAGACCGCGACTCATCAGTGAACATAACAGCATTCCAAGTGGTGTCATTCTAGGCGCTAGCTGCGTATTCTTCTGAGTATGGTGAGGCGGGTTGTTGCTGCAGGTCGTTTGAAATGGGCAACGATGTGAGGTCAACTTTCCAAAAGGGTTTTTGTTGATTTGCCTTGCCCACACATCTTGTATTTCATTTAAGAACTGGCGGGCACTATGGAAATGGTTCAGTCTTGCAGCAATAACAATATGTCTTCCTCACTTAACGTCGTAATGTGTTGAGATCCACTCACCACCTCCTATTGGCACTTCCAGTCTCTCGGACAGTACTAAGCCCGGGAGACCACGCTCTGAAAAACGCCAACTGCCTCTGTGATATCCTCTTGCCGGGGACCTCGATGACACATGCTTACAATAATATTGCGAACTTTTGGTTTAAGATGACGTCTTTCCATGGTTAAAGACAATACAACTGGATTAAAATTGAGAAAAGACGAGAAAAGATGCTTGTTTACGAAATGAGTAATCTTCATGTTTACTATTCTTAAGTAAATCCGTACATTTGTTTGTTTTTGGTTTGTATTTTCTATTTAGTTTTATACAGCTAAAAGAATATGTAGGTTAACTTAATTAAAATTAATAGAATACGAATAAATTACAAATATTCCTATTCAAATTTGAGAAGTTTAAAATAGTTTTCCCAAACTTTTCCCTATTCAAAATTCATGGGCTAAGTCGATATTTGAATTCTGGTCCGCTTGAATGCCGTAACCGCTCTCTCAAAAAAAAATTTTTTTCAGTATGATTAGATTTTTTTTGTACAACACAGTTTCAAATAAACCCTGTTAGAACACCGTACAATGATAATAAATTAGTCTATTTTTTCAACATTAATATAAAAATAATTGAATGTTCCAAATTCCTGTTTAAACCACACATCTCTAAAATTGCTGGATCGTCTAATCGACAAACAAAGAATCACAATATCCGTCTCGATGTCCATTACTGTTTATTTCCATAATTAATAATTGGGCGGGTCGTTACCCATGCGTTTATGCGGGACGTAATTCAGCTTCGTCAGATTCATAAATCGAGAGCATAAATCGTTTTAAATAGGGCAGAACGATTCAGATCCAATTTAAGCTCCGATTCTGAATTTCGATGGACGGCCCTCTCTCAATAAATCAATTTTTAAAACATCGACTATTCGAGGTCCTTTCGTTCCAATATTTTCGAATATGTTTATTTGAAATTTATAAAATCTTTTTTTAAACTTATTTGGAAAACCTATAAACTATTGAATTTGTCGAGATACGGTTTCTATTCAAGTATGTTTTAAATCATTACAATGCACAAAGGAAACATTTCTCACTTTGCATAAATATTAAAGCCTGGATTAATCGGACTGTAATAATAAGCCTAGCCTAATCAAAGCAGCATTTGCGGGGTGAATGTACGAAATGATCTTTGTTTAAAAAGCAATTTGAATTTGTTCATGTCTATTTAATTTCTTAAAGTAATGTGAAACGAGATGCTCCAAAATGTACTACAGTCAGTCACTGTTAAACGGAAACGGCTCGGGTTATTGCAGATTTCTTAAGGTAATCCATCTAAACACGGGGCAAAATTAAATATTAAGGGGGCTCATTTTAACAATAACTTAGGAAATGGAATCTCCCATTGAATCTTATTGAGTTTTCACGACCGTTTTTTGTCATATTACGTTTTAAGACTCTTACTCAATGAAATTTTTGCGTTAAAAACAATTCAGCATGAACCAATTAAAGAAAAATAACAGTTTTCCAATTTTATTTTAAAAAAATTGAAACGTTATACTTGCCTGGTAACCTTGGTTTCACAAAATTTGAAATGATTAAGTTTATAGATTTTTTATTATTTAAATATTATTCGAACATTTTCACAAAGAAAAATATTGAATTTTCAACTTTGATTGTATGGTATTTTATTTATTGTGGGGTAAAGTATCATTGAGAGGTATGCTTCTTTTGATGAAAAGCCTGAGGTAGTTTTAGTAGAAAACTGTGAAAGTTATGATATTATTTAATTCATTGTAACATGCTAATTCAAAATACAACAATAACATCAAAAATGAAGTGACAATAAATATGCAACACCTGTTTTAACTAATTTCTCAGGCGGTCTTACATCTGTATATCTATCATAGCTTCTCTCATAATAATTCATGATAAAAATATTGATCTTGAATCTATTAAATGGGCGATTTATTGTGAAATGGGGCATCGAAAGGAAAGTAGAAAACAAATAGGTCTCTGATTTATGGAAATTTGCAGCGGGCATGAAAGATGATTTTTTCCTTAAGCTGGGAACACACCAGATGCAGCCCTATGCAACGCTACCCGATGATGCCCGACGCAAATCCAAAGTCCAATTTTTCATAAGATCACTTCTGCCCGATGCTATGCTACGCTACCCTACTCTACGCTCTGCAATCCCCACTGTCCAGATTTTCGTCGGGTAGCATCGAGTACAGTCAAAGACAATAGAACCGGGCACTCATATTTTTATTGAAACTTCATGTATTATTACACTTTCCATGTATTATTGACGTTATCTTAATAACAACATACTTATTTTAATATAAACCAAATTAACCGAGATCAAAAATTCATTAATTTTTATTTTTTCAATTAATTTTAATGGTTTAGTTTGATTAAAAATTGATTTGATCAAAACACCGGAATAGCATTTTTTGATATAATGAATTTACCTAACAATTTATTTATTACACGGGTTTTCTTATAAAATTTAACTAACAATTTATTTTATGGTTTTACTCAGAAAATTACACAATTTTCCTCGAGTAGCGTAAGATCAGGACACATAGGAGGAAAATTTATCAAAACACCGGAATAACTTTATTTAAAACAATTAATTTTAGCAAAGAATTTATTACATGGTTATGCACATAAAATTTACCTAACAATTTATTACAAGGTTTGGCTCAAAATAGTGCATTAAGAAGAAAAGAGACGTTGCGATTGTGGTAGTGATTTGTGGTACACTCTGTGTGAATGTACGTGGCGAGCGCTTGACGGCGCAAAGATGTGCACACCCTACCAAAAGGTGACAAGGCGTCGGGTAGCATCGGGTAGCATCAAGGTGGCCATTCACGATCGCTCCTAGCAGTCCAAACGGAGCGACGCCGTTCCAAAAACCACGTCGATGACAAAACTGAACTGGCATCCCCGGCTATGCCGAATTTTCGATCGGTCCAAACTCCATCGCGCCATTCCTAATATCTACGGCGCGACGACGGCATGGGAAAACCTGGCGTGGAGGGTGGGGATTTTGGCGCGCTGGCCTGGTCGTGAATGGGAAAACCATCGTTTTTTTGGCGCAGTTTCCGTCTTTCTGTCACTGAGCAAACATCTCCGTCGTACATTCTCAAAAAGTCAAAAACGTTTATTCTTTATTGGTAATGACATCCAATCGAGATTATATTGTTGAGGTGATTGAAAGTGGTGGACAATGATTATATTACCACGATAGAAATAAAGAAATTCGATCCTCAACCAGTTGGTCGACGTTTTCAAAACAAAGGATACAAATGGAACGAGAGATGCGGTATTGATAACCCCTAACGCTGATCAGAAATCGTAGTAGAGAACTTAAGTTCTTTGTAGTTCATCCCTGTAGCGAGAAATCGTAATGTGGTTGCCAACCTTTCATGTAGAGTAATGATTTCTCTATGACTGTCTTTTGTTTTCTAATCAAGGGGGTAACAACTGGAATAAATATAAATAAGACGTTAATCTTTTTTTTCTTTTTTGTAAGGTTTTGGTTGAAATGAAAAAAAAATTAGTGTCACGAGGGGATTCGAATCCACAACATTCGGCTAAATACGCCGCTGCTCTACCACTTGAGCTATCGTGACCTCGATCCACTCGGACACCAACTCCCTACCTCAACCTACAACCTTTCGAATTTTCTCTCTTTTTGCCATTTTTTGGTGTCTGGATCGAAGTCAAGATAGCTCAAGTGGTAGAGCAACGGCGTATTTATCCGAAGGCCATGGATTCAGATCCCGCTCGTGGCACTAGCTTTTTCATTTCAACCAAAACCTTACAAAAAATTAACTAATTGAAAGAAGTAATTTGGTCAATAGAAGACTAAATATAATGAATAAATAAGACGTTTCATCCATCCTTAAATGGTTCCTCCGATCAGCGGGTTCAAAGGAAAGATATTTCTTCAAATTGATGTGGGTATTACGGCTTCTGTTCAGGAACGATTTCTTACACCATTTCCTCTTCGATTTTTGCTTTTAATATATAAATAAACAGAAGCGTAGCACAAGAGATCGTCATCAATTTTGAGAAGGTAAGTCACTGGTTGACGTTCGGAGCGACTGGCTGTGGAGCGGTCTGAATGCCCCCTCAAATTTCATGCACTCCAAATGGAGCTGTACGGCTTGGCGCGGTCCCATTTTGAGTGATCGTGAATGGCCACCTTCATTGCGTTGCATCGGGTAAGTGTGTTCCCCGATTTAGTTGTGTACCATAACCGTACCCTCTATATTCATTCGAGCATCAGTCCAGTAATCAGACCTGTTTAACAGAAATTTAAAAAAAACAAGCAATAAACAAATTAAACTTATTTCCTAAAATTATAATTATGATGAAGAGGGCTCAAAAATAAATCTACCCGCATAACTTCTAAACGCCCGTTTTTGATTTATGGGTAGAGTTGTAAACCTTCTGCCACTCTGGGATTAATAATTTATTTCACGCATTGCAGAATGAAGCCAAAGTTTTTTTTTCAAATAATTAAGTAAGGTGAATTCTTTATAATTGACAACTTTTTCGAGAATATTGCTAAAATCGCTGCATAACAATAACCGGGAATTGAAGCGGCGGGCCCGTTCCGACATCGCATTATGCTCATTCATGTGTTAATATATTCAAGCTTGACGGGCCAAGCTCATCAAACGAGATTATCAATGGCCAAAGAACCATCGTTATTGTGTAAAATTTAAGGTAGTACGAGGCTGAAATTTAAAAATAGAATTTCTTTGGGCATCCCGTTTTATAACTTCTAATATCTCTCTTGAGAAGTTCCGCGTTCCATTCCAGAATATTCGGAGAATAAATAAAATCATTCAATGTAATTTCGACTCGTTCGTCATTTATAATTGCCCCGAAATACAGAGATTTACAAAATAAGAGAAAAATATTCGAGCCATTTATGACGAATTAAATTCTCAATTATATTTTTCAAAAGGTTCATGTTAATACTGCTCGTTTATACAGCATTTATTATTTATAAAATAATTGAATTAATACACTTTTTGAAAAAAAAAATATTCGGAATCGTTATATAACGTGACTGAATGAGAAACAACATTGAAAACTGGCCTGTTTGTGTAAAGGCTTAAAATAGGCCATTACGTTTGCCCATGTTGTCGGTCCAAATAGTCAAACTGTTATCGGTTTATTGAACGACCCATTAAATTTTCTCAAAAAGTCCTACGAAAAGCCCAATTGGTATTTTTGGAAAACGATAGACAACAACAAAAACTGAAAAAAGCAGGCACGAAATGTATTTCAGCCATTCAAAACAATAAAGCCTTACATAAAACAGTTGTTTTTAAAAGAAAACCACTAAGTTAAAATTGGCGTAAACAATTTTATGCCTTTATTCGTTATCTGTCTTACATTGAGTATTTACGGAGGCGTGTTCATCTCCGGCGGAAGGAAATGTTAATGTGACGTGGCTGCTGGAGTCTTGTCACCTCTTTTATGAAACCGAATAACACGTTTCCACGCTCAATATCATCGCATTTCTCCACAAAGCACATTCCATTCAATTCGGCTTATCTGGGAAAAATTATAGTCTTGATTTACAAGAAAAAGCCTAATATTTTACGGGGCGGTTTTCTGTTGTACATGTAACGTTGTATTTTTAATTCTTGGCCACGTTCATCGATCCACCTCGCGCTTTGAATTAACGTCAAAAACTTTGATTTCAAATGTGACGTATCGAGCTGGAAAAGGGAACAATGGAATGCGAGACAATTGTTTTCATGTGAGGGGCAGCGACCCTTCAGTTTCACAGATATTATGCGGCCCCAGTAACACAAATTCGACATAGGGTGAACTCCGCCAGGGACAGAATGAAGATTTTCAAATCTGAACGATATGAGTGAAATATATTTCGGCTATATTTTAGAGTTTATGTTTGGAACAAGACATATTATCCATTTACGTTTTCGTGGTCAATTGACCAAGTTACTTCTTTCAATCAATTAATTATTCTTTATATGTAAGGTCTTGGTTGAGACAAAAAGGAAGTGTCACGAGCGGGATTCGAACCCACGACGTTCGGCTAAATACAACGCTACTCACCACTTGAGCTGTCGTGACTTCGATCCTCTCGAATTCGGGCTTTTTTAAAATTTAAAAAGCAAAAGAAGTATCACTTCACGAAACAGCTCCCCGTGGCCACTTCATAAGTCGCTGAGAATCCAATCCGATTACACGACATTTTAAAATGGCAAAAAGAGGGAAAATTCCGGAATTAAGCCGGGAAACACTTGCCCGATGCAACGCCATGCGACGCTACTCGACGCTACTGGACGCAAATCCAAAGTCCATTTCTTCATAAGATTGTATTACCCCCGTGCACATCTGCCCGACGCTATGCAAAGCTACCCTACTCTACGTTCTGTGATCCTCACTGTCCAGATTTTCGTCGGGTAGCATCGAGTACAGTCGAAGACAAAAGAACCGGACATTCATATTTTTATTCAAACTGCATGTATTATTGTCGGTATATCAATTTTAATTTAAACCAAATTAACCGGGATCAAAATTTTATTAGTTTTTATTTTAAAAAATTAATTTTTATGGTTTAGTAGAAAATTGATCAAAACAGCGTAATACCATTTTTTGATATAATGAATTTAAGTAACAATTTATTATACGGTTTTGATCATAAAATTTAACTAATAATTTATTTCATGGTTTTGCTCATAAAATTTAACTAACAATTTATTACATGGTTTTGCTCATAAAATTTAACTAACAATTTATTACATGGTTTTGCTCATAAAATTTAACTAACAATTTATTTCATGGTTTTGCGCATAAAATTTAACTAACAATTTATTACACCATTTTCGTCGAGTAGCGTCAGAACAAGACACGCATATTTTTGTAGTGTATTTCAAACTATGTATATGTGTCACGTTCAGATTTAAATGAACCGCCATGCCCCTCCACACACTCAAACAGTGAAAGGAGTAGGGTCCAAGAAAGGGCTATTTTTTCAAGTCCTACAATAGATCCCTTTCTGGCTTGTGTGGGTAAACAGCTATTTTTGGTAAAAAGAAAAATTTGGTGTGCACACTATTCAAGTGAGTTAATTTTCATTACTTTGACGTCAAAATAAAACAATAATAATTGTAATTTAGTTTTAAAATGGTATATATTTTTATAAAGAAAAATAAAAGAAATAATATTTCATTTTAAAAGTTGTGTTAATATTTTAATTGTATTTTCTAATTTGGTGGTCAAAATTTTAATAATAATAATAATAATAATAATTTCTTTACCTTTCTTTATGGCACTATAAAACGAGAATCAAATTCCATTTTAAAATTAAGGTTTGTAGATTTGAGATGGGTTTTGTTATAGGATAAAAGGATTCTTTAAATTAAAAATAATAATTAATAAAATATATTGTCATTTTATGTAAAAATAAATTGTAATTAAAGATTCAAATTTAACAAAGATTTGGTGACGTATTTACTTTGGTTTAAATGAAATATAAAAGGTGCCTGATCGATAAATGAAATAATTGTAGTCAGGTCCGATCGTAAAAAACCTCTGGGACCTTGTTTTCGGTTTTCCGAATTCAGGGTTGGGCCCAACAAAAAAGAAGAAGAGGCACGCTATATCACATATGTAATTTTTTCATTATATTAATTAAACCATTCTTATTTTAATATAAACCAAATTAAACGAGATTAAAAATTCGTGACTTTTTATAAAAATTATTTAACTATGATGGTTAAGCAGAAAATTTATCAAAACACCGGAATAACTTTATTTAAAACAATTAAATTTAACTAAAATTTATTACATGGTTGTGCTCATAAAATTTAAATAACAATTTATTACATGGTTTTGCTCAAAATAATGCGTTAAGAACAAAAGAAAAAGCACAAAGCGTTGCGATTGTGATACTGATTTGTGATACACGCTGAGGACTGTACGCGGCGTGCGCTTGACGTTGGTTAGATGTGCACACCCTAACAAAAGGTGGCAAGTCGTCGGGTAGCGTCGCATAGCGTTGCATCGGGTGTGTTCCCGGCTTTAGTGTCCGACAGGATCGAAGTCACGATATTTCAAATGGTAGAGCAGCGGCGAATTTAGCGGAAGGTCGTGGGTTCGAATCCTCCCCGTGACACAGGCTCTTTTATCTCAAGCAAGAACTTACATAGAAAGAATACCTATCATATTATGTTTTCATACATATATATTATGTCAGGAATAAATGCCTCTCATCAACAGTACGTAACATACTGGTACATGCACAATATGAAAATGCATAGCATAACATTTAAATTAATCATCAAAAATTATTTCTAATATATACTTATAAGCAATGGCTGATTTTTTAAGTTCTGTTTTTGCGACTTGTTTTGGTCAATCGGACCGCTCTGTTTTGCGAAATGCAAGAACGAAATTTTCATATTTCCATTTTATCACAGTGAAATTTATAAGGGCCGCCCAAAGCCCTTCCACAAGCCACTAAAGGGAAGAGGAAGGAGACTTCCTCTGGATGAAGCCTGTTGGGTTTGCGCTGGACTAGAGGCGACACGTTTGATTTTTTTGGTGAAAAAGCAGCAGAGATCAGCCCATTTTCATCTAGCGAGAATCACCACGCAAGTTTTTCATTATAATTTGTTTTTCGTGGAAAAGGATTTCTTTATCGTTTAGTTTACAACATAGAGTCAAATTTTGCATTTGTTCAATCAACACAAAGTCTGCCTTGCAGTTTGTTTGTTTAATTTTATTAATAATAATAATAATTAGACAAGTAAGAATTGTTTCTATATTTTGATATAAAAAAAATTTCAGTCAGTGTCCTTTACAAAATTGTCAAATTTTTAATTTCAGACTGAGACTTTAATTTCAAGTTTTGTTAATATTTCAACATAAGAATTGTTTCCGTTTTTTAATTTAAAAGAAATAATAGTAGTAGTAATATTTAGTCAATATAAGAATTGTTTCTGTTTTTTAATTTAAAATAAGATAACATTAGTCAGTTTCCTTTACAAAATCGTCAATTTCAAACTGACGACCTTAATTTCAAATTTTGTTAATATCTCAATATAAGAATTGTTTCTTTTTTTTAATATTCTTTTATTTACTATTCATTTATTTATATAAACGAGAACAAGATCCACTCCCTCGGTGAAAGACCAAACGGTAACGCAAGAATTTTCACATGTGCGAAAGGTAGAAAAGCGAATTATCGTGATTAGTAACGATATTTTATTTTTTTAAATTAGAAACATGAATTATAAACCCTTTTTAAGTTTACAAGCATTCAAATTAAAACAACTACAATTTTTTTTAAATACAAGTACTCCGGGGTTTCCAGGGTTTATATGACCTCTGCTGTTGCAAACTTCCGTAAAAATATTTTAAAAATAAATAAAAAGAATTCATTCTGTCGATATTCCGTTAAAAGGCATTTTATCAATATTTTTCAAAGTTTGCCTAACAGTTGAAAGCAGATGGCATATGCTGGTGTGTGGAAGGGTGAGAAATATTATTCGTTTTGTTACGCTTATCCCTCCTTTCTCGAATAAATTATACGCAGTGTACATTTCGAAGAGAGAAGTATCATTTTGCATTTGTAAGATAGAAGAAGGGGGTGTGTATGGGCAGTAAAATGGACACAGCACCGTGATGGGCAAGGCAGATGACCCTTATAAAGTATTCGGAAACGTCTGTTTCACCCCGTCGACCCATCTCTCCTAAAGCTCTCCCCCTTCGACCCGACCGCCTGTCCGACCCTGTTTGGCTCACCCTGCCTGAACCTGAAACCAGAAGCTGAAAAAAAAGGCCTCTCCGAAGGAAGGCTACCTATAAAATCTAAAGATGGAAACTTTTAATTGTACGCCCTGTAGTTAAAGGAGGGTTTAAATTGAGACCAGGCAAACTGTAGTTGTTCATTTTATTTCATTCTCATTTGAATTTGCAATGTTACCGACCCTTCTTCTCTAATATCCACCACTGACGACCGTCGTAGTACATAAATTAACTACGTTATAAACTCTTCTACTAGGAATTAATTTCATCCTGATATTGTTTAAAAAAAACTCCACAAACTGTCAATTTTTCAATAATTTTTTGTATTCATCCAAATAATTGCTCAGTATAATAATTAGCAATAATATTGAATATTAATGAACCGTTATTCTTCTCTTGACATTATGTTTTTTTAACTCCTAGCCGTCTGGGAAGATGTTAGCCATGTAGTTTACTCCGCGATACCTTTTATTATCGGTTTCATATTGGATTAATTCTACTTCTTGTAAAGGGATTTCTTTTGCTTTATTTTATATTATGCAATAAAATTTTACACGCTTAATAACTAACAAAGATATGGTGCATTACAATTGTATTCATGAAAACAATTTCTACTGTCAAGCACATGTTTCTAACTTACTGAAGTCAGGCAGTTCTTGGTATATTACAGTTTTTACATACAGGGGGTCCTTTTTAGACAGCCCGGCTGAATTTCTCTTGGACCAATGACGCTATAAAAAAAAAATACTGCTTAATATTTTTTAGTCAACTTTTACCTTTTTTAGAGAAAAATTTTACAGGTTAAATCAGGCCCAGTTCAACTTTAAAATTTCAAACACGACCTAATACATCCTGATACATAGTATAAAAGGAAGTTTTACGCTAAAAACAATAGATTAATCGGATTTTAAATTGGTCAAAAAATAATAAAGTTATAATAAAAAGAAAGCGGAAGCGTATTTCGACGAGGAGCTGAATATTTTACTGTATGTGAAAATCCGAATTCATCTTTCCGAAATGTTCAAAGGGTTTTAAGATATTCAAAAAATAAAATTAGAGATGTACTCCGGAGTTAGAAATTTAACTAGTATCGTTCTCATTTTGTCCAGGGGCTTCGGGGCTCTAATTATGTCAGGACCTAGCACAAATGTCGATATGGGAGGCTGAAGAAAACGATCTTCCATGGACCGATGAATCCAAGTTTTTTAGATATACCTCTGCAACAACTAAAAAGAATGATTCTCCAGCTTGATGGGTGCCCCGCACACAATTCTTTCCAGGTTATTTGAACGTCATTTCCGGGATAGGTGGATAGGTCCTTAAGGCCAGATCAGTTGTATTTAAGAAACATTGTCTAGGCCAATCATAACCCAGCAACCTCAGTTGAAGAACTGCGGCAAAGGATAGAAAATGCTTGTCAATTCATCTCCTCTGACTCTATCGCTCTGAGCATCGGTGAAGAGGGATAAAACAAAAGCAAAATTTTGCATCTTTAC
This sequence comes from Cimex lectularius, assembly GCF_000648675.2. Classification (NCBI taxonomy): domain Eukaryota; kingdom Metazoa; phylum Arthropoda; class Insecta; order Hemiptera; family Cimicidae; genus Cimex; species Cimex lectularius. Next base: position 2,047,212 of record NW_019392649.1, on the reverse strand, counting down.
GCAAGGCAGGCAGTTAGAACGAGAAATGAGATTAATAAAAAGCAAACCAAATGACCGATGTTTTTTCCAAACTTTTTATCATAACGTTGTCATTTTTGTGTGTTGTTTTGTGACCGTTAGTCAATGATTATTCGGAGATCGTGAGATTCGGTCTGGTGTGAAGTAGGTTTTAGAAAAACATTTTCTTTATCAATACAGGTAGGATGTGGAAAGAAAAAATTATGAATTTATGCAATGCAAAAAAAATGTTGTATTCAATCAAAGTATTGGGTTGTCCGGAAAATAATGCAGGATTTTAAGTTTTCATTAAAAAAAATCTATATAAAATATTCTGTTTACGTTTACAGGATTACTCATTTGTATTAATCCTCTTCCAAATGATATTGTTTGTTTACCTCTGTAGCATTCCGCTACTTGGAAATAATTCAGTCATCCTTATAATGTCAAAGCGAGAATTTCGTACGATTTTCTTTTACGAGTTTAAACTCGGCCGAAGCGGAGCCCAAACGGCTAGAAACATTAACCAAGTCTGGGGCGAGGGTTGTGTTAATGAGTGCACTGTGCAAAGGTGGTTTAAAAAATTTCGGGAGGGAGATTTCAGCCTTGAAGATGAAGAAGGTCGTGGAAGGCCTTCCTCTCTTAATGATGATGTTCTGCGATCAGTGGTGGAAGAAAACCCCAAAACAACTGTTCGAGAACTTGCAGAGCAACTCAAAGTCAGTAAAACGACCGTCGCTGACCACCTCAAGGCGATTGGAAAAGTGAAAAAACTCGAAAATTGGGTTCCACACTCATTAAACGATCGCCAAAAAAATCAGCGCTTTGATCTTTGTGCATCACTTCTTTGTCGAAACAAAAATGACCCATTTCTGGCCAGAATTGTTACATGTGACGAAAAGTGGATTCTCTACGATAACACTAGACGTTCTGGACAGTGGCTCGACAAAGGAGAAGCTCCAATACATTTTCCAAAGCCCCCAACTCATCAAAAAAAGGTAATGGTTACGGTATGGTGGGCTTCATTTGGTTTAATACACTACAGCTTCTTAAATCCTGGCGAAACCATCAATGCTGAATCATACTGTAACCAAATTAATACCATGCATCAGAAATTGGCAGTAATGAAGCCCTCTTTGGTCAATCGGAAAGGGCCCATTTTGTTGCATGACAACGCTCGACCACATGTGTCACGTGTAACGTCACAAAAATTATTGGAGCTTGGCTATGAAACTTTGCCTCACCCACCCTACTCTCCGGACCTCTCGCCTACTGACTACCATTTTTTTAGACACCTGGACCACTACTTACAACACATAATATTCAAAAATCAAACGGAACTGGAAAATGCATTTATTGACTTTATCAATTCTAAAAATTCTGAATTCTACTCAGACGGAATTAATAAGTTACCAACACGTTGGGAGAAATGTATTGAGAGTATGGGAAATTATTTTGATTAAAGAACATTGCTTTAAAGTAACTAGTTTCTTTTTTTTTGTTTAATACCAAAATCCTGCATTATTTTCCGGACAACCCAATATTTGTACTCTCAACAACAAACACTTTGAGGGAGTACAAATACTTTGATTGGATATAAAAAAACTTGTGTTTTTTTGCATTGTATAAATTCATATTTTTTCTTTCCACATCTTACATGTATTTGTTAAATGTAAACAATGTTTGTAAATCCCAGGCCCTGAAGATGATCTCAATAAAGATCGAAACGTTGGCACGGTAAAGAAAATATTTTTCTGAAACCTACATCACACCAGACCGCATCTCACGATCTCTGAATAATCTTTGTCATTTTTGAAAAATAAATTGCACCGTTGTTTTTAGCGTAAAAAATTCCTTTAAAATGATGTACCAGGATATATAGAATCGTATTTAAAATTTTGAAGTTGAACCGGGCCTGAGGTACTCTGTATAATTTTTCTACAAATAAGGTGAAAATTTGAAACTATACTAAAAAATATTAAACGCGTAATTTTTGTTTTTTGATAGCATCATTGAAAATTTGTTCCAATCCAAAGAAAATATTTCTATTTTGAATGTCAGTTCTCGCTGTTTTGTTTTGTCAGTAGCGTTTCTACTTCTTACAATCTACATGGTCACTCTGATTGAAAAAATGATCAATGTACTCTACAAATTTTTACATAAACTTAAACATATTTAAATAGATTAAGCAATCTCTGAACATTATTGACATTCTTTACCAAAAACTGAAGATGGAAAGAAGGCGAAATAAATTTATAACAAAATTAGATTTTTCTAAGGCGATGAGTTTAATATCATTTTCGATAAAATTATTTCTGTACGAACTAGACGTAAGGTAATGACTTTTTAATCGGATGAAAAACGGGTTGGTCGCTAACGTCTGATGTCGTCTAAAAACAACGTTCAGGCCCGTCGGTATGGAAAGTACATTGTCCATGAAATTGAATAAAGTGTTTAGCAGGCGAGTTGTAGTCAATAAAAGGCAATTTGACTACGCCCTCGTTCACAATGGCCGGTTTATTCGTATGCTTTACGGTCGACTTGATGCTTCCTCACAAAGCGCCCGACACGGCCAAAGCTTAAACATTGATTACACGGGACCGGTTCAATTCCGATTTCCGAACCAGTTGGTTCAAAAGGGCGTATAATCGGATATGGTCGAGTACGGTCGTGTCCTGAAGTGCGAATTCTTAATTTCTGACCGTCCTTCCGACGGTAATCAACTAATTTTCAAAGGTGAATTCTGTTCTGTCCTCCATAACATTCCTTCCAACTAATTAATCTGTAAGTAAAGTATTGGTTGAGATAAAAAAGTGTCACGAGCGGGATTTGAACCCACGACCTTCGGCTTGATACGCCGCTACTCGACCACTTGAGCTATCGTGACATCGATCCACTCGGACACTAAATTCCCATCTCAACCCCACCTTTTGAATTTTCCCTCCTTTTTCGTGGCACTGACTTTTTTATCTGAACTAAAAACCTTAATTAATTGAAAGATATTAGTTGGTCAAGCGGACCACGATACTAGTGCAATTAATAAGTTTAAGTGATGTATACCTTCACTAAAGCTCTCCGTAGAAATTTCATTTGTCGCCGAGAATCAAATAGATTACACGGCATTTGAAAAATGGTAAAAAGGAGAGAAAATTCAAAAGGTGGGGTTGAGATGGGAATTTAGTGTCCGAGTGGATCGAGGTCACGGTAGCTCAAGTGGGAGAGCAGCGGCGTATCAAGGCGAAGATCGTGGGTTCGAACCTCTCTCGCGACATTGACTTTTGTATCTCAACTAAAAACCTTAATTTAATGAACGATATTAATTGGTCAAGCGGACCACGAAACCAGTGAATTTAATATTTTCTTACATTACTATGAGAAGCCTACTCAAATATTCAAATTAATGGCCATAAAGGTATTACATATATAAATCTGACGCTGATAAACAATATTACAAGTATGTCTTTTTTTCTAAATATTTGACCGCGAGGGGAACAGAGAATGGATGTTAACACTAAAAGATGAAATCGAAACTTTTCTTCTTTACTCCATCGCCGATCGCAGTATAGAAAAAGTTTTCCATAACCATAACTTCCATCCCCGAGTTTTTTCTTTGTTTTTCTTTAACAACCCGTTTATTTATTTTCACCTTTTATTTTAATATAAAATTTAGATAAAAGTTTTCTTTGATTATATTATTTTAATATGTACGTTACAATGTATAGATAAGTCCATAAGTCTGAAATAGGTTGAACGATTCACTGTTTTTTTTTTTTTTTTCCCCCGGCTAACTACTTGGGTCATCGCCGGCGCCTCACATATAAACCCCCGGCTAACTACTTGGGTCATCGCCGGCGCCTCACATATAAACCTTCTCGCATTTTCTTCTTATCTACCTTATGTGTATATTCTTTTCTGAGTCTTCTTATGCCTCAACTAAACAACTGTTGCCTTCCGATTCACCTAATTCATCTAAAAGGGGATTCGTTATCTTGTTTGTTGTTACCCTCCCACACGTGATAAATTAAAATAACTAGATATAATATTTACACATTTTCATAATTCCCATTCATACTAATTTACTAACCTATACTACAACTAAATTGGAGGTCGGAAGATTATCGTGATCTTGCGGCCTCCTGTCTTTCACACTAATAAATACGTTCAAATCCACTCACACACTAACCTATCCTAATCTAACTTGTTTGACGGGCCTGTGGAGTACTCGATATTCCTCGACAGCGACGTCCTTTCACGCATCACCTCTCACGCTAATAGATACATTCATTCTGGACAAGCCACTACACTTCGGAAGTATAGTACCAACGAAATGCCAGTGACCCGTCCCTCACATCATACTACAAATATATAACATATCTATACTGATTTGGTGGGCCTGTGGGTACTTGTTATTCCGACACAGCCACACCCATGCATACTTCGACATTCACGCAAATAAATACATTCATACAAATAGGAGGGATATACCACGTGTGGTGGGCTCACTGTTATAATCACTTAAATAGGTCCGCGAATTTTCACCTACACCTAAGATAAAAACGTCTTTGTCACGCAGAATCATTGCATATAATAAATCATGTTTATACATCAACCGGTAAATTATATATATATATATATATATAAGGAGTAATACATAATAAGTTCGTATTGAACCGAATTGTACTACTAATGATCCGACCAGGCAACATATTTATTATCCAACCTTAAGGAAAATTTTCATTAAAAAAACCTGTATATATAAATTAAGTCAACTTCGCTTGTTCATTCCTTTTTAAAAACTTTATTTGCGAAATACAATTGACAAAGATGAATTAAGTTTACCAATTACAATGATGTGACTTCACTGATTTCTAGGCAAGGAATGTTCTTACATTTTAAATTATAAACAATTACGTTTCCCTGGTGGGAAAGAGTGCTGATTGCAATTATGGGAATGCCACCTGCATCTTAGCATTGTAATCTGATAATATCCGATAACTTATATATATATGGGGGGGGGAGTATCAACTTACATAGTCTACCCATTTAATTCGGAAACGATTAAACTTATCAAAAAATGGTCTCCTGACCACAAGTATTTTTGGGCGAAAAATAACGTGGGCGTGGCCGATTTAATGTAATTTTCTCATCTAGCTGGAAAATGGCACTCAATTTGTTATTCTAAATAAGAATCCAATAATTTTATTGTACAATGGCCTTCCTCGATTATTTCGAAAACGATGGTCTTATACAAACCCCAAGTTAATTTTTTGTTCGAAAAAGCATACTCCCTCACGTGTCTTCCGGCGGGCATAAGTCAGAAATGGTCAACCCTATCAAAATTTTACTTTCAGTAAAAATGGAAAATTATAAATTTCAAAATCAAATTGTACAACAAAAATAATGCCGTTTATTTAAAATAAAAAAGCTTGTGTCATTTCCCAGCTAGATGAGAAAGTTATGTTAAATCTGTTACGACCACGCTATTTTTACCCAAATTAATTTGGGGTTTGTATAAGACCATTTTTTGCTCAAGTTAAGCGTTTCCAAATTAAACACAGAAAAATCTATGAATGAATTCACTAATTTCGTGGTCCGCTAGATCAATTAATACATTACAATTAATTAAGGTTTTTAGTTGAGATGAAAAAAAGTTAATGGCACGAGCGGGATTCGAACCCACGATCTTCGGCTATATACGCCGCTGCTCTACCACTTGAGCTATCGTGACCTTGATCCACTCGGACATCAACTTCCTATCTCAACCCCACCTTATGAGTATTCCCCCCTTTTTTTTTTTCATCTCAACTAAAAACCTTAATTAATTTTAATGTATTAATTGGTCAAGCGGACCACGAAATTAGTGAATTTAATGATTAAAATGAATTTCTTCATTTCACTAAAGCTCTCCGTGGCCATTTCATTTGTCGTCGAGAATCCAACCCGATTACACGACATTTGAAAAATGGCAAAAAGGACGGAAAACTCATAAGGTGGGGTTGAGATAGGAAGTTGATGTCCGAGGTCACGATAGCTCAAGTGGTAGAGCAGCGGCGTATATAGCCGAAGATCGTGGGTTCGAATCCCGCTCGTGCCATTAACTTTTTTTCATCTCAACTAAAAACCTTAATTAATTGCTATGAATGAAGATGACGAAAAGACGAAACATCATATAAGCAATCAATACAAGAAGAATAGCGCGAAATTCCCAGCTACACGTTCTAATATTTGTTACTCGGACGTCGAAATCATCCTAGATTAACTTTCAACGCTAGCAGAAAAAAATTATCACTGATTTACAATGATTATTGGGGTTCGATTATAATACAAATGATTAACTTCTAAATAAATCCACTGTGTTTTCAGCAACAGCTTAGCATGTAAAGTCATGTAATTTTATTTCCTATAAATGAGTAAATGTTTACCGACTGTGTTATATAAAATAGAAAATTGTTAAGTTTTTAAATATTTGCATTGCCACGTTTTAAGATAATTTTGCGGGCCAGTAGCTCAGACAGAAATCTCTTCCACATTGGACTTATCGGCGTGTAATTTAATATTTGCCCTAGACGCGGGCCAAGTCACATAGTAGATAGGATTGTAAAATATGGACCTTTATGTTTGGGGACCCTGGATGTGGGTGGGAGAGTTAGCCTCTCTAGCCCTTTAACGGTTAAGTTTACGACAAAAGTTTCTATAACAAAAAGCAAAGCAAATTACATTTGGGACTGTTTGTTCGTAGAGATTTTTACGACGGGTAGAAACTGATAGCATAAACAGATTTTGTTATTACATCGTTGAAGAAAGACGTAAAAATTCTTTTTGGCTCTGATCCGATCTCGGGATTTGGTTTAAATGTGTTGTTACAAAAATTAAATTAATTTTTTTAAATTTTCCAACAACAAGGCAATGCAGATGTTATGCTTATTTACACGTTACATATGTTAACACGACCTAGCAGATTTAATTGGGTTATCGTAGATCGTAAATACCCTATTATCTAATGTCAGTTGTAAGTACGCTTGGATAGAAAGATCACATACATTTCTAAAAAGTCATAATTATAATCAACTTACATGGAATGTGATTTTTTTCAGAAATAACTAGTTCTTCAAATATACTCTGTCTAGTACCTATTGACACGCTAATATAACTAGAATTATATTATCTAACAACGCGTTTTGAAAACTATCTTAACTTTACGACGTATAGAAATTGATAGCATAAACAGATTATGTTATTACATGGTTGAAACGCCCTAAAACCACTAATTTCAAACTCTGTAAAAAGAGAATGGGAAAACCGCTGGGCTCGAAGAAATAGAAATAACCCTGCCAAACTGTGGCATGTTAAAAAGGAAGTCGGTCCCTGGTCCACGGAGAAAGGTTCGAAATGGGAAAAGGCCACTGACAAGGCTACGCATAGGTCATACGAGAATAACGCACGGGCACCTTCTGGCCGGAAAGCGACCGCGTAGGTGCCCGCTATGTAAGGATAGAATAACGGTCTAGCACCTCTTCAATTGCAGAAGGCTTGATGTATATAGACAATATTTTGGCATATCATCGGACCTGCGTGTAGTCTTGTGGCAGATCCCTGTTCCGGTACCTCAGGGCTATAGGGATTTTTAAATGTATATAGTTTCATGTGTTTGTGTTGTGTCTGTGTTTGACTTTATGTTAATTTATTGGAACGAATGTAATTTATTAGCATGAAAGGAAGGGGTGATTTAACCCCGCCCCGAGGAATATCGAGTACTCTGGGGGAGGGAATGTGATCAGACCTCTATGTTTCTATCGAGTGTTGTGTTTGTGTTAATTTATTGTAATGTAATTTATTAGCGTGAAAGGAATGAGTTGCTTATAACCTTGCGCCGAGAAATATCAAGTACTCTGGGGTGAGTGTATAACGTCTGGAGAGTAAAAGTAATTTATTAGCGTGAAAGGAAGAGGTTGCTTATAACTCCGCCCCGAGGAATATCGAGTACTCTGGGGGAGTGAATATGACCAGACCATTGTGGTAATATATATATATATTACCATATGATATATATGGTAATATATATATATATATTGTATGTTTTGTCTCTATTCTGTATTTGACAACCTGAGGTACAAACGAGAGGCTAGCATTCTAGAATATCAACGTAGTTTATATTTGAACTCAGAGTCAGTAACTGATTGAGATACACAAATGGCTGCAGTTTAAAACAAAATATGCGCTAAAGAAAAGAAAAAGAAGGAAAACAGGCAGAGGACCGGCGATGACCTCAGCTGTTTGTCGGCCCATAAACTTCCCACATATATACATCGTTGAAGAAAGACGTAAAAATTCTTTTTGGTTCTGATCTGATCTCAGGATTTGGTTTGAATATGTTGTTACAGAAATTAATTTTTTTTAAATTATGAAACAATACGGCAATGCAGACAAACTTTTGTTATGCTTATTTACATATATAAAGTTTTCTTACTGTTTTGGGATATTTTCCAATTGGGATTTTTTATTTTGAACAGAAATAGGGTTTTACTGTATTAAAGACAGAAGACTAGAACAAAATAGAAAATAAAATTGAAACCCTGGCACTTTTTACTTCTAGTAAAACCAACCATTATTAATGTTTACTGGAGCTTTATTTTATAAATATAGATATTGCCTGCCATTCCGCCTGAATGAATAACCGGATAGACTCGTCTATTGCCCTTCCGTAGTTGTAACACACTTTTTTTTATACTAGGGATATAAAAGGGGCCGGCGAGTATAAATTCTAATTGAGCGGGAGCGGACGAGTGGCTGGTGTTAGCCTTTATATTAGGGCATGATGAATATTTAGGAGGGGTATGTGGAGGCGACAGGTCTCTCGGCCCAGCACCTGAATAATTCTAGCTTTCGCGTCTCTTTATTAATCATCACGTCTGCCCCGAATGCGTTCAACAACGTTGGAGAAGACCCTGGGCTCGATAGTTATCAAACACCAGTACACGCAAAGTGTTTTTATTACGTTAATCCATAAGTTTGAACGTTGATATTATCTAATATCAGTTGTAAGTACGTTTGGATAGAGAGATCGCATACATTTCTAAAAACTTCATATTTATATTTTCAAAACGAAATAACTGATTGTAATGGGGATCCTAAATCTGTGTGGTCTGCAATAACAAAAAGCAACTAACGAAAATACAAATAAACATAGTGATATTTTTAGCGTGTGTGTGTGGTGTTTAGTGACCGTTAGCCAATGATTGTTTGGATATTCCATTTTCGTAGAAACTGTTGTTTTAGGCTTTTCAATAAATTTGAAGTTTCTTGTTCTGTTACTGGTTCAAAAAATATTGACTCGGACATTTTGCCTTTATGATCAATAACATAATCATATTTGTTGTTCTTTGTCGCATTTTTGGTTTCTTCCATAATCTTTAGTTTGATATTGTTGCCAACATTGGAAAAATATTTATTACATTCATTACACAAAATTCTTTCCTTCTTAACTTCAATGCCTTTTTGATTCATAATGCTAAAAAAATCATTTGGTGATCCTGAGGTGCGGTCTGGTGTGACATAGTGTAACGATCGAACATAGGGACCGCGGTAGCCGAGTGGTTAGCATGAGAGACTCTCACGCCGCGGTCGTGGGTTCGATTCCCACCGTCGCCTCTGGCCCTTTTTTCACGATAACCCCCCCCCCAATTTGAACACACATATAAGAATTCGTCGCCATAGCTAATATGCATAGATCATAACGCAAAAAAAAAAAAAATCTTAAGCTTTAAAAAGATCTTAAGCTGTTCATCGAGGGGGCCGCGGTAGCCGAGTGGTTAAGGCGTCAGACTCTCGGCTATTAGATCCCGCGGTCGTGGGTTCGATCCCCACCGTCACCTCTGGACTTTTTCTGACGCCTAAGGGGACCGGTGGCCGCAATTGAAAGAAATTGACACGGCACTCATCAATGGAAGGGACGGGATCGGATCTCAGCGACCCTGAATTTGGTCCCAACCCCCTTCAAAAATGAGTTTCTTCGATGGAAGAACACCGGTACAACGGGGGCTCAAGTTCACATTTGTGTTGCGAGCCCTCCCCCAAAATATGGAGCCGGGGATAAAGTACAATAAGCTGTACAGCTCAGCTGCAGTACTCAGGAGGGAACTCCTCCAGTCCCTGATATCCATTGGAAAAAAAAAAAAAAAAAAAAAAAAAAAAAAGCTGTTCATCATTTAGTGTGTAGGAATTCTTGGTGTACATAATAGAGTCTCTATCTCTATCACATTTATTACTTATGAGATTTTTTCTTGCAATCTACGGAATCATGAAGTTCTACATTGGCTGTTTTTGATCATTTTAATGCTGAAACTGCTAGATTTAAAAGGTAATGAACAGAAAATTTTCAAATTTGAACAATCCACTCAAATATATAAATGAAACGCGATAACAATAAAAGTTGGCATCTAGAAAATAACTAGTTAATTGAAAATTAACTAATTTTTCTAAAATAAAGTAATTTAAACGAGAGGTTTCATTAAATAACTAAATTGTCCATAGAGGGGGGAGAGAGATAGAGATAGTCATCATTTTAAAGAATAAAAAACATATTTCTAATAGCCAAGAATTGTGGGCAAACCATCTCGTAAATGACGAAATTAATAATTGTGCTTACAATTAAAAATTGATCTCCAAATATCGTAGATAATCGTTAGTTTCAAATATAATTTATATGGTTTTGGGAGTCTTAAGAAAGGCCTGCAATCACCCGTGTATCTAATTTTCCGGTTGATTTATAAAAGAAAATTTAAAGGCTTATTAAACTTCACTAATTACCAGTCGGAGGGGACGTAAGGAATGTGGGCCCTTTTTTGCTGGCCGACCGTCAAACTATAAGAACATACAATATCGAAACAATTGGCAAGGGATTTTCATAATTAGTCCAATAAAGTAGCACAGAAGAAAAGGGGGCCTGTTTCGGGCTAAGCTTCCAACACCAGTGGATTAGAAGCGGAATAATTAGCCCATCGATTAGGGGGCGCAATCCTGTGTGAGGACAAGTTGTTGATCCTTGACTAGAACAAAGGGACGTCAGGCATTATTTGTGCCAAGGGGGGTTTTTGGACTGTTGCTAAAGGGGGGCTTATTGCCGGCCATGAAACATTGGGGAAAATAGAAGCAACAGACGCACCCACGAATAGGGGTTGTTTCTTTTTTTATTGTAATACACGAGGAAAAGAGTACATTCATCATATTAGACACAGATTTTTTTATTCAGACGTTGAATATTTTTTAAATGGTCGTTAAATATATAAACGTATAAACGCATGTAATTTTTAATTTTTTTATATGAGGAATTCGAACATTATCAATCTTGAAGTTAGTCGGTCGGTATGAACTCGCAGGTTGAATTGGTCAACACTGGTCATCATTTAGGTCCGTTTAATTTTGTAGGTTGTCTGCGTATGTTGATGAGAACACTGGAACATCAATGAGATGAAACGCGTTTGTGTTTAACATAAACCAGCATAACAGACTATTTGAGAAGTATCCCAAGGAAGTATTCTTGGCTCGATCTTGTTTGTAATATATACTTAACTCATACTCCACTAAACCCAATTATATCTAGTCTTCCGCTTGTGCTAAAGACACACCTTCTGTCTACAACCAAATGATTGCTGTTTAAAGTAATAAAGGTAAATATTTATTAGTAAATGTTACCTTTGTTCCTGGAGTACCGCAAGGGATGGCTTATATTTTGATCATTTCCAAACATACAATATTCCAGTGTTTTTAACGTCACGCGAAGGCCGGAGAAGATTAAATAGGAAAAGCAAAATCATTGGATACGACCAAAATACAATTACCTTTACCTTAAAATCGCACGGATTAAATTAAAATATGTCTACTAAGCATTAACCACACTGAAATTTTCTTGGATGTATCCACGTGCAGGGTATTTAGGTATGTCCGTTCATCAATGTTTCCTTAATTTGCGTTATTTATATTACTTTCTTATAAGTAGATAAGTTTGTGTTTCCAGCAATAAAATTTGAAATACAACTAAATTTATATGAAAATGAAGTTTTAATACGTATAACCTATAGTATATATATATTGGAGAGTTTGTAAAAGGGCGCCAGCCGGGTGGGGCAACAAAAAGATAGAGAGTTTTCGCGGGGGAAAACCTCTCGGATAAAAAAAGGATTTTTCCTCTCTCTTCTCTCCTTGGGTCGGCCACGTGAAGATGGGCATGTGATTTTTAGTCTCTCGTAAATTTAAAAATTAATATTTTATGTCTCAGCTGAGTGTGATTTATGGGGAAAGTCTTTATCATAATTTTTTATTGTTTGTAAATTAATGTATATATGTTTTCTATTATTTATTTTAAATTAGACAAATTAACTTTTATTTAAATTTTGTTTTTTATTTTCTTGTTAAAATCTTTTTTTTCTGAGGAGATCCACGTAGTTACTATATACGATAAAACATATGTATTTTATTAAGGATCTTTTATTATATTATACTAAAATTAATTAAGGTTTTTAGTTGAGATAAAAAAGTCAATGGCACGAGCGGGATTCGAACCCACGATCTTCGGCTTGATACGCCGCTGCTCTACCACTTGAGCTATCGTGACCTCGATCCACTCAGACACCAACTTCCCATCTCAACCGCACCTTTTGAATTTACCCTCCTTTTTGCCATTCAAATGTCGTGTCATCGGATTGGATTCTCGACGACAAATGAAATGGCCACGGAGAGCTTTAGTGAAATATACTTCATTTTAAATCATTAAATTCACTAATTTCGTGGTCCGCTTGACCAATTAATCTATTACAATTAATTAAGTTTTTTAGTTGAGATAAAAAAGTCAATGGCACAAGCTGCATTCGAACCCACGATCTTCGGCTTGATACGCTGATTGAAAAATAGCAAAAAAGAGAGAAAATTCAAAAGGTGCGGTTGAGATGGGAAGTTGGTGTCCGAGTGGATCGAGGTCACGATAGCTCAAGTGGTAGAACAGCGGCGTATCAAGCCGAAGATCGTGGGTTCGAATCCCGCTCGTGCCATTGACTTTTTTATCTCAACTAAAAACCTTAATTAATTGTAATATATTAATTGGTCAAGCGGACCACGAAATTAGTAAATTTCATTATATTATACCTTTGAATATAGGAAAATTACAAATAACCAGGTAGTGATAACGCATTTCATGTATCCAAAATCCTTTTCTTTAGCAATCCTTAACAAGAATAAACAATATTTAAATTCCGTTTAATTGTAATAAAAACGACGAATGGAGACGTTTTTCCAGATTTCAAAGTAAAAGGCCTTCACTTCCGCAATACTCCACACATCGACCGAGCTTAGTCTATTATAAATTAGAATAATTATACGCTATGCAATGAATGTTGTATTTAAATGGAAAAATTGTGGTTGAGATGGGAAGTTAGTGTCCGAGTGGATCGAGTGGTAGAGCAACGGCGAATCTAGCCGAAGATCGTGGGTTCGAATCCCGCTCGTGCCATTGACTTTTTTATCTCAACTAAAAACCTTAATTAATTGTAAGATATTAAATGGTCAAGCGGACCACGAAATGGAAAAATGGAAAAAATTTAAGTAAAACAAAGAGAGTAGGGATTCAGTAACGCATTAACTGATAGACGTAGATTTACAAGTACTTACAGTTTCTTGCAAAAGAATACTTAATTATGTTTTTGCAGTATTCTTGTGTTTTTACTTACAGATTTCGATTTATTTATATAGTTATAATAAAGTGTAAAAGTGTAAGGAACAAAAGTATGATAAAAAATTGAAAGCTCAAATAATGTTACGAACTCAAATAGTTCGAAATATTTTAAAGCATATAGTAGTGTAAATTTAAATTGAAGACAGATAACAAGACGCGCTAAAATCTGCGAGAACTTCCCTGAAAATTGGGCAATTATAAAAATGGAATCAATTCTAGATTAAACGACGTACAATTGAATTTTTTTTATTATATGCTTAATGTTGCATGTTAATATAGTAAAAAACGTAATTAATGAACAAACTTGAGAATATTGTAAAAGCAGAATTTTTCGATTACTTTTTAGAGGCACTGAATATGAAAAGACATTTCCTATGATTTTATATGTAAAATACCAATACAGTAAACGTTAATGTTTAGAATTATTTAGTTAGAAAACCTATTAAAAATATCTATCCAAATTTGCTACCTGGCACGCAATTTCCTTTAGTATGGGCATTTTTATATAAAGAATTGACTTCTTTTAGATAATCAACTGACAGAGTCATGATACAAATTTGCCAAATACTTAAAAAACTTGTCGAGATTATCATTCAGCATGTGAGCATTTTTAAACATTTTGCACTATCCAAGATATAAAAATACGCAGTGGCAGAGGGTCATGTAGCTGATCCAACTACTATAGGAGTACGTAGTACGTATCATAAGCTTACAATTTTCAAAATAGCAGAAACACATCTTTTCTGAAAGTTTGACAAACAATATCTTTTTATACCATGGTAAGGGTATTTTCCAAGAAATACCTGACGTATTTCTCTTGATAAATTACGTTTAAAAAATAAGGGCCAATAAGAGATTATACTAACATTCCTATCAAGACATGTTTTTTCAAACTAATTGGAAGCGAGTATCTCTAGCCCAATCAGTTTTTCCTTTAACCAACTCCCACTGGAACTGTACCTTTATTGCGAAACTTACGTCTTGTCGTATCATGACAGACTTATTCGACTAAAATAACACAAAAACTTACCTAAAATTTAATATTTCTCTAGTGATCCTAGGAAACCCCATGCGAATATTGCTTTCCCAACTTAAGTTAGTTTTATTTAGTTTTTTTTACACTTAGATAAAAGAATAATTAATTGAAATATTTAATATGGTCAATTATGCCCGCTAAACTGTTACAGTGTTTACAACTTAACTTACAACACATATCGTGTTCGTAAAAAAATCTGGTAAACGCGTGTAACCGCAAATATTTAGCCGCATTTTCTTCTAAGCTATTTTAACTAGAACAAAATGTTATTTTTCACATTCCTTATTTATAGTTGGCCGTTTTTACGATTTAATAAAATAAAAACAATTTCCAAAATTTAAATGCTGTAGTAGTATTTAATTAATTATTTTTTTACGTATAAAGTGGATAGTTTATTGTGAAAAGTATTGTTATTCTCGATGCGGAGAGTACATGTGTCGTCCCGGGATTTTTGTTCCCTTTCCTTGCTTCATAAAACTCGTAAATTCACCTCCACTGTTACGTTTTTTTTAAATTTTGTTTTTATTAGGCTAGGCCATCACTCGAATCAAAGAGCTTTTCCGAAAAGATCAGGCTGATAAGAAACCACAGAAACCAACAGTTTCCTTCATTTAATCTATCGTAGTGCGGTAAACTTCATTGCACAAATATTAAAACTTTTAAGTTTTATTTCTTTGCTCCAAATTGCCCATTTTACAAGTTACAATATTTAACAACCAAACAACAACAAAATAATGATAGGCGGTGCAATGAGAACTTGATTAAGTCCGGCCTCTGACCCACTCTTTTAGTTGATTAAAAGAAATTAAATTAATAATACTCTAGTCGAAGTAAAATACTAAGAAAATTGTATAAAAGAGATTTTAAGAAAAGATGGGACGACCAAGACCTAGATATTACCCGTCTAAGTTTAAACACGTGCTCTCTGCAACATAACTTATTTTATTTTCCCATTGAATATTTTTTGGTCGTAGTTCTCGTATTTACTACTCTATATACTTTATTACTCCAAACCCTAAAGATTTTAAAATTTTGCACTATCTTTTATCATAAACCTTCGAAAGTGGGCAAAAAACGCGATCAGAACGATCATATTTTAAGCACGATCCAAATGGTTGAACAAACATACAAGTACAGAGTTGATAATTTAAGAATAAGTTAAATAACTAATAAATAAGTACAACCTGTCAGCTATTAAACTAATCCATGAAAGTCGTACTTACAATCTAACTATACAATGCTTTCAATTTTTAATTGAAAGATATAATAGAAATATTAACAAACCATAAGCTCCAGATTATGATCTAATTACAAAACGAATATTACAAAATTTGCCCCACAGAGGCTTACTATACTTAACATACCTATACAACGCTGTACTCAGGACCTCATATTTTCCATTGCAATGGAAGTTCTCTATAATTAAAATGATTCATAAGCCAAATAAACCTTCTGATCTTTCAAATTCCTATCGACCCATTTGTTTCCTTTCTATCCTTGCCAAAATAGTAGAAAAACTACTTCCCCGACGATTACTGCCAATAATTCAAAATTCTAATATTATTCCAGATCATCAGTTTGGGTTCCGCACATTTCATTCTACAACTCAACAATTACATCGTTTTGCTGACAAAATAGCCTCTTCCCTCGAACAAAAACAGCATTGCTTGGGTGTCTTTCTTGATATAGAACAAGCCTTCGATCGAGTCTGGCACTCGGGCTTGCTTTGGAAACTGAGGAACATCCTCCCTCATACGTACTATCTTATACTGACATCTTATCTGATGGATCGATTTTGTCGAATCCGTCAGGGAACTGAATAAGGGCGGGTGTTCCTCAAGGAAGCATACTTGGCTCTTTTCTATTTTCCATATACACTGCAGATATTCCTACACACGTTAACATTTCGCCATATGCATTCGCTGATGATACAGCGAATCTTACACGCAATTGGGATCCCTCCATTAACACAACACTTACAACAACACCTGAATGAATTAACAATATGGTTCACAAAGTGGAGAATAAAGGTAAACCTGACGAAAAGCACACAGATCAATTTTACCTTACGTAAAAATGTCTGTCCTGCGGTGAGTATAAATGGAATTCCATTGCTTACCACTGACCTTGTGGGTTATCTTGGACTTTTCATGGATAAACGACTGACTTGGAATCCCCATACAAGACTGAAAAAACAGCAAACAAACCGACGTTATAAATTGTAAAAAAGACTACTCGACTCACGATCAAAATTAGACCTTGAAAATAAACTTTTAATTTACAAGACAATGATTTGGCCTCTCTGGGCGTACGGTTGTGAAATGTGGGGCTCAACCAAGGATTCCAATCCAATCCAATCTAAAATTCTCCGTCAAATTATAAATGCTCCTTTTTACGTTACAAATTACACTATCCATAAAGACCTACACATCCTGTTTGTACATGAACTCATCAAAACCCGACGTAAAAAATTTCATCAATCACTGAACACACACAGTAATCTATTCGGAAATTTATCACTTCCAACCCTACCTGAAAATCCTTCAAGACGATTGAAGAAAGAGGCCCCGAGGACCTTCTCATTGTGTGAAGACTGAACAAGATATCAGTGTGAATGAGTGTTACCACAGGGCAACTTCTCCTACAAGAGCCTCAAATGATAATTCAACATATACGAACATATTTACTTAATACATCACTTGTAGTGGTAAATACCAAATAAAGGTAATAAAATTTTTTTAAACCTAAAAAATTGATATGTTAATCATGTCTGGTGTGTCGTAGGTTTCATAAAAACATTTTCTTTATCGTGACAACGTTTCGATCTTTATTGAGATCATCTTCAGGGCCTGGGATTTACAAATATTGTTTTAATTTAATCATAAACGTCAGCAGAAAGTACCAATCGGCTTGAAACATGAAAAAATCCTTCTATCTGTATATCCCGTTTTCCACAATATTCTATGATAGTTTTATTTATAAATTTTCTTCGATTCGCAGTTACAACAAGTGGTTAACGTTTACACTTTAATTACAACTGCAAATATGAATTTATTAATAGTGTTTGTACGTTGTGGATGAAACTACACGCGATAACTAATGCAACGGCGTTCGTGTATCAGTGGTGGTTATTATTCATTCCTGGTTTGTTTTCGCATAATCATTGCATTGTAACGCACGGCGGAATAATATATCCTTCAATTACAAGCCGTCACAATAGAGGTAATTAGCGTAATATCTAGGCTTTTAGTTTGATGAAGCTTTTCAAATTTAAACCAACATACAAGCGCGATTGTTGAATCGCGTCTTCATTTAAATTCAAACCGACGATAAAGAGAGATTTTAGGATTTTCTATTTTTAAAATCAGAAAACAACTTTTCAAGAAAAAAAAATTATGATTTTTCTTAATGGGCAAGTGGTCGTAAATGAAGATTAAGGAGAGCTTTTTACTCTCTCATAACCGCCTTCGTTTCGATATGCATAAGTCATTTATGTAAACAACGTTTGAGAGTGCTGTGGGGAGACCAGGGGGAGGATAATGAAAAGAAACTGCTGAGGGCTCGGTTGAGATGTGATAGGATCGTAAAGACTGCATTCACTAAATTACGGCACTGACTGCACCATAACTTACGTGCGTTACAAACTCGATGATGATTTTTCATGTTCCATAAATCATAAGTGCATGAGAAAAAATTATTACCTCGGCATTATAAATGTTTAACCTTTCATGCATAATGAAGAGGAATTTTTTTCATATTCAAACTGTTTATTCTGATCATTAATCGCAGT
Source organism: Cimex lectularius (assembly GCF_000648675.2). Classification (NCBI taxonomy): domain Eukaryota; kingdom Metazoa; phylum Arthropoda; class Insecta; order Hemiptera; family Cimicidae; genus Cimex; species Cimex lectularius. The sequence continues at coordinate 2,028,666 of NW_019392649.1, read as the reverse complement.
GTTTTTAAATTCTTCTTATTAAATCCTTATAAAAAGAAATTATGTTGAACATTCAAATCTACTAATCATATTTACAATTAAATAAATTCATCAATAAAGAAATTAATTGCATTTAAACGATTATACAGTTAGCTGTTAAAATTTTTAGTATTAAAGCATGGTGATTTCTGCCACGAAGTTTTATGTTAGCTATAGTGACTTGTAATAATAATAATAATGCTTTATTAAACTTAAGAAAGGCAAAAAAGCTAATTTTGATTTCAAAGCATTTAAGGGCATGGATCGCGGATCCGTCTGCCAAAGGTCGTTGATTAAACAATCAGGAACAATAAAATAGACAATAAAATAAAAGTTATAACCTAGGCAATAAAATGAAAAAAGGAGAAATAACAATTTTAAAATGCGAAGGAGAGAATAGAAAAACAAGCTATACAATACAAATTAAAAATTAAACTCCTTAATTAACTCATATCTGTAGTTCCATGCATGCCTAGCGTAACGAATTAAGCTCCTCGAATTTGAGCCACGCAAAAATCGTAACAGGTCACGGTTACAACACAGCTGTAATCATAAAATATTCAAAAATAAAATTTTTAAATAAAACTTAAACTTATAAAATTATGAAAAGACGTCAACAGTGCTTCTTATATTTTACGTGTTTTTAATTTTTGACAAAAAGTAAATTGAAAAATTTTTAATCAAAATCAGTTTATGCATTTTCGATTTTGAAAAATATAAATCGGTAGATGAATCTTAAATATGTACGGATTCAGCAGAAATGAGTGAACAGTGACAGTAAATAAAATAATCTTGCCATAATACCATTACATTGTTTATAATTTTTTAAACTTTTATGTTCGTACTACGGTGATTGAAATTATATATAAATTGAAATATGTATAAATATAATCGACTGTTTATGAAACTATTTTTTCCTTTTTTTTAGGAGGGTTCACAACAGCGGAGGTCATATAAACCCTCAGGCTGGCGGTGATTTTGAAGAAAAGCCTATTTGTAAGTAATCGGGTTCGAATGCAGGGTTGCTGGATTCGAACCGGGCACCTTTACCTTACAGTGATTAGCTCCGTGTCAACGCCTAAACCGTTGCGGCCACCGACGCCCCTGAAACTGTTTTTATTCTACTAACTCGGAAATACATATGATTGATATCATAAATTTCGGAACTGTAAGTATATATTTAAATTTGGTAAATTTGTGAGCTATTAATAATATTTCTAAAATACTAGATTGATTTTGATTAAAAAATTTTCAATTTATTTTTCGTCAAAAATTAAAAACACGTGAAATATAGGGAGCACTGTTGACTTCTTTTCAGTATATATTTAAATTTGTGAGATATTAATAATATTTTTAAAATCGTAGACTGATTTTGATTTAAAAAAATTTCGATTTAGTTTTCGTCAAAAATTAAAACACGTGAAATATAGGGAGAACTGCTGACGTCTTTTCAGTATATATTTAAATTTGGTAAATTTGTGAGATATTAATAATACTTTTAAAATGGTAGACTGATTTTGATTTAAAAAATTTTCAATTTAGTTTTCATCAAAAATTAAAAACACGTGAAATGTAGGGAGCACTGTTGACGTCTTTTCAGTATATATTTAGATTTAGTAACTTTGTGAGATATTAATGATATTTTTAAAATCCTAAAGACGGTAATACATTTGTCGAAAGCATGACGCGAAAACTGATTTCTTTCCTTCAAAATTGGTTTTATCGTCGATTTTGTAATACAAAGTTATGAACATACATAAAATAGTAAGCCTTATATTACATTTAATTGAGGTTTTTAATTGAGATAAAAAAGTCAATGGCACGAGCGGGATTCGAACCCACGATCTTCGGCTAGATACGCCGCTGCTCTACCACATGAGCTATCGTGACCACGATCACTCGGACACTAATTTCCCACCTCAACCTCAACTTTTGNATATATTTAGTGTATATATATTTAGAAGTGAATAATGTTAATAAAAATGATAAGCTGGATAATTAATTAACTTTATAACAGGTTTGATTCACGGCGCACAAGGCCAACACTTCCGCAATACAGGCGAGTCGGGCGAGTTTACGCTACATTGCAAATTTGACAGCTTGGTGCTGTTTAACACAATTTAACTTACGATAAACTAGAAAACTAGATAAATCATGAAACAGCTTCTCCAGTTATGTAAATACAGTATTTTTTAAAGAGATTTTTTATAAAAAAGTTTCTACGTAAACTCATGTAACTATTGGATTTTCACTCCGAAGGGTTTACACTCCCAGTTCGCTCCAAAGGTCTCTACGGGGAGTTCACCTACCCCGTTATGTGCCGGGTCACTAGTAAGCCCTCGAAGCCATATGCCCAGGAGATCGACGCTTCCCAACCAAAGGGGTTAGTCTCCGATTGGGGCTGTCGACAGCTAGGTCATTTCAGCCGCAAACGGATACTATAGTCCAGCCAAATACGAATTAAATTCTACAAGTCAGTCGCACAAATAAATACATTTTACATGAATACTTGATATTCCTCAAGTGACCTACACACGGTGTTAATATTCTAATCTAAAATCGTCGATAAGGTACTTTTTTAGGTATTTTATAGGTACTTTTAAAGAGTCGATAGGGTACTTTTATAAATATTGTAATTATAGTTCCCAAACGACCTCTTCCACTAACGCTGTCATCCTTCTTTTGTCATGTTCTTAACCGCTCGCTTAGTGTCAGAAGTCCTGATCGGACCGGTCCATAGGGTGACACGTTCCGGTTTTCGTCGCCTCGTTCGCACGTTTGTTACCCTCCAGATCAAGTGTTCAGGGATCAAGACTATAAACCGTTTTTCCGAACTTGATGTATTTTTCTAATAAGAGAACGCCGAGTGGGTTCGCATGGAACCTGTTTCGTAAAGCCTAAACGTAAAGCTTTCCTAGGATTGCACCGCCCCCAAAAGCCATCCATCAAATCGGGTACAATTACGCCGTGTCTACTCTGCAATGAAAGGGCAATGTCCAGAAGGTAGCTACTCCCACGATATACACGGCACATTCCACATCGTCGCCGATCTCGGACCCGTCTGTAAAAATCAGACGAAAATAGGCGTATCTATTTCTAAGTTCAAAGAAAAACTTGGTGGTACACACCCGACTTGGGCAATTTCGCCACGAGTACGGTCGGAAGATCCAGGGTGTATCGGTTTGTAGCCCAGCTGAAATACTGCCCCCAGCGCCAGTCCAGCTCTCCCTAAGTCTTCACAGAAGCGAATTCCGAACGATCGCATCCGGGAGCGAAACCTAACGTAGACAACTCTGTACGGGCACTTGACGATCGTCCTAGCCAATGGGTGCCCGGGCTTGGCCAAGAACCCGGCCGCGTCACTGAGTTTAAGTTGCTCTCGTGAGTTCGGGATTCCTAGGCCTCCAACCATCAGCACAGACTAGGCTGGTTCTGAACACTCCGGAGATCATTTGCCTACTAAAATAATCGTAGAGCTGATATGACGGAGTTATCAAAGTTTCTTTAGTCCCCAGAAAAGAGCTTTTTCTACTTTTGTCAGAAACCCGCGTGTGTTCGCTAAGCTACACGCTGTTACATTGTTGGTCGCTCATGAGATTTTATCTCACATGTATTTTCTTTATTAACATTTTTAAGTATTTAGATTTTTTATCTTGTAGCATTATTATTATTATCCAACATTTACATTGGAGTTCATTTAATAATATTTTATCTTAGGGGTTAATTATTACGTTGCAAATATAATTATAAATATGGTAACCTCTTCTTTATTTTTTAAATTTGTGTTGCGGGTATAATTTGTCTAACTATGGTTTCCACCGACAGTATTTAAAACCTCACTTGTAACACACTTTGGCAAACTGTAAGAGTGGCTCAAAAAAAAATTGGAGGAATAAATATTTAGAATAATATAAAATAGCGATCAGTCTTAGGTTAAAAACGAAAAATGTTTATATTGCTTCACGGCGCAAAGAGCAACACTTCCGCAATACTCGCAAGTCGCGCGGGTTTAGTCTATTATCTGACAATTGAGCTCTTTAACAAGATTAATCATTTGAGATAACTAGCCAAACAAGATAAAACGTGAGACAGTTTGGCCAATTACTTACAATATTATTTTCATAAGATCTTCTAAATCATTTCCTCCATATCCTTATAAAAATATGAACATTCCGAAAACAACAACATTCCGGAATTAAATTGCTGATTCGAAAGATTTATCAAAAATCCCTTAATTCTTGAAAACCCCAAGAAGACTCTCGTTAGAGATGTAAGAAAGTATTTGAATATATTTTCTGTGATAATTGTGATATTTTCTGTGACGATTCTCACAACTATCGTCAAGGCTTTAGTATTTTTAGCCAATTTAAAATCCTTTAGCGACATTTTTACGCGAAAAATGAATCCTGATAATATGTTTTAATCATTGTGTAAAGGTGTGGTACACGCACCTGGTCATTACAAAAAAATTGATTATTTTTTCTAAAAAAAAATTTGAAATGTTGATTCAATCTATTATAAAAATATATTTTTAATATATTAAAGTATAGCAGTTACATGTATATTCTTCGGAAATGAAACACCATCCCATATTTAACATCTGAATTGTTCTTTAATTTAAAAATCAAATCCTTGACAATTATCAACCCTGATCTATCAGTTATGTAATCCAACTTTTTGAAGAAATAAAATAATTTTAAGTTCACGTATTGCTTTTACACCGACCGGAAGGAGTAAGATTTTTCAAGACCTACTGGAATAAAGGTCAGTAATTGAGATACTGTTTTTCAGCAAGTCAGTTAGTTAAAAATATACTATATTTTCTAGAATTGTACAATTTCAGACCTTCTAACACCGTTGGCTTAACGGCGCCAGTTGAAAATGTATTTTACAGACGTGCCTCGTAAATCGGCCAATAGCAATTTGAGTTTAGTGTGTTCAAGTGTAAACAAAAAGCACTTTCATTCGGCTAATTGAGCTAGAATTATAGTTTTATATAATTACTTTGGTGTACAGTGTTCCAATTTAGCAAATGTACATTTACTCGTATGGCTTGAAGTATTATATTACAAGTATGAAATATTATTTATTAAGAAAAAACACGAACGGGAATTACAAGGGATAATCCTGTTTTGTTCGTTGAACATTAAAGTAAAATATAATTAGAAATGCTTCACCAGTGTCACGTGTCTTCTCAAAGTCTATCCAACACAAGAGTAAAAATAAAAGATGAAATTATTATTATATTATTAGTTTTATTTAAACTTTAAGTTCAACCTACAATTACATATTGAATAATCAAAATAATGATTATCATTGATTAATCAGAAATCGTGAGATGCGGTCTGGTGTGATGTAGGTTTCAGAAAAACATTTCCTTTATCGTGCCAACGTTTCGATCTTTATTGAGATCATCTTCAGGTCCTGGGATTTACAAACATTGTTTACATTTAACAAATACATTTAGGATGTGGAAAAGTGAATTTATACATAATGCAAAAAAAAATTTTTTTCAAAATCCAACATATATAAACATAAACAGCAAAATCTCACTGGCACTCCCAACACGTCATGCAAGAATGGCACAATTACACAGAAGACAAACACTTTGAGTGAGTAGAAATACTTTGATTGAATTTAAAAAAATGTATATATCTGTATATTTTGTATTGTATAAATTCACTTTTCCACATCCTAAATGTATTTGTTAAATGAAAACAATGTTTGTAAATCCCAGGCACTGAAGATGATCTCAATAAAGATTGAAACGTTGGCACGACAAAGAAAATGTTTTTCTGAAACCTATCTCACCAGACCGCATCTCACGATTTCTGAATAATTATCGATTAACGGTCACTAATCACCACACAAAATGATTATCTTTTTTTTTACTGTTTGCTAGTAATATGTGAAAGTGAGGAAAAAATAAAAAAGTTTGTATTTTTTTTAAATATTGAGTGTTTATTAATAGTCCATAAGTTATATTAATGGACATAGTTAAACCCGGAAAATTAGAATAAAAATATATTACAATTTTTATAAAATCAAATTCACGTGGAATCTCTTAGTGGTATATTGTTATCTATGGGTTGCATGAAAAAGTAATAGTTTGTATACCTAAATCAGGATTAATATTGTAATAATCGTCTACAGTAGTGAAATTATAATTGCTGTACAACTTAAAAAAACGTGACTATAAAATACCTAATACAATAATAGTAATACCATATCTAATTAATTATTAAATATATTGGGCGTTCATACTTTATCATCTAGTCACAGGAGTTTCAAAACTTATTCAACAGTTGTATCACAGTAAACATAAAATCTTAAAATTCCTAATTGTATTATTTATTTATCACGAAGTTGTTTAATCGTTCAACGGTACATATTTAATATTTTTTTATTTCCTTATAAATATTTAGAAATGTGTAGTTGGCAAAGTATCGTAAAATCATGGACCTAAATGTATTCGCTTTATGTAAGTTTATTTATATTTAAAAAGAATACAGATTATACAAATGACGAAATAGAAATGTGTTCACAGAACGGTTGGAAGTGAGTAGTAAGTAGAGAAAAGGTGAAACTTACAGATGTTGTTATATCCGACACCTAGGAAGGTCATATCTTTTTCGAACAGTAGACGTAGAAAATACACTTCGAGTCACTAATCCACTCCTAGACGAAAGAGTTGGCGAGCTACATGTGATCTACTGGCGAAAGTGGTGCTACGTTCTTTGCTACTGCCGGCTAGTAACTGACTGATTTCAACCCCCGGCAAATCCACCCCAGCGCAGGCGTTGCCCCCACTACGTCGCAAGGCCGACCAAAAGCTCAGAGGATTTGTTTAATTAATTTCTTTCCGATCGCAGCCTCGCCTTTTGAGATACGGTCTGGGTTGTGTGAGGATTCCTCATCAAATTAGGCCGATCCTCGGTGCCAACCGGACCGCAAAAAGTGATTCTCACCTTGCCCCGGGGAACGGGGAAAGTCCGAGCACCGGCTGCTACCACAAAGAGCTCTTTGACGTTTGTCCTAGCGTTTATTTTTTCGAGGTCCGACCGCAGTTTCGCCCCTTCATTTCGACTACCACAACGGACAGTATAAGCCACCTAGGTTGAACATTTATATACTTGTATACATTTACTACCCTTCTTTTATTAAATTGATCTAATCTAACGTAGTAGCTCATGTTAATAAAGCTGATGGACAAAAAGTCAAATTTACAAACAATTTAAACAACGTTACACGTCATAATTTGTTTCAAAATGTATCCCTTTTTTCCTTTTATTTATTAGAAATGTTCTTACTAAACCGACTATTAATTTAAAAAATTATATATATAATTAATTAATAATTAAGTGATATTTAACATTATAGATCAGGGTTGGACGCAATGGTTTAGGCATTTTCACAGCCACAGCGCTCTCCTGTAAGGTAAAGGTCCTGGTTTCAAATCAAAAATTCTGACACTTCGAACCCCGAGGTGTTATGACCATTATTTAAAAAAATTATATATACATATTCTAATAAACCCATTGGTACACTAAGATTTGATCCCACCCCCTTCACAACATCCTATAAAGTCTCAACGGACTATAAAGGAGAGGAAGAACACAGGAGAGCATCAGATACAATGATATTGTATACAGAAGGGTCAAAAACAAACGAAGAAACCGGATCGGGCATTTACTGCATAACTCCAAAACATGAGCAATCAAACTCATTAGGGTTTTGAGGGGGGAGAGACTCACTTCGGTCTTTCACGCAGAAATACATGCCATCAATGCTTGTGCCCTGGAAAATCTTAAAAGAGGTTATACTGGCAAAACAAACCTCATAAGATCAGATAGCCAAGCAGCCATTAAAGGATTAGCATGTAAAAGAAACACATCAAAATTAGTCAGTGAATGCATACAAAATCTCCAAAACCTGGGGAAACACGATAACTTGATGATATCTTGGGTGCCAGGGCACAGAGAAATTTTGGGCAAGGAGAACGCAGACAGACTGGCTATGGGAGAATCTGCAAGACCTCTCTGTACTAGGGATTACAAAAGCAAATATAGAATCCTCCATCGCAGAATGGATCCAAACAAAAGAAAAGGAGAAGTGGATAAACTGTAGCTGTGCTTGTCGTAGTAAACTTATGATGAAACACCCCTCACAAAGACTGGTAAAATCACTGATGCAACTGGAGAGGGCCAAACTCAGAGGAGTGGTAGGACTACTAACCGGTCACTGGCAACCGAGAAAACATCTACACAACATGGGCATATATAACGATGGCCCCATCTGCAATGAGGAGAGGAAAGCCACCCATATCGTCTTAGAATGCGAAGGAACAACTAAATGGAGATTTAACATAACATACGAAAAAACTTCGGGAAGGAAGTTGTAGCAGCGACAGTTCTGAAGAGATGGATTAAGTCTACTGCACTGAACTAAGGACATGGAAGGTACAATAAGCCAGAAGGCTGCAGTTTTTATCAGCTCGATTTGAGTAAATTTCATTTAATTCAATACGAGTTAATTCGTGGACAATATTTCTTAAAAACTATCCTGTTGTAGTCTAAATTATTTAATTTTGTAATCACTTCGAGCCGCCGCACTAAATTTAACCTCCTCCATCAGAGTACATACATGAGATTGTTACACGACGAAGCTAAACGGCTCCCTGAAAACTTTATCAATAAACTGATGGAGCATAGAAATCTTACATGCCAAGAAATTGGAAGGTTTCCTACGAATACCATTTGGAAGCACAGGAGAATAAAACATATATTAATCTAATATTCAGCTTAATAGATTGGTAAAGATGTGTATGTGTGTTCGTCTATACACACTTCAATTTTGTAAATTATGTATACAAACGTGTATATAAATGTACAATCTTTTAGTTTATAAATGTATTTATCTCATTTGTTTTTTATTTATTTATTTATTCAATTATTTACTTATTTATTTAATTCGATTGTAAATTATGTATACAAACGTGTATATAAATGTACAATCTTTTAGTTTATAAATGTATTTATCTCATTTGTTTTTTATTTATTTATTTATTCAATTATTTACTTATTTATTTAATTCGATTAAACTTAAATTGACTATCCTATTTATTATGCCAAGTTACTGTTATATTTTATTATTTTTATGTTGTTATTATATTTGGACATATAATTTACTCTTCTAACATCGCTAAATCTAAGTAATTCAATATGTACCTAATTTCATTTTGCTGATATCCTATTTTTGTGGGTTTTTTGTAATTTTACACGAGCACAATATTGATAAAACCTTTATATTTACATTAGGGATCAAATAGATCAATTATTAATAGAATAAAATAGTGCCCCGCCACATCCCCTGAAACATAATGGAGTGAGTTCTATGTAAATTTATTTCAAATCGAAAAAAAAATCTGTGGGGGTGAATTTTTCTGAGCTCATTTCTCATCTCCACTTCTCAACGATAAATAAAAGTTGGCGTGTTGGCCAATTAATATATTGCTTTTCTTTGGATTTAATGGAAAGGTGGCTGAGCGCTTAGGGTTGGTTGACTCGTATTTGCCAGGCTAACTTTCCTGGGTTAAAATCCTTACAAAGCCCATGGTTTATTTAAATGATAATGGTATAAAAAATGTATTGCAAAGTTGGTATTTGGACGTTAATCCCTAATGCGTTATGATGCATTATGCAATCCTCTCCTTATTTGAAACGAAATGTATAGTAATTTTTGATACAATACCACTGCTCTCATTTGTACACTATTTAGATCTTTCCATAAACATTGTTTATAGTTGACCTGCTCTTATTAAGTTTTTTTAATGCTAGTTCTTCCACCCTGTCTACACCACTTCCTGGCTGTCCTAGGTCCCTTTCCACGTGAGCGTCTCCACGTTTGCGGTTGGGTATTTTGGGTCGCCCTAGCGAATTCCATTCCACTTTTCTCGACGGCGCCATCCCTTTTTCCCAGTGCATGTCCTATCCATTTTCATTTTCTTTTCATACTTCAGCATGTACGGGAAGCTGGCTGTATTTTTCCACAGCTCCGCATTTCTTATTTGGTCAGGCCGCAATATTGCGAGAATCCGCCGTAGGCAGCGGTTCACAGCAACCTGGTCTTCACGGTTTTGGAGACTTGTAAGTCTCAAAGCCATATAAGAAGACGGACTTAACATTAATGTTGAAGAGCCAATAGCGGATATATTGTATAAATACACAATTGACTTTTCTAATTCTACTCTTCCCATTATCCTCAGTACCTTAAGTATTAAATGCTAAGTAATCAAATGCTTCAAAGTTGTCTTCAAGCATCAGCGGGCTATCCGTTCTAGGATTTATGTTCACTTCTTTTGTTTTATTGGCCGTTATTTTGGCTTGCAAGCGTTCATCCTTGCCGCCAAGAGCCAGATGAATTCGGCAGGATCAAAGTCTTAAATCTTTCGAGGGAAGAGCGCATCAATACATCCAATTTCAGGATGAAGAAAATGAGTAACATGATGCATTCTTCCTTAACGCCTGTGTCCAAGTTGAACGTACCGAAAGCTTCCCTTCATTATTTGCTTAACATAGTACTATTTTATTGATGGTAATTTTATTTTATTACAGTGAAATTGTATTATTCTAAAGACATATGACGTGTAAAAAAATTTATTCCAATTTGCCATGATGACTCAGCCACCACATACAAATATTGATTCCTTTCTATTTCTCTTCGTTTTCACATTTTTATTGATTTTGCGGTTTAAGGGTCAATATTGTTTTCTAAGAGACCAAAATGTTGTACGTAGGGCGATTATTAACTTCCACTTTAGCCCGACCATTATGGAATTGCCATTCTACATTCTGAAAACTTTTATTGACACTCTTGTTGTTCCATTCCTCTCCCCTTTAAAATGAACATGAGGTTTGACAAGTTGATATTGCATAACATTCTGACATTTTCCTCCATCGCGGAATATTCCCAATTTTTTATTATTATTTAGGAAGATGGTTTTCAATCTTATTTTTTCTTACTTAAAATGTCCTCATTTTTATTTTTTTTTTAATTTTTATTCATTGTGATTTAATATCTCTTCCAACGTACAATGGAAACTAAACTCAACAATCATCATGATAATTGGTTTTGTAATGTATTATTTTAGGCTAAGCAGTTGCTGCAGCTTTTCTTCAACTGAAAACTGAGCTAAAACGAAATATAGAAAAAGAAGACAAGTACAGATTATCAAGGGATCTCAATGAGATCTATTCATTAAAGTGAAGAAGAAAGTGATTTAATTAACAAAACATATCTCAACAAATTATATTTAATTATCTAATTAATTTATTAACTTAATTAACAAATTAACCAGTTTATCCTTTGACCTGATTGATATTTATTGGAATAATTAGTGAATCCTTATCTATTTTGATATTAAGTTATAATTTAATTAATTTTTTCATATTGGTTATTTGTTTCGATATTTCTGAACAAGTTGAAAAAAGAACCAAAAATGTCAGTGTGAACAATAAACAAACTACAGATTCGAAAACGAAACTATCGGAAAAAAGGATGAATTGAAATACCTGGATACAAAATGTTTTTTGATAACTGCAGAACAAAAAGAAAACAAGAGGAGAAGAAAACAGAGAGACTGACAGGCAGGTATGTAGATAAATAGATAGAAAAATAGACAGGGAGAAAGTGAGATAGAGAAAACAGACACACACAAACCAACAAACAAATATATATATATATATATATATATATATGTGTGTGTGTGTGTGTGTGTAAAAGAAGGTCGACGTTACATAGTAACGTCATACTTTTTTTAAGCACGTTTATATTTGTTTAAACTAATTTTGAAATTTGCCGGGCACTACCTTGACTCGATTGTTATGAGGGAGGTTAACGTGTAGAGTAGATAACAATTTAGGGGTGCATTGTTGAAATGTTGAAAATCTAATACAAATAATAGCTCTAATTGTCGTTTCTTTTGTATTTTTACAGGTAAATTTGTATTATAAAAATTTTATTTACATTTGTTCTTAGTAATAAATTACTTTTGTATTTTTACAGAGAACACAATTTGGCTTATTATTTCATACCACAAATGCCTAATAAGATTGTGTATTTTCTTTAAATTACACATTATATATATATATATATATATACATCTATTTATCTACATACCTGCCTGTCAGTCTCTCTGTTTTCTTCTCCTCTTGTTTTCTTTTTGTTCTGCAGTTATCAAAAAACATTTTGTATCCAGGCTTTTAGTTTCAATTGATCCTTTTTTCCGATAGATTGATAAATAGACAGAGAGAGAGAGAGAGAGAGAGAGAGAGAGAGAGAGAGAGAGAGAGAGAGATAGAGAGAGAGAGTGAGTGAGAGAGAATGAGAGAGAACTGCAGCCAGAAACAAAAACGAACAAAGTTTTAATGGATTGTTAAGGTTTCCCGAGAAGAAAGTCTAGTCTCTAGAAGAAATTACATATCTGATAAAATTATTAAAAATATCCTAAAAAGCTCCACTATAAAAATAATTTTATAAAAAATAACTCGAGTCAAAGCGAATGTTTATACAAAGCAAAGAATTTAAAACACAGTTAACTTCAAATTTTCGGAAGCCGTTCCCGTTATTTTTTTTTATTATGGTGTTGCTTTGGTGAAATATTTTGAGTAAAACATTTCAGAGGTCATTCCTCATTGACACAAACTAACATTATCTATAGTTCGTTGAACGGTTGGATAATTACTAATCCCACCCCTGGGACCACCTACCCCCTCTGTTTGTTCAAGGATCCACGCACTGGTTGTTTTCACATCCTCTTCAGCATATATGCTCTGTAGGATTTACTGAGAAATAGGAGAAATGTTCGAATGTTTCTCGTCAACACTAATTTCAACAAAGTCCAATTCAAAACAGTGACTTAAGCGTTGTGACAATTATTAGTATACTTATTTATTAAACTTTATAGATCTACTATTAAATTAACGATGATTTATACAGAAAATATATTAAGGTTTACACGTTACTAATCAGTGAGTTATTTCATTGCTTGAGTTTAGACGGTTTGGATTGATTTTTGTTTAAATCTGCAGCAGTTATTGATCAATCATATTTTCTCATTATTTGTTGTCGAATAATTGTAAATATTAATCAATTAATTAAGGTTTTAAGCTGAGATAAAAAAGTCAGTGTCACGAGCGGGATTCGAACCCACGACCTTCGGCTTGATACGCCGCTACTCTACCACTTGAGCTATCGTGACTTCGATCCCCTCGGTCACTAACTTCCAATCTCAATCCCACCTTTTGAATTTTCGGCGACAAATGAAATGGCCACGGAAGTATACTTAATTTTAATCCATTAAATTCATTATTTTTCGTGGTCCGCTTGACCAATTGATATCATTCAATTAATTAAGGTTTTAAGTTGAGATAAAAAAGTTAGTGTCACGAGCGGGATTCGAATTTTCGCCGAGAATCAAATAGATTACACGACATTTGAAAAATGGCAAAAAGGAGAGAAAATTCAAAAGGTGGGGTTGACATGGTAAGTTAGTTCCCGAGGAGATAGAAGTCACGATAGCTCATGTGGTAGAGTAGCGTTGTATCAAGCCGAACGTCATGGGTTCGAATCCTGCCCGTGACACTGACTTTTTTATCACAACTTAAAACCTTAATTAATTGAATGATATCATTTGGTCAATCGGACCACGAAAAATAGTGAATTGTAAATATTATTAACTTAACTTTTAAGAATAATCTTGTTTACCAAAAGTTCATGCATGTTTTATTTAGTACTTTACTTGTTTTAGGCCGTAGAGCATTTCGAGCATTTCATTCCATTTTCAATTTCTTACTACACCCACGTCTTCATAAATTTAAAAAACGCGCACGTTTATGTTTGAATATCCAATATTTGAGTTTATTTGCTCGGTTGGAAATGGGTTAGAGACGCCCGTACGGCTGTCAACCAAAATAAATGAATATGTACACAAGATATGAACCAGCCTAAACACGAGAAATATTGACGCTTTCTTTAAATATTTTTTTAATTATCTTAGATAATCAGCTAATTGATAAATACAAGGAGGAGGACAAAAGTTCTATTAATGGGCCTTGCGAATAAAGCTTTAAGACCAGCTTAAAAAAAACTCTATCTAAAGATTTAGTATTTTATTCGTTATTTTAACACCGTGAGAGAAAACACATTCATAACTATAATTCACACCAGGTTATTTTTACAACCAGGGGGAGGAATTCATATGTTTGTTACTAATGCTTTTCGTCCCCTCGGGTTTGGAGCGTCGCACCCCTCTTCATGCCATTGAGGGACTGCTTCTTGCCGATTGGGGCAAGATGGCCCTGTTTACAATGTCAATATTAGAAAGACTAAAGGCAAACTTTCCTGCAGTGTAAGAAAAATAAAGTGTTTCGCTAATGCCATTTAGACGTCTTTTCTAGACCCGATAGCAGCTGCAAAGTATTTCATTCGGGACAAGTAAAACAAATGGGGAAAGTTGGTTTTGTAACAATAATATCTGAGGATTAAAGTGTATCTCTGTGATAAGTAATAAGACGGAACGGAATTAACCTTAAAAGTCTGGCGTTTTTAGGTCAGGTTATATCCTAGACATAATATGCAGAAGCTGCTGGCCGGATTAGATTTTCGATCCGCTCTTTTTCACAAGACTTCGCCCAAGGACTAGGCGGTACAACGGAGCTAAGGTCGTGATTTTCTTCGGAGTTTATGGTCTCGAAAGAGATTGCAAAACACGGGCATACTGTATGCACGACGGATAAGATAATGAATTTTTTTGTTGTTGTAGCCAGATCCAAAAAAGACTGCAGTAAAGATCCGCAACCATTACTAAACATTATTGTGTGTGATTAGATTAGAAACCCTTGGCATACCCGGGAGAATTGTGGTTTTGATTGATGATCATGGGGGAAGCGCACGACTCCCTGTTATAATATTAACGGTAAATATGATTTGCGTTTAATCTTTGTAAAATCGTCTTTTCACGAATGATTTTCATTCTGCTTCCGAGCAAAGAATTGGTACTGAAGAGTTCATCTGTTTTCTAGAAGTGCAACTTATAAATTCATAAAATAATGTGTGAAAACCGTCAAAACCAACAGAAAAAACCTCTAAAAAAAACGGAAAATTAGTAGGTTAATCCACGGAGAACGGGTCAAAAGGGATAAAAATGTAAACGCCCATATTGATAAAGATACACATAGGTCACACAAGAACAATTCATGGGCACCTATTAGCAAGAAAGCGCCCGTAGGTACTTTTTATGCAAAATAGAATATCGTACGAGTACATTTTAGTTTAGACTATTTCCAGGCACACAAAGACAACCTTGTCTCAGTGTCACTGAAGCCATGAACACAACGCCAACTGCGGACTTGGAGGTGTTCGTAAACCTTTCATCACTTCATATTTTAATTCAAAAAGTGAAGAAGCAGCCCACAGGCTCATAAATAGCAACCATCTGCAAGAAAAGGTCATGTATTTAAACGATGGAAACAGAGGGAGGAGATACAGGCAGAGGGGATATTAGGCCTGCCAATCAATGCTACTACTCCAAATTACAACTTTACTAAAAAGTACAAGGTACTAATACCAGAAAGGGAAGAAAGAGTCAACGGAACATCCACTAAAAAAATTTCAACTGGTACACTAATGATTTCAAAACTGACAAAGGCTCAGGGGCTAGAGTCTTCGGAATGGATTTAAACGGATCAGTTCATTGATAAAACAATGTTGAGGTCGTTGTGGATAGTGAAGTTAATGATATAGTAAGGCGCTTTGGCGATTTGAAGGATTGGATGTGGTGGATGTTGGTCGGCTTGGCAGAACCCCACAGTTCCACTACGTATTGCCAAAGTGGTCCCTGTAACCCTTGAATAACGGTTGCGTCTCGACGGTCAAAACGAATTTTGGTCCTAGGAGTCTTTGTAGTTGTATTCTGTTAAGTCTTCTGTGGGGATTCTAAGTCAGTCTGCTGACTAGGTATAGTCCTAGGTATTTGAATTGAGTGGAAAGCGGTATCTTTTTGTTGTTGATGTACAATGGAAGGCAAGACTGTTTTTTCAATGTGACGTTCACTTAGTAATTTTTTTAATCGGCCTTTTCCTCCACTTTTGCTTATAATTATAGTCTGGATGATGACCATCGTAACATAGACTGCTACACAGAAGGATCACTAATCAAAGGAAGAGGGAGTGGTGCAGAAATCTACATACCAAAATTAGGAATCAGCATCTCCTCCCCTCTTGGCAATAACACCTCCGTTTTTCAGGCGGAAATCTGGGCCATCAATGTGTGTTGTAGAACACTTATGGAAAAGAAGAAGAAAGAAAAGAATTAAGGGAAAAATATTAAAATCTTTTTTGACAGTCAGGCTAGTCTTAGGGCATTGCAAAAAGATTTGTCAACCTCACGACTGGTGGAGGAAACTATAGATCTTATCAATAGAATATCTTTCAGGTTTGAGAATAAGGTGACCCTTATTTGGGTACCAGCACATAAAGGACACAATGGCAATGAAAAGGCGGATGGCCTAGCCAAAGAAGGCTCTAATACTGCGTTTGTCGGGCCACAACCGCTATTACCTCACTCTATGAGCATAGCGAAGGAGAGTATCAATAGCTGGGGCATGAACAATTCAGGAGTGGAATTTATCCCCCGGACACAGGCAATCGAAAGAGTTTGTTAAGGCGATCAAACCAGCAGAATCAAAATGGCTATTCTCTGTCTCAAGGAAGGGAATTAGGAGGCTGATAGGTATTCTGACGGGCCACTGCCCACTGAGAAGACACCTCTTCGTAATGGGTATCCTACCAGATCCCTTTCGCCGCTTCTGGGAAATAAAAGAAGAAACGGCAAGGGACTACCTCGCAGAGTGTGATAAGCATGCTAGGTCTAGATTCGAAATCTTTAGAGACATCACCAAATCACTCCCCGAGATAAAATGAGCCAAAATCTTGGGGTTTGTGAACAAGTCCAAGAGGTTTATGCAGGACACGTGAGCTAACCAAGTCCCGAACCTTTTAGGGATGGGGTACGAGTCTACCCAGGCATTTAACCCCTCGGGTCTTGGTCGCCCACCCTGCATAATATATATATATATATATATGTGTGTGTGTGTGTGTGTGTGTGTGTGTGTGAGACCTGTGGTCAATTAAATTTTTATCGCTACATCCCGATATCTATACAAGCATAAAGGAATCGGTCAAAATTGTTTAATTAAGTGTAATACAAATAAAGCAAAACATGTTAAAATAATTAAAGTATGAATCCATTTAGGTTTTAGAGGTGACCAAGTTACTTCTTTCAATTAATTATTCTTTTTATGTAAGGTCTTGATTGAGATAAAAAAGTCAGCGACACGAGATGGATTCGAACCCATGACTTTCGCCTCAATACGCCGCTCCTCTAACCACTTGACTTACCGTGACTTGATCCACCCTGACACCAACTCCTCATCTCGTGACACTAACTTTTTCATTTCAACCAAGACTTTACATACAAAGAATAATAAATTTAAAGCATTAACTTGGTCACTTAGACAACTAAAACATAATTGGATTAATATTTAATAAGTAAAACGAAGTATAACTTCACTAATAGCTCCCTGTGGACAATTCATAAATCGCTGAGAATCGAATCCTGATTACACGACATTTGAAAATGGCAATAAAAGGGAAAATTCGAACGGTTGTAGGTTGCGATGGAGAGTTGGTATCCGAGAGGATCGAAGTCACGATAGATCAAGTGGTAGAACAGCGGCGTATTTAGCCGAAGGTCGTGCGTTCGAATCCCGCTAGTGACGCTGACTTTATCTCAACCAAGATCTTACATTAAAAAGAATAATTTATTGAAAGAAATAATTATAGTGTTTTATTTAAAAACTATAGTGTTTTCGAATTCTTTTGCCAGCTTCTGTCCTGGGAGGTTGTTCCACTGGACTTATTAGGGGGTACCAGTAAAGGTAAAATATCTGGAATTTCTCAACTTTATCGTATCGCTAATATATACAAACGTGGTATTATATAGAACAGCGTAGATTTTGAAACAGCATAAAAAAATTTAGTTTTCAGCGGTTTAGTTTCAATTGAAGCCAGTCCAAACTCTATTAAGTCGCATCAAAGTATACAATACTGTTAATAAACTGGCACCTTAGGCTTTACCTTAATCTATTTTTATACTCCTCTGAAAATTTAAACGATCGTCGGCTCTAAACAAAAAATAATATTTGGTACAAAATCGTGCAAAATCTTGATTGTTAACGATGATTAATATGAAACGGCACGTATAAAAAAGTGATACAATTGGGCTGGGCTGAATGTCTAAACGCAAATGTACGCCATAATAGCAACAGAATAATAAAATCCTCTAAGCCAAAAAAAACCCATAACCTTAATTACTTATCGTTTTATCCTCGTCAGAATCTACATTTAAATAAATTAAATCCAAAAACGGACGTATCCTTAATTGGCGGACGGGTTAGCATGCAGAACACTTTTCTATCTCGAAAGCTATCTCGCGAATAATTTTTCTGTATAGTTATGCAAACGAGTCAAGCTCTTCACACACAGGAACGTAAAAAGGAGGGAGATACGCTCCCGGCTAAAAAGAGCTGGCTGTTTTGGGAGCTCGAACAGTTGTAAATGGACTGTTCCAACCATGGATGGGTAAAACCAAGGAAAAACAAACCAGAAACCGCTTATCTTTTTACCTTTGATTCCACGATACAATGTAACGCCTTACAATATTTTCTAGCTGAACATACAGTCAGAAAATCCCATTTAGCTCCTGGTTAACATGCAAAGGTAAACATGAATAAAACCCCATTGTAAGTTTCAGTAACACCAACCTTTGTTGATTCCCTTTGTCGCGAATTCTATTAAATTGTACATGTGTGACCCCAAGGTTTGCTATATTATTTAATAGATTTGACTTTAGTTGTTTTTTTTAATATAAAATTTTGTTTTCTCTTTGCTCCAAAATATTTCCAGAAAAATAATATTAATAACAAACAAAATAATTTTAAAATTGACAATAATATAATACAATCCATTAGATTTCATGGTCCGATTGACCAAATATCATTTTTCAATAAATTAATCTTTATGTAATGTATTGGTTGAGATAAAAAAGTCAGCATCACCAGCGGGATTCGAACCCACGACCTTCGGCTAAATGCGCTGCTGCTCTACCTCTCTCGTTTGTCGCCGAGAATGAAATCCTTTAGACGACTTTTGGAAAATAGCAAAAAGGAAGGAAAATTCGAAAGGTTGGCTTGAGATAGGAAATTAGTGTCCAAGAGGATCGAATCCCGAAGTCGTGGGTTCGAATCCCGCACGTGAGACAATACCTTACATAAAGATTAATTAATTGAAAGAGGTTATTTGGTCAATCGGACACGAAATTTAATGGAAGTTAATAATAACTGTGATATAATTTATATTGATCAGAGAAAACAGTCGCTAGCTAGGCGAATAGACCAAAACCGGGCTGGTTGCACTAATAAAAGTAGACAGGTTACAGGATTATTAATGCATAGCATAAAACCAATTTTTTTTAAACAACACAGTCTTTACATTTTGGATAGAGAGGAGGTATTGGAGACAAAGAACAATACCTACGACAAAAATAAAAAAATTGTATATTCATCATAAGTCTAAAAATAGTAATCTTAAGATAGATTCACTTAGGACTTGTATGGTTTACTCCATTATTTTAATTTTTATAAAAATGAAGGAAACCAATCGAAAGTAAGGAGATCAAACTTGTTCTGGTTTAGATTGGATGTTTTCATATTAGTTAAAATATAATCTGCTCAAAAAATAGTTAATTAGCTCTGATCTTAAATTTGTCGCTCAGGTACCACCATTGTCATTATTAAATATGACTCCTTAAGTATTATGCATAAATTTATAAATATTTATTTTAAACAAAATTGATTAACCGTTAGATGCCGTTAAAAGGCATTCCATTATTAATTACTCCATTATTTATTAAATAGATTAATATTCGTTCTTTGAGGGGTGAGGTATTTTCACCTCAAAGAAGCCGACTCGTCTTAAAAAATGAATTTCTATTCCTACTCTCTTCCGCACCGCTTCAAAATCAAACAAATGTTAACAAAAACATTAATATCTCTCAATTTAATCAATATCTCAACACGGCACATACCAGTGACACATTTACATTAAATTATAGAAAACACACTTTAAGTGAGTACAGATATTTTGACTAAAACAAAAATTTCTGTTTTTTTTTATCATTGTATAAATTCGTAGTTATATCTTATAAGTATTTCTATAATTTAATCAATGTTTATCAATCTCCTGAAGATGATCTCGATAAAGAACGAAACGTTGGCATGATAAAGAAAATATTTTTCTACCTACATCAAACCAGACCGCATCTCACGATCTCTAAATAATCGTAAATTTTAAAATGATTTTGTTAATTGAAAATTTGTAAAACTTATGCGCCGATGGTGGCGTAATATGCGTTGAAAGCGTGGCAAAATTATAGTATAGTTATACGTTGACCTACTTTCGATCCTCTTTAACTTAAGAATAAATAAATTGTAAAATCTCTTTGTAAATAACAGACAAAATAATTAATAAAGTCTTAAATGTTAACGTTTCTTCGTCTTTTATCCCTTCCTCGAGGCAGTACGGCAAAAATCGATCTAAACATAGTTAAAAATAAACGAATTGAACTTTTCTTTTCTATTTCAACTTATCGTAAACTTAAAGCTCAAGAATCTATGGAGATGTGTATTATTTACAGTATATCGTGACACTAAAACCACGATATCTAAAACGAAACTAAAGTATTATATTTTATGATTATATGGATTATAATTTTATGATAATCTTGTTACTAATTGTTCCAATAACATAATCATTTTGTTTGGCATATTAATAAGTTGAAACTCGAAGATATTAATGTTCATTTCACTTTATTATTCAATTTCACGATCAATTAAAAAATATTAAAAAACATAATAAAATAATCTTTTTTTGTGTAAGGTTTTGGTTGAGATGTAAGTGTTATTATAGCCACATAGCCGCAGGTCGTGCGTTCGAATCCCTCTCGTGACACTAACTTTTTCATCTCAACCACAACCTAACATAAAAAGAATAATTATTTGAAATAAGTAATTGGGTCAATTAGATCATTAATGGATCAATAATGAAATATGTACATATTACTTTGTGTAGGATTTTGCTTTCTGAAACGCCACATGTACTTCATGAAAGGCAATTGGTCGGAAGGAGTGGGCAAACCCAGTTTGTCACGTTTCTCTATAATACCGTACATGTCCGTCGGATTCTTATCTGAAGAACGTGGTGGCCGGTTGATATCGTAATAGTAGCTACACATTTTGTATAACTGTAGACACATAAGTACGTGCAGTATGGAGTATTTCTGTGAAAAGGTATACGCTGAGAATCAGGGTTCCTATGAAGAAAAAAAAAATTCACTATACATTATTTGGAGATCGTGAGATGCGGTCTGGTGTGGCGTAGGTTTTATATAAAAAATTTCTTTTGTGTCAACGTTTCGATCTTTATTGAGATCATCTTCAGGATCTGGGATTTATAAACATTGTTTAAATTATACGAATACATGTAGGATGTGAATAAATGAATTTATACAATGTTAGAAAATTTTAGACTCAATCAAAGTATTTGTACTCACTCAAAGTATTTGTTTTCTGTGTGATGTGTCATTCCTTTATGTCGTGTTTTTGAGTGTCAGTGACATATTGATGTTGTATGTTTATATAAGTTGAATTTTGAAGAGGTTGGGAAGTAAGTAGGGATAGAAAAACATTTTTATGTTAGGAAATTATAGAGGAAATGTTTGTATATCTTTATGTTCTTGATATACAATGATGATACCCAAACATATCCTCCATAATAATCACTACTTTAAACACATAATCAACAACTACAACTCAACACTAACACCATCCACTATTACTAATAATACTACATCAAATCTTTCAAATACAGACAAACCAATATACATATCCATGCCATTCATTCACGGCCTATCACATAAATTAAACGCATTTCTCAATTCTGATAACTTTAAAATAGCTTTCACAAACTATAAAACGATTCGTACACTTTTTCCAAAATTAAAGATCCCACACCAGTAACAAATAAATCTGACGTAACTTACAAAATCAATAGTTTAAATTGTCCGGCAACTTACATCAGAATTACAACCCCATATCTGGAAAAGAGTGTAAAGCAAAATATCTATGATTGCAAAACTCAAACAAAATCCTACAGCACTGGCTACCCACCACTTTGAACACCAACACAATTTCGACTTCAACAATGCAAAAATATTACACACAAAACAAAACAAACATAAACGTAACTTTTTAGAAATGGTGTACATCAACATGGATAACCACAGCATCAATTACAGAACAGACACCTCTAAACTCTGCCGCAGCTATGCTAATATCATTAATCTAATTCAGCATACATATATCATCATCATCACATCACACAAAGCATATAATATAACATATAAAACAATCATTCCATTCCACACATCAAAAATTTGTACATAGTCTAATTCTTCAACAATTTGGTTTCCTTCCCCTAATTATCCCCGTCTAATATAATCCTGAAAGAATTATCAGATCGAACCATTACCCACGTTTTTTCTCATTGTCGGCTCGGAAGTAGGGATAGAAAAACATTTTTATATGCGGAGTCGGCGTCTTTGAGGTGAAAGAAGCCGACAATGGGAAAAGATGGGTAATAGCTCGGGGATAATTAGAGAAAAGATAATAAATAAATTGTTGGAAATTTAGACTAGAAATATTTTATCTGTGGAATGTAATGATTGTTTTATATGTCATATTATGTTTTATGTGATATATGTATGTTATTGATATTGGAATCGATTAATTAAATTAGCATAGCTGCGAATAAGTTTACATGTGTCCGTTCTGTTGTAATTCATGCTGTGTTTATCTCGGTTGATGTAAATCATTTCGAAAAAGTTACGTTTCTGTTTGTTTTGTTCTGTTCTGTAATATTTTTGGATTATTGAAGTCAAAATTATGTTGGTGTTCAAAGTGGTGGGTAACTAGTGTTGTAGGATTTTGTTTTGGTTTTTTATAATCATAGATACGTTGCTGTATCCTCTTATCAAAATAATAAACAATTTTACATAAAACAAACAATTTGAGTGATACAAATACTTCAATTGAGTCTAAAATTTCTAGCATTGTATAAATTCATTTTGTCACATCCTACATGTGTTTGCATAATTTAAGCTATGTTTATAAATCCCAGGCCTTGAAGATGATCTCAATAAAGGTCGAAACGTTGGCACGATAAAGAAAATGTTTTTCTAAAACCTTCGTCACACCCGACGGCATCGCACGATCTCCACATAATCATTAATTACAATTAATTAAGGTTTCAAGTTGAGATAAAAAAGTCAGTGTCACGAGCGGGATTCGAACCCACGATCTTCGGCTAGATACGCCGCTGCTCTACCACTTGAGCTATCGTGACCTCGATCCACTCGGACACTAACTTCCCATCTGAACCCCACCTTTTGAATTTTCCCTCCTTTTTGCCATTTTTCAAATGTCGTGTAATCGGATTGGATTCTCGACAACAAATGAAATGGTCACGGAGAGTTTTAGTGAAGTATACTTCATTTTAATTCATTAAAATTCAAAAGGTGGGGTAAAATTACCTATTGTATTATAAACATGAAAAGATAATTTTAATTAACTGAAAATCTACCATCTGCATGTGTAGCTAAACGTCAAACATGGCACCATACTGTATTTGAAAGTGAGTGATATAAAAGTTAAAGATCAACACTAATCCGATGGGCAATCGCAGGATGGAAGAATTAAAAATTTGTAGTTACTACATGAAACACCTTAAGCAATTTATCCTGTCAATAAAAATAAAGGAAATTTTATTCTTGTGCTGTTATTACAGAATTTCGATATACATTTTAATGTTAAAACCAATGTTGTTTCACTGGTGTTATTAAAATTCTGATTAAGGCGTTAACCAGAACATTTTTTTCAAATTCAGAAAAAATGTGAAGAGAAATATTAACATTAGTTAGCTACAACCGGCATCATTTATTTTGATATTAATGTTGTTTTGCGTTTTGATATGATGTTAATTAAACGTATTAAACATTAATAACATAATTTCCAACATAATACATTTTCACATATGATCGTATTTACAACAGAAAATAATTTTACTTTATAAATTAGTCTAAACTACATGCGGTGAATTTCAACATCAAACAGACTAATGACCCTAACGAATAAAATTTGAAAAATACCCCTGTGAAAAACAAAAATATTTTAAGCTTATTTGATTAAGCATCGGTATACCGTGTAGAAAAGGGGATTGAAAATAAACCAACCAGCAGTCCAATTAAAACTTTAACCGTGAACCTTCCAATAAAAGAGAAACCGCAGGGGTGCAATTTTGTTAAAATAAAGAAAGTAATTGCTTCATCCAATTGCACGGCGAGCCCCTACAATATTAATAAAGAAGAGAAAGGATTAAAGGAAATCTACTTTTCTACAACCTCTATCTTCTGAAAAAAAAGCAGTTGTTTGACAACTTTTCTGCATCCTGAGCCCAAAATCGAATATAGACTATAGACACAACACGGTCGAACTATAAAAAAGCCTTTCAGTTGAAAGACTTTTATAAAATATTAACGAGTTCGACGTAAAGATTGATTTTTAGATATTTTCGAATCCTTCCAGTGGTCGTGGTGTGTGATTTGACGAGCTTGGATCATTGCTCGGATCAATTTTGACGAAAGAGTGTAAGCAGTATTTGAGACCTCACGTTTCTTTTTATGGTTCCGTCCACCTTGATTGCGTCCGTACACAAGACCTCCGTAAAACTCTCGTCAATAAGTGGTACTTATCTTTCATGTTTTTTTTCTTTTACGTCGAAGGAAGTGGGAGATTTTGTGGTGTGTGTGTTTTATTTTTTCTCTTACTTTGATAACTCCCACTGAAAATTCGACATAACCGATCGTTTGATTTCGTAAAAAAATTATATTTAAAAAAAGCTTAACAAGTTTACTATGTTTTTAACAAAGTCAAGCATGACAGACTCCAAGTTGCCATATATGATAGATTTAACTCAAAACAATTTACAATATCGGTACTAATATTATATTAACACTGTTTTCACTGACTATTTGCCCCTTGTATTCCAATTTCGACATACAAAATTAGTTCAAACACGGGTTAACATAGCCTTAATTTGAATATCCTGAATACCAGCAAACACGACGTAACACTGTTTCACTCCAATTTATTGAAACATAACTTTGTAGCAACCATAACCTATTGGGTTGTCCGGAAAATAATGCAGGATTTTGGTATTAAACAAAAAAAAAGAAACTAGTTACTTTAAAGCAATGTTCTTTAATCAAAATAATTTCCCATACTCTCAATACATTTNTCTCTCTCTCTCTCTCTCTCTCTCTCTCTCTCTCTCTCTCTCTCTCTCTCTCTCTCTCTCTCTCTCTCTCTCTCTCTCTCTCTCTCTCTCTCTCTCTCTCTCTCTCTCTCTCTCTCTCTCTCTCTCTCTCTCTCTCTCTCTCTCTCTCTCTCTCTCTCTCTCTCTCTCTCTCTCTCTCTCTCTCTCTCTCTCTCTCTCTCTCTCTCTCTCTCTCTCTCTCTCTCTCTCTCTCTCTCTCTCTCTCTCTCTCTCTAAACTACTCAAACATGAATAGGGATATTTGTTATTGTATTCTTATTGTATTAATTTAATTTAATTAAAACCTATGCAGACAGGATCTGGCACCTATCCCCCGTGTCCCGCCGATTCAGTACCCGCCGCCCGCGGCTAGCTCGCAAGCCAACAACCCCCTTAACGCATTTCGAGGGACAAGGTAAGCGTTGTCTTTGCATCTTCGCTTACTCGCTTCCTTCGTCCTATCTTCCATATGCACCCAGAGGACCCTATGCACCACTTAAAGAGATCCTGCGCGCCAGGTAACATAATATGGTTCAGCGAGAGCATAGAAGACAGCAACAATTGGAATGCTGTTTTGTTTACTCATGAGTCACGTTTTTGTCTGTACGGTAGCAGGTGGCGAAGAGCCTACAGAAAACACGGGATGCGTACAATACCCTAGTTTGTGCTGTCTGGGCAGCGAAAGCAGGGAGAAGTACACTTCGGTCTTTCAAGCAGAAATCCATGCCATCAATGCTCGTACCCTGGAAAATGTTAAAAGAAGTTACACTAACAAAAAAATCCTCATCTTTTGAGGCCAGTATCAGATAGCCAAGCAGCCATTAAAGCATTAGCATGTAAAAGAATCACATCAAAATTAGTCAGTGAATGCATCTAAAATCTCCAAATCCTGGGGAAACACAACAACCTGATGATAGAAATGATAAATGATGGAGTGAGTGTGGTATTCAATACTTTTTAAAAGGATAGTTCCTACACACTTACTATCAGTAGGAACTATCCTTTTAAAAAGTATACAACCTGATGATATCTTGGGTGCCAGGGCACAGGGGAATTTTGGGTAACGAGAAAGCAGACAGACTGGCCAGAGGAGGATCTGCAAGACCATACATAGGCCCCGAACCTATTCTTGGGATAACAAGTACAAATATAGAATCCTCCATCGCCGAATGTATCCAAGCAAAACAAAAGGAGAAGAGGATAAACTCTAGCGCTAGACAAAGTAAACTTATGATGAAACAGCCCTCACCGAGACTGCCAAAAGCACTGCTGCCAATTGGAGAAGGCTAAACTCAGAGCAGTCGTAGGACTGCTTACCGGTCACTGGCATCTGAGAAAACATCTACACAATATGGGTACGTTATGTAAACAACGATCATCCCATTTGCAGATTATGTAATGAGGAGGAGGAAACAGCCACTCATATCATCTTTGAATGGGAGGCAACAGTTCAATGGAGGTTTAACCTTACATACGGAAAAACTTGGGAAATCAAATTGCAGCAGCGACAGTCAATGATCTGATACTTGTAAGAAGAAGGATAGAGTCTATTGACTGAACTAAGGAACTAGGAAGGTACAATAAGCCAGAAAGCTGCAGTGCTTGGGGAGTGCCTCTTGGTAGTATCCTTTTCTACCATACCATACTTCAGAAAGGCAGAATTGCTCATCAATATTTACAAAACCTGCAAATTTCTGTTCTGATCCTTCCCCCATTTTCTTCAAACCTCAACCCCATTGAGCCCATGTGGGATGGGCTGCAGAGAAGGTTTTTCGATCACCATCCGCACAATCATCACCGACCTGGAACAACTGAGTCCATCTACGGAGTGAAATTCTTTATGAAATTAGTGACAACCTTATTATCAGTATGCCTAACACCTGCATAGATTTTTTTTAGCTAAAAGAAGACATTATACACGATATTAATTGTTTAAAACAATTATTGTGACCAATGCACCAAATTATTGAATGAAAACCTTTTATTTTGTAATTTTTCAAAATCCCTTAATTAAATATTCCTTCAGTAAAAACATAATAATTTCTAATAAATTTTAATGCAATTTATTACAAAACATAAAATAAAAAGGCTATGGGAATTAAATACTATATAGTTGGCAATATCTCTATTCATTTTTGAGCAGTTTATGTCTTAAGATACTCTCATTATCTTTCTCTGGCTTTCTCTCTCTCTCTCTCTCTCTCTCTCTCTCTCTCTCTCTCTCTAGCTCTCTTTTCTCTCACTGTGATTACGTTTATTTCTTGCTCGCTCTTCTTAACACATCACTCTTTCTCTCTCCTTAACGCTCTCTCTCTCTCCCTCCCTTTCCCTTTCTCACAGTATTTCTCTCTTTCTCTCATTCTCTCTATCTTCCCCTTCTCTTTCTCTCGCTTACTCTCTTCTTTGTACGTTAATGATTAAGATGGTAACAATTTAAAACAATTGCTACCGTATGTTGAATTTAATTAAAAAAGTACGTCATTATGTTTCTTGCCGTATATAACAAAAAACATAAAACAAATTTGGTATATACATATATAAATATATACCAGATAATTAAGAACTATTAAAAGAAAGAGCAGAGATTTGACAAAGAGCAACGGCGTCGATGTGTTTATATAAAATGACAGTTAACATTTTTCAGGTAAATTTAACAACTTTTAGCTCTGTTAAGATTAAAAACCTGTACATTTTTTTATTTGTAGCGTTCACCCTTGAAAATCGAAGATTTGCTTACTGGATAACAACATCCGTGAAAAATAAGCAATAACAATGCTCCATGGCTTTAGATGAGAAAATTTGTATTCTGATCGTCAAAGTTCTTATCTAAATTTTCAACTTTTTTCAGTAAATGAAAGAGAAAGTTTGGCAGAAAACTACATCCACTGGCGCAATAACTAGTTAGGTTTTATTACGAAAGAAATTCGTATACAAAAAAAAACACAAGGCAATTCACTTCAAGAAACATTTGATAAGGAAACGAAACGCTTATTTTAACTAGAAGAGCGATCCGAAAATAATGTTTGTGGGTACAAATAATTGGATCTAATAAAGCGAAGCCTTTTAGATGAAAATCGTTGACCCGTGCAAATTAAGTACATACACGTAAAGAAATGACGTTGCAGAAATTCGGCATTGAGCTATGAGGCCTAACCGGGGCCACGTCGATATTCATGGCCATGAATAGTGACAAACGATATCAACATAACCGGCCTCTGCTATTCCGGTGTCACTAGATTCCTCTGACAAGATAAACATTTCGTTCCCCTGAACATCCCGAGGCCGTTAATTGATATTCAATATTAAATATTGTTGACCGCGATGTCAAATCGACAAGTAGGCCACGGTCGAGGTTATCATATCATTTCAACACACCAGCTCCCATTCATTTTGTTATTAATAAAAAGTGGACATAATGGGAACATAATTAATGTATTTTTTCAGTTGTAGACATAGTTCTGTATATTTTGATTATTAGCATGTAAAAAGCTTATATCCAAAGCCAATATCCAACAACTTAATAATAGTTTGGTTTCCACTTTGCCTACTCATATTGTCCTCTCGTCCTTCTTCCTTTCCTTGGCCCAGTACATTCAAAGCTTCTTATTCTTCGCCTACATACAATCATCGAAATCTTAAAAATCATCCACACTCATCAACCGCGGCTACCATCGCCACCTCCGTCGATCTTAAACAATACTACCGGGGTGGTTTCCATGACATATCCAAGGTTACGTTTGGTATAGCAAGAGGGCGATTTCTGCAAGCTAAAGGGCATTCTACCCTTCACATACTTCCTTATCTTCAAATCCTTCCTAATAAACTGATACTTCCAAATAGCCGAAAATAGGAAAAGATGGGTAATGGTTCGGCCTGATTATCCTTTCAGTATTATAATGGGGATAATTATGGAAAGAAAAACCAAATTGTTTCCTTCATCATGCCAACGTTTCGATCTTTATTGAGATTATCTTCAGGGCCTGGGATTTATAAACATGGATTAAATTATACAGACACATGTAGGATGTGACAAAATGAATTTATACAATGCTAGAAATTTTAGACTCATTCGAAGTATTTGTATCACTCATACTGTTTGCTTTATGTAAAATTGTTTATTTTTAGATAAGAGAATTAAGCAACATATTTATGATTGTAAAAAACCCAAACAAAATCCTACAGCACTGGCTACCCACCATTTTGAACACCAACACAATTTCGACTTCAAAATATTACACACAGAACAAAACAAATAGAACAGTAACCCATCTTTTCCAATTGTCGGATCCTTTCACCTCAGAGACGCCGACTCCTCATATAAAAATATTTATTTAGAAGAAATCTTGAGATGCGGTCTGGTGTGCTTTAGGTTACAGAAAAACATTTTTTTATCGTGCCAACGTTTCGATCTTTATTGAGATCATCTTCAGGGCCTGGGATTTACAAACATTGTTTACTTATAACAACTACATTTAGGAAGTGGAAAAGTTAATTTATACAATGCAAAATATATTTTTTATATTCAATCGAAGTATTTCTACTCACTCAAAGTGTTTGTCTTCTGTGTAATTGTGCCATTCTTGCGTGTCGTGTCGAGAGTGCCAGTGAGATTTTGCTATTTTGTGTTTATATACGTTGGATTTTGAAGGGGTGGGGGAAGGAAGCTAACGCCTTATACAAAAATGTCTTTTCTATAACGACATCCTTCCCCACCCCTTCAAAATCCAACGTATATAAACATAAAACAGCAATATCTCACTGGCACTCTCAACACGACACGCAAGGAATGGCACACTTACGCAGAAAACAAA
Organism: Cimex lectularius; assembly: GCF_000648675.2. Lineage (NCBI taxonomy): Eukaryota > Metazoa > Arthropoda > Insecta > Hemiptera > Cimicidae > Cimex > Cimex lectularius. The sequence goes on along the minus strand of NW_019392649.1, from coordinate 1,998,293 downwards.
CACTTCGAAAACTACTTCGATTCTCAACTGGAGAGGGGGATCCCCCGGTCTCGTCGGGTGTCCGTGAACCCTCCTCCTGTGAGGGTACCGGAGGAAAACTGGGTTACGGCACTCCCGGGCCTCGAGGTAGTACAGGGACCCGAACCCCGGAATAGCCACCGGGGAGGCTGTCCTATCACCTCGTGTATAATGTTGTGGTGCCTAGTACTGCCAGCTGGCGACTGGATGGTTACCGTGCTGGGCATCGCTAAACCGTTATTGAAATAATTACACAACTTGTTTTTATATTTTAACTTAAAATTATTAAGCATAAGCTCTCTTTCAAACAGATTTGTCGAATCAAAAAGAAAATAGGAAAAAAACGCCTCTTCCAAGTGATGATGATGAAAGTGATCAAACCACATAAGCATATACAAGCAGAATAATAATCTACCTTGTGAGAAAAAAAAGTTCTTTTTCTAGTGCAAAAGATTCAACCAAAAAGACCTCTGCGTACATACAAGACTGCAAAAAAATTTCTGGGTACATCGATGGGATTTTTTTAATTCCTATCAAACTGCCGAAGAACTTGATCTACATCATGCACTATTATTATTCAGAAATCGTGAGATGCGGACTGGTGTGATGTATGGTTCAGAAAAACATTTTCGTTTCGTGCCAACGTTTCGATCTTTATTGAGATCATCTTCAGGGCCTGGTACATACAAACATTGTTTAAATTTAACAAATACATGTAGGATGTGGATATAAGTGACTTTATACAATGCAAAAAAGATTAAATTAGTTAAATTTAAACAATGTTTGTAAATCTCAGGCCCCGAAGATAATCTCAATAAAGATCGAAAGGTTGGCACGATAAAGAAAACATTTTTCTGAAACGTACATCAGACCGCATCTCACGATATCTGGATAATTATCGACTAACGGTCACTAATCACCACACATCATGCTCTATAATGGGATAACTGTTACCATTTGAAAACAAACAGAAAACTTAATAAGCCCTGACACCCTGTTCGCAACTGACCATGAACGTTTAAGGAAAAATGAAGAAGAATTTAAATATCGTTGAGTATAATATCGGCCCTCGTGATAAATATTGTACTAAAGTGATCAGGGATGAAGCCATGTAGGTAAAAAAAACTTGTTTTTCTACTGTCGAGCTCTCCGCTGTATTTGACGCCTACCTCAGGACTTTAAAAAACTATTTAAAAAACTTTACAATCAGTTCGGATATGTGGTCTAAATAGAAGCATCCGGCCCTTTCTATTTGGACCACATGTCCGAAATGATTGTAAAATTTCTTTAAATAATTTTTCAAAGTACTGAAATTTAGATATCGTCGAGAATAGTATCGGCCCTCATGACAAATATTGAAGTAAAGTGCAGGTGAAGTAATCAGGAATTATGCCATGTAGGTGAAAAAAAGCAACCTGTTTTTCTACTGTCGAGCTCTCCGCTATATTTGACGCCTTCTTCAGGACTTTGAAAAACTATTTAAAATACTTTACAATCAGTTCGGACATGTGGTCTAAATAGAAGTAGGAGTTATCCGGCCATTTCTATTTGGACCACATGTCCGAACTGATTGTAAAGTTTTTTTAAGTAGTCTTTCAAAGACCTGAGGAAGGCGTCAAATACAGCCGAAAGCTCGACAGCAGAAAAAGAAGAATTTAGAGCACATCTTGTCACATTTGTCAGCACATCTTGTTCAACGATAGTTGAAAGTCTTGTCTCTAGTAAAACCCACAGTTTCCAAAGTTTTAAAATTAAACAAAAAAGTGTAGTATGTATTGATGTTTGTTAAGTAGTTCTATCCTGAATACATCAATCCACCATAAAAGTTTGGAAGAAAATCCTCATACAATCGTACTGTCAACGTACGACACCATTTATAGGACGAAGTGTTCAGTTATTGTTTTGCGCGTAACAACATGCAAGGAAAATTTTATCGTTATGACAATCGACGTTGATCAATGGTTAGTCGCCGATAAGCTGTGCACGTGCTATCGGACAGTACGTTGGTCCGTTATTTTCATATGGCATTTTTTAGGCACCTAATTTTTTTTTTCTTAGCAACTTTTTTAAACAACAATCAACCTACAAACTCACATAATACATCGTTCATAGTTAAAATAACCTGTGTTTAACCATACAACAAATTTGAAACATAGGAACACTTTATTTTTACGGTGAGAAGTAAAAAAACCCAATTACATGGCCCTGTAGAGCTGAATTAATCAAAATGAAACATAATTTTCTCAACATGAACGTCAAAAAATGTTCAATGTTGACTCAGAACAGGTCGACTGGTCTGGTCATATACCTTCTTCGTCTCGATTGTGACTGAATGATTGACAGTATCCTTATCAATCAAGGGATAAAACAATCTACTTAACGATGGTCTAATAAATTCACCAAAAGTTTCAAATAATGGTACTGGTGAAAATGATCCTATTTCTTGTCAACTTTCAGCCTTTTTTTGAACGGTCTGTTATCAAATTAAACGAAACTTGTCAAGAAATCGAAGCAATTTTTTTTCTGATCTATTCCCTGAATACTGCCTGTGTCAGAGCTTGCAAAATGAAATAATCTTCAAATAACTAACTAGCTTTATACACAGATTACCGGAAAAATAAAAGAATTTTACATTGAAAATAATTCACTAGTTTTCGTGGTCCGCTTGACCAATTAATATTTTTCAATTAATTAAGGATTTTTGTTGAGATAAAAAAAGGCAGTGTCACAAGCGGGATTCGAACACTCGACCTTCGGCTATATACGCATCTGCTCTACCACTTGAGTTATTGTGACATCGATCCACTCGGACGCTAACTTCCCATCTTAACCCCACCTTTTAGTGTCCGAGTGGATCGAGGTCGCGATAGCTCAAGTGGTAGAGCAGTTGCTTATCTAGCCGAAGGTCGTGGGTTCGAATCCCGTTCGTGACACTGACATTTTTCATCTGATATGCCGTACGTGTGATACGCCGTTGCTCTACCACTCGGACCCTAACTTCCCATCTCAACCTCACCTTTTGAATTTTCCCTCCTTTTTGCCATTTTTCAAATGTGTCATTTATTTTGATTTATCTCAACTAAAAACGTTAATTAATCGAAAGATATTAATAGGTCAAGCGGACCACGAAAACTAGTGAATTTAATAAGTTACAATGAAGTATATCTTCACTAAAGATCTCTCCGTGGCCATTTCATTTGTCGCCGAGAATCAAAATAGATTACACGACATTTGAAAAATGACAAAAAGGAGGGAAAATTCAAAAGGTGAGGTTGAGATGGGAAGTTAGTGTCCGAGAGGATCGAAGTCACGATAGCTCAGGTGGTAGAGTAGCGGCGTATCTAGCCGAAGGTCGTGGGTTCGAATCCCGCTTTTGACACTGACTTTTTTATCTCAACTAAAAACCTTAATTAATTGATTGAAAATAATATCAACAAGACAAACGACTTGAACTCTGAGACCCATCTTAACCGAGCTCAATAATTTCAATGATCTTTACTGTATGAACAATGTTCTAATCACTCCAGCTGGAAGTAAAAATCTTTTTGAAAAGCAATGGATCAAATTTCACTTCAACGGTTCCTTCTTCTTAAGAACTAGAAAGACCAAATATTTGTGCAAATGAAACGGGAAGAAAGTCGGTTTGATTTTGTAACATTTTATCATTAATCTTTTTTCAGATTTGACGTGAAAAACCTACTCAATTCTAAAAATCTGCACAGAATGCGGGTCGCTATTTTCAAACTATTCTTAGACAATACAGCCATTTGTGTTCGTACCTAGGATAAAATAAATATTTGATCTATAATATTTTTAAATTATGTAGATTCATTTTGATTAGCAATAAAAGCTAAATATGATTTGCTTATAATCCCAAGTAATAATCTTAACGTTTTTAGCCCGAACTTCTGGATTATTTGCCCATCTGAGATGGTAGAAGGCGGAGGTTTGACGAAGTTTCCGCCGGGTGGACTTTGTTCAACGCCCGAGGCGTCCCTAAGAAAAAACCCGTAAATGTTAATGAGGTGTATTAGCGGAAGAAACCCTTCTTACTAAAGTCGGATCCGTTAAGAGCTGAGTTGTGCACTAATGTAATTCATAGGGGCCGGACTCACCGCTCTGGCCCCTCAGGTGATAACTTACTAATAAAGTTACCGACGACTTAACTCCGGGATTGGGAATGGGAGTTAAAGGAGGAAGGCCCTTACTTTGGACTGCGTTTGCTATCTTAACACGTAGGTAATAGGGTAACTTGCCAAGAGCAACATTTGAATAGGAAGCAATCTCCCGATCCCTCTTAATACTCGACTTGTGTCTCCCTTCTCTTAACCGTTAATTTACACGACACGTAGTCCATCTAGTTTATTCAACTCAATCATGCAACCTTTTCCACATGTTTCTTACTCTACACGAATTCAAATTTGCATATCAAAAAGACAAGTATGAGAAAATATCAGAAACATGACGTATCGAGGTGAATCATACAGGAAAAGTAGGTTATGCCAGCGATTTAGAAAAGTTGGTAGGTATACATCATTTCGGTCTGCCTCCCTGGGATGGTCTGTCAGACGCGATTCGGCCATCTTTTGTGTCACCCTGAATCCTCTTCCTTACCAAAGCATATCGACCCTGTTAATTTATTTCACCGTCATGTCACAGGTTACATAAAGAAGACATCCTATAGTTTAATAATTTCAGCCAAAAGTTTTTAACCTTCAAAATTAATTGAACTAAGATTGTATCAAACCAGTCTAATATTAAATAACATATTTTCGAATTTAGTAATTAGTAAAGTAGTAATTTTGCCAGTTTACTCTCGCTGTCGACTTTTCAGCATAAATGTGACATTATGAGCATGGTGATGTCCACCAATAAACATGTCGAAATTCTTGCCCTTTGCGGACTCCCCGTTCTTTTTAGGATGAGGATTTTTATAGATCGCTCATAGCTCATTGCTTTATCGGATTATCGTATATATTGCAGAATTCAACCTCCACAAGCAGTCAGATTTCCGATCCTGTAACTGAACACTTGAATGTCCCATATACCTACAACTATACTCTAATACGCTACCTTCCGCTGATCAGCGCTTTTCCAGGACCTACGTGTGTCCGCTAAGTACACGGCCATTTTCTTCACACATTACATACAATCCGAGCCACTGATCTTCCGAATTCATCAAGAGCAACCGACACTTTGGAGTGCAATGGAACAGTCAGAACATTGGCCAACCTGAGCGATCGCCCAGTCTCCCTCAACAGAGGCATACTAAATGCGTTCAGAACTTACGCTACAGAGTTACGCTCCTTAGGCTGAAATTTTAGATTTATGAAGTGTCCCCTCACAAACACTCGCAGTAGGATCGCACGGCAACCCAAGATTTGAGATACATGAGTAGATCCTAGAGCGGCTGTCCCCTAGGCACTGGAACCAATATGGCCATTACGGAATCCATTTCCATTGCGAAAGTCGACGGGCATGGAGTGGAGACAATGTTGCTGTGACGTTCACCCCCATACAGTAATTGCTTCCTAAGATGATTGGTCCCAACCATATAGTTAAGCGCTAAGGAGCCGCTAATGCTCGTTACTTACAACACGCGAGGTCGTGATGGCCCAAAATGTGCAACGAGTCCTCTCCTATTTCCCTATGAATTTCATCTATGAGAGGGCAACAGTAGCCTGGGTGATATCCTGCAGGAACACCGCTTTTGAGGCGAGACTTTAGTCTCATTTTCTTCGTGCGTCGACCTTGTAGGATATAAGCAGTCAAAAAGTCAAACGCAGGAAATATGCAACTCAATGTCTCCGTCGTCCCTAAATTGGAAAGGGATACGGATCTTCTGGATGTATAAAAGAGGAAGAAGAATCCTTTTCAAGGCGACCGAGCGCTTCGAGTGCATATCCCAAGACAATCCAGCTCGAGGAATAAGCTCGTAACTGTGAGCTTACCTGGTCAGGCTGCGCACCCCATCTCGGAACATTCCTCTTTACCCTCAGACCTCTTGTATGGTGATAAAAGAGAAGGAAGAACTTTTGAAAAACCAACCCAACAAAAGGAGGAGAGCCACGATGATCGGAGAGGGCCGACGTTCCTATTGATCCACCTTTGGTTGATCCACAGACAACATGGAGAAATTTTATAAATAAAGTAAAAAGTTCATGTCATATTTACACTCCGAGCATATCTTTCGAAAATGTAGTAGAACAATTCCTATACCTAAATCCAACTGCGTTCGTTTCCTTCGGTGGTTATACTCATGCTGAACATGGACTCAGAATGCACGACTGAAACGACAAAATTTAAACAGAGGCTATGGTCCAACAATCTTATAGGACGTCAACCCAAGCGATCGAAGAATTGAATTCTGTTTCAAAAGAAGAAATCCGAACGCATAATTATTCAAAGCCTAAGAATCTTAAAGACCTTCGCAAGACCAAAGATGCCAAAACGCGTTATTAAGAGCAAAACTAGGAAATAATTTTTTTAGTTAAATTTTAAACTACCACGAAATGATTGTCCAGTATTTTGATGATTTTTTTTTCAAATCACGATCTCGTTTAATTTGTTTGCATTAAAATAAGTATGGTTAGTAAATATAATCCTGACAGCGCCATCAAGTACTCGGGTGTGTACTTATATAGAAAACTCCCATGGAATTCTCACATCGACAAGAATCTATCGGAGGGTACACTGAACTGCATGATAAACCGAAAGTCCAAACTAAAGCCAGAAGTGGGACTCCTGCTCTACAAGCCCCAAATAAGACCTTCGGTCGCGCCTACGGTCGCGAGGTCTGGGGAGCGACTTTCACTTCAAAACTAAAAAAGATCCAAATCCTGAAAACAAAGTACTTCGGATCGCTACGGATGCCGAGTGGTTTGTGCAGAATGCCCAGCTCACCGCGAGCTTCAGCTGGAGAGCATCGAAAAACACATCAGGACGAGGTTTAGGACGTTTCACACCACATCGCATCTCACGATTTCTGAATAATTAGTTTCACACAAAGCTTCCCCAGGTGCAGACAGCAGTCCACTTCAACCTAGCCAGCAGGGTGGCCTCCCAGCTAAGACCAAGAACATTGCAAGTCGTGTTGGGGTGAAATGTGAAAATCTCTGTGATATGTGATATTTCCTGTGATATGTGATATTCTCTGTGACAATTAAATTTATAATTATTCAGAAATCGTGAGATGCGGTCTGGTGCGATGTAGGTTTCAGAAAAACATTTTTTTTATCTTGCCAACGTTTCGACCTTTATTGAGATCATCTTCTGGGCCTGGGATTTACAAACATTGTTTACATTTAACAAATACATTTAGGATGTGGAAAAGTGAATTTATACAATGCAAAATATATTTTTTATATTCAAAATATTTGTGTGTGTATCTACTCACTCAAAGTGTTTGTCTTCTGTGTAATTGTGCCGTTCTTGCGTGTCGTGTTGAGAGTGCCAGTGAGATTTTGCTGTTTTATGTTTATATATATTCACTTTTCTACATCCTAAATGTATTTGTTAAATGTAAACAATGTTTGTAAATCCCAGGCCGTGAAGATGATCTCAATAAAGATCGAAACGTTGGCACGATAAAGAAAATTTTTTTCTGAAAACTACATCACACCAGACCGCATCTCACGATTTCTGAATAATTATCGATTAACGGTCACTAATCACCACACATAAATTTATAATGTAAATATTAGTGTAAGTGTTTTAGCGGTTACAAAAGCTGCTAATGCAAATAGTCTCCAAGCAATATCACTAACACGTGCCATTACAAATCTCTTCAATCTCAAATCTGTCCAATCTCAGAAGCATTAAATAAACGAAATGTAATCGTTGGGCTAGTGAAAATGAAAAAAAAAATATAAGGTACAACAAAATCTTTATTGCTTCGAGTGTAGTTTTATTGTTGTTGTCTTTTGTGTGTGTGTGTTTTTTCTGAGAGCATGTAAGAAGTATGGCTGCATATTTGAATTTTTCTCCGTACTGATTCTAAGTAGGTTGGATAGAAAGAGAAGTGTAATTTGTCTAATGGTCTCCCGGAGAGTGTTTTATACGGACAGGTGTGGCTCGGCTTTAATATTACATCAGGTTGATAGATCCTTGGGCCTCACCTATCCGCCCGTCTTATTTATCTCTCCGACCACCTTATTTATCATCATTACATCTCACCCCCGCCACTTTAGCAAACCGGCCGGCCACTCCAGCCCTGAGTATTCTTTATATAGGAACATAGAGGGTGCTTCACTACATCACCCCAAACCCCATTTCTTAGAGGCCACTTCAATTCAATATTGCCCCGTTTATGCTTACGGAAAAGGCGCGTTCCTTTGAACTATGCAAAGATGGCAAAAATTCATCAAAATCATCATCAATGGTTGACTGAAAACTTTCGAACCGTGTGAAAACTGAATTTATTTTAGTTAATATTTCTGTTTTGATTTTTTTTTTTAATTTAGTCTAACCCAACTAGATTTTTAGTTTAGCCGTTTCCAATAATTCTAGTCAGCAGGGAAGATTTTTTTCCATTTTCTATTATGGTCTGTACATTTTTTTTCTGTTTACTCACAAAACATCACACAGACAAATATTAGTGCCAAAACTACTGGCCTACTGCTTCACCATCTCCTAGGCCACAGCAAGTGTTTCGCAAGGGAGCATGCTTGGTCTCATTTTATTTTCAATTTACAATCCCGACAACAACAATTCTATCAGTAAATCCCAGTAATGGCCTTTAAAAGCCCCTGATACTAGCTCTTTGTTTGAAAGAATAGTTCAAGAAATAGAGGCTCGACTACACGAAAACAAATCCAAGAAAATAACCCTCACCTCTCCTCCAAATCTACTACTAATACACCTAAATCCTAATCTACACTTTCTTGCCCAGCAGTCAATGTCGGCAATTATTTTGGACTTTATATCGACAAACGACTTATTTGGAACCTCCATGCTCGACTCAAAAGTACAGACGATATAAACAATTTATCGAATTGAACTGTTGGGTTAATTCTAGCATTCCAACCTCCAAAGAATTCATTCTCTTCAGTCCGAAACCTTCGACACATTGTCAAGCTCCGAATTTCGTTTCTAACCGTACTATCGACATAAATCTGTAAATCCCATTTTCTCTTCAAACCGGCCCTGAAAATATTTCCAGAAACTTAGACAGCCAATGATATCGCGATTTTCTTCTTGAGGAAAATAATTTGTGTAATTTAATGGATTAGTTCTCCACTCTTACAATCTTATAATATAAAATTCATAAATACAAGTTGCTTGACGCTCACTAGCCCTTTTGTAAGATAACAAACACAAAGTTTGAAGTCTCAGTATTTATCAGAGTCCTTCAGAGTCAATCTTTAATATAAAAAAAAATAGTTTTATATTTTTCTTGTTATTTAACTATAGAAATTAAGACTATTAATATAATAACTATAATAATATTATAATTTTGATCTATAAGAGAAATCGTATTCGACCAAATTAATTTGTTTTTCCAGGACGTCAACAAAAAAATTGCTGTCTTCGTTTTTAGGGTAGATTAAAGAAAAAAATTACTTGTAAAATTAAATTTTCACAAACCTTGGGGTGGTCGATACATGCAAAAATGTGATGATTTACTGTCTATATTTTTAGTACCTCTTTTTTGATAGGGGATTATATCGACTTTTTTTATCATTTATTTATTCATTCGTAGCCTACTTAACAAATGTTGAGTATGCTACCCAAGTTTAGATCAGGATGGATCGAAAGGTCGGAAAGGAAAGAAGTTTAGATAATTTGCCTGAGGACTGATTGAAAAGGTTGGATCCGCCAGTTATGAGATGGTTTGGGGAAACTGTTCAATTCTGCCACGTATATCCAAAAAGTCGAAGTAATGTTTTGTACAAAATTATTTGCTTTTAACATCGCTTTTTAACAGCTGGATACCCAATTTTTTGCGTGACTATTTTCGCACTACCGATTCTGTATTGACCGACTCGATGTAGATGTTGACGAAAGGGTCTGGTCATGGTGGATGTTCGTGAAGTAGAAATACATTTAGATAATATACGTTTGAGGACTTATATTTGGCAGGGTTTTGTTAGGTAGGGTTAAAGAAGGTTAAGTTAGGTTAAGAAGGATTAGACATGAGTTAGGTAATGTTAAATATGGCGTTTTTTACTGTCATCAGAGATTTGGGTCTTTGAAATCTTCATAGTTGTCTTTATAAAAGAAGCCTTCTGTTCAGTTTTTGCCTCTTATGTCTTGTGTGGTCATTCCATCCCTTAACTCGAATGCTTCAAAAGTAGTTGTGTTTTTCCGAGGATATTCAGCTAAGAGGTTATAACATGCATCCTTGGAGTGCAGGTTTACAAAAACGCCCATTTGTGAGTATGGTGTGGCAAGTTTAAGTTTCAATGGAACATTTGGAAATTTAGGAAACGTTGACGAAAGGGATTTTCATACCGTTGTAATAATGGTAATAAGAAGCTTATTTCAATCTACTGAGGACTTGTTAGTGAGGTTAGGGACGAGTTAAGGTTAGGTTAGGTTAAGAAGGGTGTGTGGGGATTCCGCGTTTTAATGTTTCAACAGCTTAGGTTTGAGTCAATGAAAGGTTGACATGGGTCTGTAGAAAGATGTTGATGAATGGGATAATCAGGTCATTGTGAATGTTAATGACGAATTATTTAGGTAATTCGACTGATATATCAGGTTAGAAATTTTAAGAAAGGGGTTAGGGTAGGTTAAGTTGGGTTAGAATCAGTTTATTTTTACAATTATTGGGTTGTTTCATGAATACAGACGTGTCACAATATTAGAGTAGCTAAATGTCTAAGTACCTATTCAACACTGTCCTACTTACAAACCATTTCCCCACCTGTTGGAAATTTTCTTCCATCAGGATGCTCTCAAAACCTAAGAAACCAAATCACCTTCCTAGCTCCTACCGACCCATCAGTCTTTTGCCCATTATTGGCAAAATACTGGAAAAGCTTCTATTGAACCGCTTGACCAAGGAAATTCCTACAAACACAATTCCACATCACCAATTCGGCTTTCGGAGTTGCCACTCAACTGTACAACAAGCACATCTCATAATCGACGTTATTTCCACATCCCTTGAGCTAAAACAGTATTGCCTTGGATATACACCAAGCCTTTGACCGAGTATGACACTCTAGGCTGCTGTGGAAGCTCAAGAACATCCTACCAGCAACCTATTACCTTATCCTAAAATCCTATCTTAACGATCGTTACTTCCAAGTATCCCACAAAAATTCATTGTCTCCTATCCATCCTATTCTTGCAGGTGTCTCACAGGGCAGCGTGCTCGCTCCTTTCCTTTATTCAATTTATACCTCCGACCTACCTACGCAACCTAACACTATCACCTTCACCTTTGCCGATGATACCGCAATTCTTTCTCCTGATAAAGATCTTATCACTGCTTCCCGTAATCTTCAAAATCACCTAAACACCCTAGAATGCTGGCTCCGTCGGTGGAGAATCAAAATCAACGAAACCAAATCAACGAACATAATATTTACTCTAAACAAGAAAACACTCCCACCAGTATACCTCAACAACGTTCCCATCCCAATTGCGAACCATGTACGATACCTCGGACTCTACCTGGACAAACGTGGAACCCCTGGACACGACTTAAGCGCACAGACTGTAATATACGATTTTTCATGCTTTAACGACTACTCAGACGATCAAAACTCTCACTAACAAACAAAAGAAAACTTTACATTGCCCTCCTGGCCCCCATTTGGACATACGGACTTGAACTTTACGGTACTGCTAAGCGTTCCAACCTCAATCGAATCCAATCCCTTCAATTACAAGCCCCTTTCTATGTATCCAATCACACCATCCATACCGACCTAAATGTCCCTTTTGTTACCGAGCTAACCCAATCCCGCTACAAAACGTTGCATTCCAAACTACTCCAACATACGAACCCTTTCGTCAAAAACCTGTCATCCACCACATTACCTAATAATCCCAACAGAGGACTGAAGCGTCGGTGGCCCCGCGACAACCTGACATCGGCCTCCTAGGATGGAGTACATCTCGCTCATCGTATTGATTAACTAACGGCTACTATCACTGGATGGTAATTGTTCAAGCTTTCACGCTACCGTTAATAATTTTATATGTAAATATTATCTGTTTTACTTGTTGCGTCGAAGAATGCAGTTGTAAAAAAAAAATAGAAAGTTTAAAAAAATGTCTAAGTGCTTTTACCACTTTTGTTCCGTTTAGGTATTTCATTTTAGGTGACATCAATAGATACATGCTGTTGATGTACTGCAGAGATCAGTGAATTTTTTCAATTCGAACTTTCATTATTTGATTTTCTACTTTGTGCACAATTCTGAAAAAGCTCTTCTCTCCGGTGCTTTTTTATTTAGGTTTTTTATCATTTCCTTTCAGCCTCTTTAATATATATAATTTACATTTTCACTTCCACACAACATCCACTGGGTTGTTTCACGAATACGGATGTATCGAAGTACTGCAGTGGCTAATGCCTATGTGCCTTTTGTTCATTAAAGATGAGACGTTGCCCTCAATAAAATAGACGTCCGTTGAAAATTTCCTTTAGATAAAAGGCCACTATACGACGAGGTGAAGTGGGTGGAAATGTCCCGGAGCCGTTATCTCGTTTGTCTTCGGTATGCCGTTGATGGGGGGACCGAATTTTCCTCCTAGGACCAGCCCCGTCGAGGGACGATATTCTACTCATGAAAAGAACAAAGGCTTGAATAGGCATCTAATTTGTGATTCTTCCAGCCTTTCGGTTACATTGTATTCGGCCGATACATATTGCAGGGAATTTCTAATGGGATTGCGGAAGAGCCGGCACTACCGCTCGCTCCAGCACCGCCTCACTTATATTATTTAATACGTTGAGAAGGGATTCTAATTTCCTCCTGTCTGTTCCCTTTCACCCGTCCACCTTTGTCATTCTACTTAACTTCACCTTCAATTTCCAAACCAGTAAACAATAAAGTAAAAGGGGATAAGAAAGTCGAGAAGGAAATTGTTTTTGAGTCGTTTTGAACGTTTAATCTGCGTTTTTCCTTCCAGAAAAGAACATTCCTTTTAATAAATTTAAATTGAAGAATTATTTTGAATCGAGAAGAACATTATTGATGACAAAATTACCCCAAAAAGAAGTATGAACGCAGAAAATAACAATGACTTTTTTCTAGATTGATCCTCTTTGATAAACTCATTCATTCAAATAATAACTTTCCAATTAATTAATCTTTAAGTAAAGTATTGGTTGAGATAAAAAGTCAGTGTCACGAGCGGGATTCGAACCTACGACCTTCGACTTAATAAGCCGCTGCTCTACCACTTGAGCTTTGGTGGTAGAGCAGAGGCGTATTAAGCCGAAGGTTGTGGGTTCTAATCCAGCTCCTGACACTGAATTTTTTATCTCAACCAGTACTCTACTTAAAGATTAATTAATTGAAAAGAATTTATTCGATCAAGCGGACCACGAGACCTAACGGAGTCAATAATAATAATAACAATGAGCTTTGTATTAATTAAAATGGTACATGCGCAATTATTTAAAAATTGACATATTATATGCCTTCTACCAAGAGTTCAGCATAACCCTTTATATATGAAAATACATCATGCAAATATGTGCAAATGGTTTTGTTCTCCGGGTGATAACTCTGGCACTATGGGTAGCACTGCACATGGAATAGACAGATTAAGAGAAACCAACCAACACTGACACTTAATATGGGTGGTTTAAGAGGTAAAGGGGTCTCTAGGTCAACGTCGTGGATCGAAAAGCGTCAAGAGGGCATGAAAAGTAGGTTAATTTTTATTAGTAGATATTAGGACACACATAGAAACTCCAAACTTCATGCCAAGCTTTCGTTTAATTTGTAAAAATCTTCAGGGCCTAATTATGACACAAACAATTATGGGCCTAATGATTATTACACATACAAATACACACAAAGTCGATCCATCTCTTAACAATTGAACAGTAGGGTTAGTACGAAACATAGCTTGTTTATGAACAGTCGGAAGGGCGCTTGGATCACTTCGTTGACGAATGGAATCTGGAGGTCGTTGTGGACGTTTGTGAAGCAGTAAAGAGCTTTGGGTCTTGTCTGGAAACTTTTGATTGGAGAGATTAAATGTGCTGAATATTGGATGTCTTGGCGTATTCCTATTGTTCCATTCCGTATGTCTGGAGTGGTCGCAACATTGTCTTGTATAAAAATGTTTGATTTGGACACGTTAGAGACAAGTCGTCTCCTAGGTTTTATGTTGAGATTCCACGACCGTCTGCTGTCTAACTGAATTGGCATTTTTCCCCATTTACATCGTCTTGTTCTCAACTTTTGGAACTAATCTTTGGTACACTCATTAGGTTTTTAGATAAGATTTGAGTTAGAAGACAAAATTGCAGTGTCATCGGTGTGAGATATATAGGAAAGTGAACAGCATAAATGGTGTACAGGTTGGGACCAAGAATGCTCCCTTGTGAGACGCCGGAGTGGTCGCAACATCGTCTTGTATAAAATGATTGATTTTGACAGGTGAGAGACAAGTCAAGTTAAACAGTAAAGCTGTTTTTTTTTTAACAGACAAAACAGATTTCGGCCTAAAACTCTTCATAGTCGTCCAAATCTACTGTTACCAAGTTGTCTCCTAAGCCTTGTAAAGGTATTCCACGACCGTCTGCTGTCTGAGTGAATTGGCATTTTTCCCCATCTACGTCGTCTTGGTCTCCACTTTTGAAACTAATCTTTGCTAAACTGAAGATTTGGGTTAGAAGACAAAAGTTGCGGTGGCATCGCTAGTTGGATGTATAGGAATGTAAACAGCATAAATGGTGTACAGGATGGGACCAAGAATGCTCCCTTGTGAGACGCCGAGTTGCATGGGCCTGACATCTGAGCATTCGTTCCTCCTCACTCTGATACTGCTAATAATTCGTAAAGCAATTACTACATATCTATAAAATATTTCGTTATCGAATTTTACCTAACATAGTGAACATTTCAAGAGTAGCAATGATTATAATAAATATATAAACATATTCACTAAGTCTAAATAATTTTTATGCAATAATGATTGTTTAATTAATAATTACTACAGTCATTTGGCATTTTAATTGAAGGGTGCCATTCTTTGTTACTATACACAGACCATGTAGGACTAGCAACTATTTCTGAGTCACTTAAAGCAATTTTCACATGAAATAGTGCGTATAATACTGGTAGGTATATCGTTATGTGTATACTGACATTGAATGCATTTATTAGCGTGAATATGTAGTCTAGAAAAAGAGAATGTGAAATATTGAATACTCCATCACCCAACAAGCTATTTAAAGGAACGTAAGGACCCTGAAAAAACACAATGGATTTAAGAAGGACTGAGGATATATGTGTATTAGGTTTAAAAGCTTTATGTGAGGACCGTTGGGTCAAAATCAGCGCAGGTGTCCCGTTTGCAGTGAAAGGCTGCTCAGAGTGTTACATCTAATCGAGGAGTGCCGTCCCTTGGCCCCTTACAAGGGGCGAGTAGGCATGAGACCTGACGTAAAGATGATACTCCGGCGGGCAGTGTTTCCTATCTGTTTGATTTGATTTGATTTATTTTTATGTACTATTATTTTTACATACATTTTGCACAAAGTGACTACAAGGGGAAATGTCTAGGACATTGTACATCCTTGTGGCAGAGGGCTTATGTATATTTACAATATTTGTTGATTTGGCCAAGAGAAATTAGAACAGTGGTGAAAATTATACTAAAAGCCCCTTGCAGAAAGAATACATTCATAAATATTGAAGTTACAAATAATTACATATATTATAAATTACAAATCATAAGTCATTGACTACATATGCACAATATATATGTTTGATAAACAACACATTTCTTTAATATTAGCTAATTTCATAAATAAGTTAATAAATAAGCAAGGTAATAAATAATTACTAATAAGTTAAAATCATTGAATAGACTTGTACAATACATAGTCTGACATTTACTAATTTTGGTAAATAAATACTTATAAAAACAGTAAAATTAACAATTTAATAAATAATTTAATAAACAACCTAACAAATAATTCAATAAATAATTTAATAAATAACTTAACAAATAACTTAATAAACAATCTAATAAACAACTTAATGAACAATTTAATGAACAATTTAATAAATAATATCACAATGAATAAATATGCAAAGCAGTCATACTAAAATGTGTTTGATCCTCCTGTGTTTCCAATTTTTGTTGAGGTTATAGTTTCCTACATTCTTTACTGTCATATTTGTACTCTATCTGTAAATATTATATATACTGCGTGCATTTATGAATATGTGTAGGTATATGTATTTGAAATTTATTTGTATATGTAAATATTATGCTTGTAAATAATTTAATTACCATATTATCAGTCAATTATCGCATTATAATTATTATAAAAAACTTAACATTCAACTACTATTTAAGGTCGTGGACGAGGAGATTAAACCACTTTGTAATATCTTTTACATATGTTTACTGATTAAAATTGCATGGGTTGTGCCGGGATTCGAACTTAGAATTTCTTGCGTGACAAATCATAAAAATATTTTTAAAAAATTTATTATATTTTTGTGTAATGTGGTATAGATACGTACCACACACGATGCATTATAATTCAGAGGAGCGCGTGATGGAAGGTTCAAAGGGGAGATTTCCCGATTCCAAAAGAGCGACACTAATTTGCCTCTGTTGGCTCCTCCCGGCCGTACCCCAGGCCAAAATGCTTGTCATAATCCCGGCCACGATAAACAACCAGCCCCCTGTTCGGCTGCACCACGAGAATAGAAATGAGGAATTTTTCTCCAGAGGTTTCGGTCAGGCTAATATGAAAATTCGTCTGTGCAATCAGTCCGATCTAAATGCCTGGCCTTCTAAATCATCCGCTATCGCAGAATCAGGATTTGCAGTAGGATGGAGATTTTAAAAAAATGGAAAACAAGCGATATTTTACTTTTATTAAGATGAAACTCGGTTTGAAGTGTAGCAACATTAGATTTTAAATCAAAAACAAAATGAGTGCTAGGCGTGACTGCATAGTACTTTATCTTGGTGATTCCTGGACATTTGTGTTTTGCCTTCCCTAGTTGTATTAGTCGGTCTGACGAGTTTCGTAATTTTGCACCCTGTGAGCTATATTCCTGTTCTACTGCTGTCTTTTTATCCCCTACAAACACTAAGCTGATGATGACAGTTTCCATCCTACGAACAATAACACAGCTCTGATGATGATGTTTCGCACTCTAAAGTCTAATGATTGTGTCATGTCTAAACGAGTGTGATGTCTAAAGGTAGTTAGATGGATGGTGTAGTGAGTGCGGTGTTCAATCATTTAAAAAAAACAAAGATCCTCTTCACAGTAAGTTGTTTTGCAATGATCCGGATTTCGAGCTTTTAGCTCATCATCAGGTTGAAGGAGTTCTACAAGCACGTCTCTCGACATGAATTGCAAAGTGAACCTGCCGATACCCCTCGCTTCTCATTCGATTACCAGCTGTAGCAACTCATTGGAACGTCGCGATGGCCTTCAATCTGATGATGAGCTAAAAGCTCGAAATCCGGATCGTTACAAAACAACTTAATGTGAGTAGGAACTATCTTTTCCAAAAGCATGTCTAACGATGCCATTTCGAAAGTTGCGTACAATAGCCCAGTTCTGATGATGACAGTTTCCACCATGCAAATAATGATGAGATAGGATACTCTGAGCTATCTGTCATGATGGATTCTGCGCTCCATGGACATTGATCCATCTCTGATTATAACATTTAGCACCTTACAAACTTTACCCCACCTGTGAAGACAGCATTGTACACACTACATTTGATGAATACCTTACGAACAATAACCCAGCCCGGATGATGACGTTTCCTCTTCAAACAACAAGCCAAGAGCTTTTATGTTGGCACTTAGCACTCTTCAGTCAAGAACGCAAATCTAACGATCTTATTTCGAACTCACCAAATATAAATCCAGCTAACCCATTTTTTATAATGACATTTAGCATCCTACAAACTCTCCTCATTTATGAAGATGGCATTTTACCTCCTACGAAAAATATTCCAGCTCTAATGCTTTGACATTTTCCACCCTCAAACAACAATCTAGCTCTGATGAAGACAATTTGCTTTACATTCATTACTCAGATCGTTATTTCTGATGCATCCTACAAACACTAACCTACCTCTGAAGATAGTATTTCAAGCATTACATCTGATGACGTTTTTCCAGTATCGGAACAATAACCCATCTTCGATTAGGACATTGATTTCCCTGCAAGCACTGAAAAGCTCCTCCTTCCATTTCGCCCTAGCTCCTATCATGGCAGTTATCATCCTATAAATCTACCCCACCTATTATGGGTCTTAAAATCGTTAAGCCAGGTCAACAACTACTTAGCTTTGATGATGTGACTTTCTACCCTACGAAAAACACATAAGCTCTGATGATGACATCTCACACTCTACGAAAATTACCCTAGGTTTGATGATGTAATTGCAAACCGTACAATAACTGTGACAGCAGGTATGATGGTAGCGTAACACGGGTACTCACTCATATATGATGATGGCAAACTCCGAAACACGATTGTCATACTCTTAAATCTTGAAGAAATATTTTATGTTTAGTATTGCCTTATTTTCCTACTGGTTAGAATTGTTGGCTGTAAACGTTTAGCGGTACCCAGTACAATATCGGATGGTCGATGTTTTTAAATTATTAAATCTAAGTATTTTTCCGTTCTATTTTCATATTTTTTTGTTGAGATTTGAGATTAGATAAACTTGTAGTTTTCAGTGGAAAATGTATTCGTTTTGCTAATAGTGCAGCTCGATTTATGCCTTGGTCCGCCTAATATCGCTGTTTTCATTTCCCTATCTTATGATCGGATATTTACAAACATATATAAATATACAGACAGCAGGAAAATATTTTGTTAAGGATTGTTTATAATTTACATCTACTTTTAGCGATCTTATTATTTGTCATTTATTATATGCTGTTAATAATCATCGGATTATATCGTTAGATGTTGATTACTAAAAATTAAAAAATATTTCCATAAAATTTTAAAAAATAAACACAAAGTAATATAAATTTTATTATGGAAAGTAACTAACGGGATTATGAACGTCACTAAACGTTGCCTGATAGTTCCAACGATTTCCGGGTGAGGGAACCATATTTAAAAGTGTGAAGAACATTTAGTTATTTTTCTTTTTTGCTTTGCTTTACCATGTATCAAGAATTAAAATTCTCGCGATAAATTTAAAAAGTAATATCGTTTACGGTAATATATATATTTTAACTTTTTTTTCTGAAGTGCAATCCAATTTAAACCCCATGAGTCATACGTGACCTACTTTAACGTTCATTTTCTAAAAGCAGCCGGTTAAACCTTCTTTAATTGACTCGGCCCCATGAGGAAAACAAGGTTCATAAAAATTACAAATTATGAAAGAAAAAAAATGTGTGTAAAGAAGAAAATATAATATTTGAAACGGAATATGGAAAAAAGATGGCTCTAAAGAGAGCAAAATCTAATCAATAAAACTTACAATTATTGCCATATACATTTTTTTTAAAAATAGAATTTTAACTTATATTCAAGATTTACTGGAAGTTATATTCCGATATATTTACAATCTGTCATAAAATTATACTAAAATAGTTTAATATTTGAAATTTGAAGCTATTTACTAAAAAGAGGTACTAAGGTCCAGATCCATGGAGAACTATTGTACAATTCTCTATTTCATAAAAAAAACTCGTTTTCTTTTCAGGTAGACATTCACATTTTAGTTTCGTGTTATGTGAGTCTTTGGAAACACGCAATTTTTGGATATGTTGTGTTCGAACCAAGATCGGTCATTCTGCTGTTCATATCAGATTTGAAACGAGTTCTGAGTTAATACGTTAGTCTTCATCAGTTACGACGAAATCCAACGCTGAAGAATGATTCAAAGTCCATGGCCCGAGGTAATATAATCTAAAACCAATGAAATAAACTACTTTTTTATACTTTGGGAATGCGACATTCAGTTTTTTTATACCTATGGAAGAAAATAATAAAATCAACGACGTATTGCCAGAAAATAGTAGATGTGGCTAAAAGACACAGGTCCTGACCTGTTTGTAGACCTCATGTCTGCAAGATTTATTAAAAACTATGACCCAATTAAAAGAAATTTGACTATAAAATGTTTGCACATCCTACTTACCTTTTGGTCTGTCCCCTAAAAACCTAATAATAAAATTATTGTTGTAACTTTTTTTGCTTTTTATTAGTTTCCGGCCAATCTAATCGGCTTATTCTATACTTTTTAATCTGTTCTGTTTTATCAATGTAAACATGGGAAAACGCACTGACTAATCAATAAAGATTGTGATAATCTGATGTCTATCAGGACACAACTAAAACGAAACAATCTTCAGATTCGTCACCTCGCAACCACCTCGCAAGAAAATTTCCCACAACTGTCCTTTTTTATTGTACCTTATGTTTAAATTTGTAACCATCTTTCCGAGAATATTCAGTAAATAATGCTCAAATTGTACATTTAACCTCAAATGCTGTAGCGTATCCTAGGCGTACTTCAGCCGTGGCCGGAGCGTTAGTTAAGTAGAAAGTTGAACAGTCCATTAGTGGACATTCGTTCACAAAACATGGCTCACTTGTTTCAATGGCCCATTGTCCCTGTTGGCCCTTCGCCATTCCAACACTGTTTCCGTAATAGCATTGACGTGGCAATTCTGGATTATATCAAAAGACCCGGACTCGTACTAACTCTAGGAAGTCGGAAAATTTGACGCAACTCCCCTCGAAAGTGTTGTGTTGGCAAGTTTCTTTGAATGGTCAAGTTAGAATAGTCAAGTTAGTTTTGAATGGATTGTACCTTCATAAAAATAATATTCCTAAGCTGAGGGAGTTAATATGATTTGTTTTTATGCAAAATATCGACACTATTAGACATATTCTTCACCTGAAAAGTTTTCATTACTTAAACAAGAGTAAAACATTTATTTTAAATTTTTTAGTTGCGTCTTATATTGACAGTTATAGATTTTTCTATACAAGCAAAAAAAACTGTAGAATTATTATTAATTTTAGAAACAATAACATGTAAACTTAAATTGCCTAACAGGTTTTTAGGTAGATCCATATCCTGGTTTTAAATATAGGTTAGGTAAATCTTTAAAATGGCAAAAAGGAGGGAAAATTCAAAAGGTGAGGTTGAGATGGGAAGTTAGAGTCCGAGTGGGTCGAAGTCACGGTAGCTCAAGTAGTATAGCAACGGTGTATCTAGCCGAAGGTCGTGGGTTCGAATCCCGCTTGTGACGCTGACTTTTTTTATCCCAACTAAAACCCTTAATTAATTGAAAGATATTAATTGGTCAAGCGGACCACGAAAATAGCGAATTTTCTACCAAACCATTAAAATTATTTTTAAAAAAATTAATGAATTTTTGATCTCGGTTAATGTGGTTTATATTAAAATAAGCATGTTGTAATTATTATAACGACAATAGTACAGTGTAGTTTGAAACATCCCTAACCATTTACGCCAAAGATGCATTTTCTCTCAACACAGTCTAGGTACTTAAAACTATCATTATTATACAAAGATAACCACTGCCGTGCCCAAGCACAATTCTCTTATCGGGTGGCACTTCTAAACGCTCTCTAAATGGAGCCAAGGAATGGCTTCAATTAAGGAGGACACATCGAGCAACTTTTATTTACATGCCTCTAACAATTATGTATCAACCTCGTACGGCCTATCGTTATTTGGGGCAGGATGTCCACTCTTCTACTTACACTTTGAGTGCTCTTGCCACATGAGATCTTCTCTGCCTATCAGGCACACCGATGGTACCACTTTCTTTTAATCGTGTTCTGGAATGCATTTTTAACGCCAGAAGGCCAGATCGCGGTGGTCAGCTAGTCAGAACTATGCTTTGGCTGTCCCCGGCCTTAGGCTTGTTATTACCCTTCGAACCAATGTTCCCATCTATACTCATGGGTGTTGAGACCCATGAGGATCTTTAATGTCCCGGACTTATCCCCAAGGGAACTTCTAAGACGCCTAGTGTTCTCGAAAGAACACCAAGGAAGAATTTACATGCATGGACTTGTCACATCCCTTGGCTAGCGAGGTGGTGCAATACTAACCAAGTTCAGAAGTGCCCTAGAAAGGGCACATCCATACATGTGCCTAAAAAAGGCAGGTTTGGGGTTTCTAGCACAGCCTTCCAGCCATGTCTTTCACCACCCCCGGAGAGATAGGGAAGGCACTCCAGCTCCGGTTGGCCGGTACCCTCCAGCTAAGGTACAATTTGTTTACAAACCGCGACCACCACGAGTCCAACCTCAATTAGTGGAGCCGCTTGGATACTCCACTCCCGTGGTTCAGTATTATTTTTAAGGTGGGACTGATCGCACACCCTGGAGGTCATACGAACTCCCTACTGATGCACCCGTTGCCTGAGGGGTGCGGGTTCAGTAACCCAGGAATCCTCAGCCAAAGCAAGGGACGGAAGGTAATAGGGATAATGCCTCCATCGTTGGTTACCCCTAGCCACCAGGGTTGATGGTCGGACTTTGCCTGGGCCCACAGGGAAATGTCCCTGTGGGTAGTACCCTTCGGACCGTGTGTCTACTTGGAAAACAATCATCGCTTTGCAGATTTATGGAGTATGAATAGTACAATAAGACCTGGTGTTAAATGCAAATCCGCTGTGAAATCGCGATACATGACGGACGCCTCACCCTCGCAGGTCCGTGAAGAAGAAACGAAAACCTCCACTAAAGTTTCAAGAAGCAGAATACAATTAGATGCGTAATGAGAAGCATTGATTTTATAATTTTACTAAATTTAACTAAATTCTTTTGGGATTAAAGCATTTATTAGACCCTCATATCTGTAAGAGTCAGTCATTTGTGTGTCATGACTTCTTGAAGTTTCAGTTTTGTGGCTTTTACGTCAAACATTTGGTACAATTTTAGATAACGCACCTTGCTCGAATGTAGTAAAGTTTATGAAAAAATTATACTAATTTGAAAATCTTTCTCAAAATCATCCTTAGATTTGTATCCACTCTGTCCGATAAAATATAATAAAATTAATGCCCTTCCATTTTTAACTGACCAGTAAAATTGGCTTGATTCTCTTGAATTTTCTTATTAAACGTTTTATTGGTCTTATTACCTTAGGACTGATTGAGTTCTTTAAATTAATTTTGATTGGTGTGGAGCGTACGATTAGATGCGTAATCAGAAACATTGGTTGTTCTGCTATAGTAGACTTTAAACAGGAATGACTTAATTATTTCAAAATTATAGCATTTATTTGGCACTCACATTTTCATCCTTTAGGCCCAGTTGCCATACTGCCTTTCAAATTAATCTATTATCTTTCAGTGGAAAGTTGGATCATTTGTCAGAAGGTTTAAATTAGAAATTCAATTTAAACTGTTTGAAGGAAATTGGAAGTATTGAATAAAGTGAAAATGGAAAAACAATTACCGTTCTCGTTGAAATAACCATCAGCACAAAAACGAGGATGGTAAAACGTGTAGGTCCATTGCTGTCACTCTGAGAATGCCCTGGGGCGATGTCCTTTGAGAATTGTTATCGGAGCTGGCGCTTTTCCCAGGAGAGTGACAGGACCGCTCTTGATGTCCTGATGACTGCTAATTCCCCAGACTCCAGTCGGTCGCACCCTTCCCCCTCATTGATTTGATTTGGCGATCAGCAATTTGCCAGCTCTCCCCCTGGAAACAACAAGCCGATCTCCCGCCCACAAGCCGGCCGGGTCATAGGATTTTCACTTGCCAGTCGTTAGGGCGCCCATTACCACGCTTAGACTACTAACTAGTACTATGACCTCTGACCTCTCGTTTCATACCTAATTGTCTCATTGTCACCATCGATCCAGGTCCCAGGCCCACATCTAATCCGGGCTAATTATTTCACTGAAATTAATCCTCTCAATATTCGTCACGTATTATCCAGTCTGAAGGAAATTATTTCAATTTCATGTTAAATTGGACAATAAAACCTTTTTGACTACATGCTAATAATATAGAGAACTAATTGAAAACCAGCTTTTCATTAATAGCTGAACTGTGGTAGAGTGAGTATGTCGATTCACTTTTTCAAAAGTATGGTTCTACTTACAAAATTTTCGTAAAAAAAGATTCATTTTCTTCTTTTCTTCTTACAAAAATTAATTCTTTCGAGATTTTTCATGGAATCTACATGAAATGAAGTTGGAGTAATGTCCAAATATTATGTAGTAAACCTTGGTGCATATAAAAGAACCATTGATTGGCTGTATACAGTAACAGTTAGACATTAGTTACAAATGAATCCCCGAGTGGTGGCTAAAAACATGGAAGTGAAGACAAAAAATCAATTTAAAAATTACAAAACTTGACATTAAGCGACAATGTAAATTTTTCGAAGATGAGATCCACGCAATAGAACCCTTCGCACAAGCAATCATTGAGGGGATGAAAAGACACTATCTTAGACAGCCAAGAAGCACTGAAGGTTTTAGAATTCTCTATCTTTAACCTAGGGAAAAGATATTAGGTAACTCTGATGTGGGTGCTAGGACATGATAGAATTTAAGGCAAAGGACAGGCTGACCAATTAGAACAAACTGGACCTTCCTTCACACTATTTATACCAGAACTGGAAATTTGGACTTCCAATACGTACTAAAAGCTGATCTGCCTCAGACGCTGGAAGAATTCGCCAGATGCAATATTATAAAAATGGCAAGAGGTTCCTTAATATCTCAATCAAGAACACAAACTCGACCCATCTTTCAGAAGTCAAGAGTGAAAGAAAATAATAGGCTTTTATACTGACCATTGTCCATTCAATTACAACATGTCTAACTCCAATACAGTTTTTATACAGTATTACCAATATATAAATAGCCATCTAGTCACACAGCTTGGAGGTTCTAAAGGCAAATGGTTGTAAAGTTCAGACAGTTTGGGATTGCATTAAGGCCTTGTCAGACATTGGGCACAACGAAAAACCTAACCTGTTTGGGTATCAGGGCATAAAGAGCAAAGAATCAACGAGGAGGCCGATAAACTGGCCAATGAAACTCCAATGAGGACATCTTTAAACCTTCTGAAACATACCCAATTGCCAATTTTAGATTCTTCAGGTTGAGAAGAGGTCCTCCACTTAGCAATGGACCAACGGAAAGTTACTATACTTGTCCTTCTTGATTTTTCTAAAGCCTTCGATTCTGTCCCTCACTCTTCTCGTCTCCCTAAATTCGAATCTTTTTCCTTCTCCGCGAGCAACATCCGTTGGTTCCACTCCTACCTTACCAATCGACACCAAGCTGTCTCCCTTCCCGTTGGCTTTACGGTTCCTTCCTCCCTCTAAAATCTGGGGTGCCCCAAGGTTCTAGCATCTCTCCTATCCTTTTTTCCATTTATTTCAATGATCTGCCCCACTCCATCCAGTCCTGTAACTATCACCTATATGCCGATGACTCCCAAATATACGTATCCTTCCACCCTTCCGATCTTCTCTCGGCCACTCTCAAGATCCAAAAAGACCTAAACTCCATCAACGAATTGGCCCATAAAAATTCCCTAGTCCTCAATCCGTCCAAATCCACCGCCATAATTATCGGGTCCAGGCAACTTCTCAATTCCCTCCACAGCATCCCACCTCTCGTGCTAAATAACCATCCCATCCTCTTCTGCTCTTCGGTTAAAAACCTAGGAGTAGTCTTTGACCAAAAGCTTTCCTGGCATTCTCACATTTCCCAAATTTCCCGCCATTCCATTGCCTCCCTCAGCCTGTTTCTTCGGTCCTGGCTTCTCTTACCTTTCTCCACCCGCAAACTCCTTATACTTCCTTATCTTCTCTTCTTCGATTTCAGCTGTGTGGCATACCGCGGTCTCTTGGAGGGGGAGAACTCGCGATTGAAGCGTATTATGAATTGTTGCATAAGATTTGTGAACGGCACCCCACGGGGATACCGGGTGTCGGGGTTGTATTCCCAACTTTCCTGGCTCTACCCCTTTTTCCGTGCACAGTATTTCCAAGGTTGCTTTCTTTTCCAGTCCATCCACACTCGTCGTCCTCCTTACATCATCCAATCCCTCCAATTCAACTCCTCACATTTCAGTAGTAAGACCCGCTCATTCCCAATCGACCTTATCCTTCCGCAACATACAATCGATACCTTCGAAAGATCCTTTCTGATCCGAGCCCCTAAACTCTGGAACTCCCTTCCTCTTTCTATTCGTCCCGCTGCCTCCTTTTCCTCCTTTAAATCCCACCTGTATAATCACCTCTTCTCCCTCCAAGCAGAGACCTCACGTTAACATTTGTTATTTTTGTTTAATATTCTCGTAATTTTTTCTTCTGTCCTGCCTTATTGGTTTACATTGTGCCAAGATTTCTATCTTTTTTTTTTTACTTTTAACTTCATAGAAGGAACTTTCTTTATTTATTTCATGTAAATTATTCTTAGGGGACACCAGTCCCAAAATAAAGTTATTTTTCTTCTTCTCCTTCTTCTTCCTGGGAGTTTGTATTCCAGGACAGTAGCATGGCAAAAAAAGGACCATCGCAGAACTAACGGTAAAACTTCTACCATTATGTCGTTAAAACTAGAATGATAGTAGGATTTTGATCTATGACATAGCTGACTGGACATTGCAGACTATAGTCATATTTTGTCAACTCTATGGAAATTCATTATACGAGCGGGAGGTTAGTCTCACGGGGGCTAGGCGAAGGTCGTGGGTTCGAATCCCACTCGTGACACTTTTCCATTTCAACCAATAACCATGGAAATTGTTATGGAGTAGGAGAAACAGAAAATAAATAAAAAATAAGTTCACGGTTGGTGCAAAGCCTCATATTTCGTGGAGAGAAATGTTATTAAATAACTTGACTAAGAGCTCTAGATAATAATCGGAATAACATTATAGACCAATTCTCGTCGTGGTGTGCATGGTCGTAAAGAGACCGACTTGTTTTTTTTATCTCAGCCTTAACCTTAACCTATGTTGGTTGCTTCTGTTCCGGCCATCCTCGCTGTTTTGTTCTTTCAGAAGGTGTTAAATTTTTTTTTGTCGACTCTGTTCTTTTCCTAATTCATGTATAAGTTTATGAAAAGTTTACATTTTATTTCGAATGAGATTATTGCTGATTTGGTGTCATTTTTGTGAGCCTGTAGTTGAAGAAGGTTTGATTAATGTGTATTTTTGGGTATGTTTAAGGTGTCTATAATGTTGGGTGGTTTTAGGTTTATGTTATGATTGTGTGTTACTATGTTTTTGATACCCTTTTTCTACAGACTTAGTTGATTGCATCCAGTGGGTACAAAAGTTTGTTAGATAATTAATACTTCAGGTGACGCAGAGCAATAGCAGACAAAATTACCCAAGCAAAAACGTTGTTTTTTATATGTAAACTCTTGCGGCGTGAAATGTTAATTACTTTTAAAAACTGTGTTATCTTTATAAATACATAAATGACCCTCCTGGATTAAATGCTGTTTTAAACAACCGCGGAAAAAGAAATAATGTCTAATTGTTGACAGATCCGAGTTGATCTTGTCGCGCACACGTACATGATTGCAGAGAGAACTGGGTTTAAGTTTTGACTTTAATTTATTGAAGCGTGGTTTAATAAACAGTATGTATTTTATGGTAGGTTTAGCGCTGAATATATCCTTTAAATAACAGTTTCATATTACTCTGCAACCAAGCCGTAACAATGTGGAGACGTGAGTATTCGAACGATGAAACTTCACCAATTCACAACAAGTTTAATTATAGAGTCGTGGAAATTCGCGCGTGTTTCAACAAGTGACTGGCCTCAGTTTGGAACAGTGGAGTTATGGGGTTTCCATCATCACGCTATTGAAAAACGTCACGAGTGGGGAATCACGAGGTTCTGACACTTCTAGAAATGTTTGTCCAATTAATTCCTAAAGCACGAAACATTTATTGTTCCCACAATGTTCACAGCTGTTATATTCGTCCTTCTCTGCTACCGGTGGCATAGTAAATTAAGGATGTAGATGTTTCACAAAACAAAACAAGTTTTCACCCACTATTCACTAAAACAATGAACCTAAACATTCCCATACTGTTTCATACACTAAAGTTGGGAACACACTTGCCCTATGCAACGCTATGCGACGCTTCCTGACGCAAATCCAAAGTCCAATTTTCCATAAGTCGCTACGCGATCCTCACTATCCAGATTTTTGTCAGGTAGCATCGAGTACAGTCGAAGACAAAAGAACCGGACACTCATACTTTTATTCAAATTACATGTATTAATGTAGTTATATTATTTCCAACATACTTATTTTAATATAAACCAAATTAACCGAGATAAAAAAATCCATTAGTTTTTATTAAAACAAATTCATTTTAATGGTTTGGTTAAAAACTGATCAAAACACCGGAATACAATTTTTTCATATAATAAATTTAACTAACAATTTAATACAGGGTTATGCTCATAAAATTTAACTAACAATTTATTTCATGGTTTTGCTCATAAAATTACATCATTTTCGTCGAGTAGCGCCATAACAGGACACTCATTTTTTTTGTAATTTATTTCAAACTATGTATATGTAATTTTGTCGTTAAATATTTACAACAGTCCTATTTTAATGTAAACCAAATAAACGAGATCAAAAATTCATGAGTTTTTATAAAAATTATTTAATTATGATGGCAAAATTGATCGAAACACCGGAATAACTTTATTTAAAACAAATAAGTTTAACAATCAATTTATTACATCGTTGTGCTCATAAAATATAACTAATCATGTATTACATAGTTTTGCTCAAATTAGTGCATAACAACAAAAGAGGGGAAAATTGATCCAAATACCGGATTACCATTTTTTAATATAATGAATTTGATTAACTTTATTACACGATTTTGCTCATAAAATTTAACTTGTAGTTTATTTATTTATTTCATGGTTTTGCTCATAAAATGACATTATTTTTGTCGAGTAGCGTCAGAACAAGACACTCATATTTTTTGTACTTTATTTCAAACTATGTATATGTAATTTTGTCTTTTATAATTACATTCTTACTTTAATGTAAACCAAATTAAATGAGATAAAAATTTCATGAGTTTTTATAAAAATTATTTAATTATGATGTTTAGGAAGAAAATTTATTAAAACACCGAAATAACTTTACTTAAAAGGATTAAGTTTAACAAACAATTTATTATATGGCTGTGCTCATAAAATTTAAGTAACAATTTATTTTATGGTTTTGCTCAAAATAGTGCATTAAGAACAAAAGAGACGTTGCGTTTGTGATACTGATTTGTGATACACGCTGTGTGACTGTACGTGGCGTGCGCTTGACGTCGCATAGAGGTGCACATCCTACCAAAACGATGCGAGGCATCGGGTAGCATCAAGTAGCGTCGCATAGCGTTGATCGGGTGTGTTCCCGGCTTAAAGGTATCCAGAGTTATAAGTAATATTCCAAACTGTGAAAATGGTATACAAGACACTATACAGATGTATATTTTAACTTGAAACATTGATCACGATTCATGTATTATCAAAATGCAATATTTCCTTAAAAAGTTTTAATCTGTGAGGAATCAAGAGTTAATTATAATTATTAATTTTATTTAGGAGAACGCGGTGGCCGAGTGTTAGGACTCGATTCTTATTTGCCACGCTTCTCGATCCTGGATTCGAATCCCGTTAAGTCCATGGATTATTAAATGAGAATGAAAGAAATATTGTAAAAAGCGACACTCAAGGTGTAGGCCGTTAATCCCTCTTTTTCGGCAGGAATTATTTTACTGACTTTTACATTAAGATTAACGACGAAGAATATAGTGATCGAGGTTAAAATTGGGAGTAAATACATTTCACTGAAGGTGCCGGGATGAGTTTTGCAAAACAAATCATCTACTTGGCAGACCGTCTGAGACTATCAAAATATACGTTTAATTGTGAGATTTTCTCTTTTGGTTTGAGGGGTGATCAACCTATTGCTAATTTGTGTGGTGTTTAGTGTCCGTTCTTGATGATTATTTGGAGGTCGTGAGTTGCGGTCTGGTGTGAGACTCTGAAGATGATCTCAATAAAGGTCGAAACGTTGGCACGATAAAGAAAATGTTTTCTAAAACCTACGTCACACCAGACCGCATCTCACGACCTTCAAATAACTATTGCTGATTACCGATCATCTTTGTCTACCTGTACTTGCTGATTTTTGTTAGTACAGACATGTTTCGGCACTTCCCTATATTCAGGATTTGGGTAATTTCTGTGTGAACCAACTCCACAGATATCACCCGAACACGAAAGATGGCGAAATGCCGAAACAATCATCGAGCAATACAATGTTCAATGTTATTTCAGAAAAAAATCGAAAATCTATCGCAATGGACAAATAATGCCATTTATAATATTGGTTAATAACAGCATCCATTGTTTTGATTGAATTTTTATTTTATTTTTTCATAATCATATTTATTTTTGTGAAAGTTTGGAATGAAAGTATTCAGGATGTCAAGGAAATTATTGATAAAAAGGTTTATGATTTCAATGATGTCTTTGAAAGAACATCCTTTCTTGTTGCGCTGAATCACTACACCAGGCCTGGCTTATATACTTCACTCAACTTTATTATTGTTCCGTTCTACGGACGGTGCATTACAGATAAAAGTATTCCCTACGAAAGAGGAAACCTATATTCAGCAACACACCGGGCTTTCTTTCAACTCCTTTCAATTTTCTTCTTTATCGACGAGGAGCCTTTCATGGTGACTCTGATAAAGTTCTCGTCGATTAAACCCTGTCTTTGTTCTACCCGTGGCCGAAAGAAGAGCCCCAACGTTGCTTGGAAAATAGCAAAAAAACAATAACAACCACTTAAATAAATCAATATAGTACTTTTGTTACACGTTAGAACCTTTATTGAATTGAGTGTTAACATTCAATATTAATAAAGGTATCGCCTATTTTTCTTCCAGTCGCATGATGTACAATAAATACTCCTTGGGATAGCTGTGGAATTTTTTTGCAAAAATGTAAACATTTCCAAAATTGTTAAACGTTTTCCCTTGATCAAAATGTACCATGAATCAGAACAAATATTAATCTGAAGGTGCTAGACTGAACTGAAATGGTAGGTTTGGCAGGAATTCGATCACATGGAGATCTTCTATCTTGTCCGTTGCCCGATGAAAAGTATTTCCCCTAGGATTGAAGAACCAGAATGCCAGCGCTGTATCGTTCTATGCATCCACATTATCCATCAGGAACAAACTGATAATCAATGGCAGTGCTAGTGGTTATTTGTAGGGTGGATTATGTCAGCATCAGGGAGGACTAATGTTTGTCAGGAGGGAAATGTAATTATCAGTTTTTATTGTTCGTAATGCCATTACCAGAGCTGGACTAATATTTATAAAGAAGAAATTCTTAGGTGGGTTAGTGTTTTTACGGTACAAAAATCATCAACGTAAGGGAAGTGTTAGTAAAATGCGAAATGTAATCATTAGAACGTTGTGTGGGTAGAGTGCAAAATTTCATAATCATAACTGGCTTAGTTTTGTAGGGTGCGAAATGTCATAATCACAGCTGTGTTATTGTAGGGTAAACAATGTCAGCATCAAAGAGGCTTAATTTGTTTACAGTTTCATCATCATCATTGGTAGAATAATGTTTTCAAGGTATAAAACGATATCATTGGAGCTTGATCATTGATAGTATGGTACGAAACGACGTCATGATTGCTGAGTTAGTTCGACCTCATGAAAATTGTCTAACATTTCCTTTATCCAATGGAAAGAATATAGCCTAGCATTAAGGGAGCAGTATGTCAACAGAAGAACTAGAAGAGTTCATAGCATCAACAATATCTATTTGGACCAATTTTGTGATGAATAATTCCTTAATTTTTGTAGGGTGTCCTCATCAATAGGCAGTTAGTGTTTGTAAGGTGCGCAATGCCATTAGCAGAACTTAACAAAGGCCTATAGAGTGAAAAATTCAGTCTTCATAGATGCCTGCAAGGTGCGAATGCCTCATCACTGCTTGGTTATTGTTCTTAGGATGGACAGTGAGAGCATCAGAGCTGGCCTAACATTTCTACAAACCGAAATGTCAACATTTAGTGGGTTAGTGTTTTTATGGTACAAAACTGAAGTTGAATGAACTTTTCATCAAGTGTATCTTTTGGTAAAATATAATGTAACATAGGCTTTTTAGATTTTTGTGCATGTTTCGACCCTCTCGATGGATTGAGGGAGTACGTTCTTCATCTGAGACCAGTTTTATTTCACTTTTCCTAGTAAATACTTCCAGGATAATTTTATTCTACTGTTTGGTTTTTACTTTATCAATGGTCTTTGATTGTGGTGTTCATGCTGATCAAAACCCATGTCCCTGTAAAGGTCCGTTCATTTTTACTTATTTTACGATACAGACTAACGTTTTTGGAAAAAAAACTACTGAAAACGACAAACCTTTGATTTATTTATTTTATTATTTTTTTGTAATACTTTATTTAGTTTTTATACAATATACAGACATATGGGAAAAAAGTGCAAACGACATGGATAACAATCCGTCTGCCGGGAGTTAACTAAAATGAGAGATAAAATAAAAACAAATCAAAAGAAAATTACCACTCAATGCTGCCAACATTTTATATAGATACATACAATTATATATTTACATTTTTTCTCTTGAAAAACCCTCACCAATTGAACTGCTGAATCAGTTGATACCTTTTGCCAGGCATCACGAGCGTAGTATGCAAGGGTTTTACAATTCCTTATTCCGTTAAAGGTTTGGAGAAATACAACTCGGGAAAGGCTAGGAACACCCAGATGCAGAAGGCGCTATTCTGACAAAATGAGTGAAAAGTGAAGAAAGTGAAATCATCTTCCTTAATTTTTGAGTTTCAGAAGAAACACAATTCGTTATCATTAGGTTTCCAGGGTACAAAATTGAGGTGTATTTGCTTGCAACGCATTTTTAAGAAGCATCGCATCTCGGAGGGGCGAAAAAGGTTTGTTGGCTCGTTTGAGAACAAATGAGAAGTGGAGTTTCAAAGTAAAAATAAATAAAAATAAAGCAGGTCAACCCTAGTCTCTAACGACAACATATGTGACGGTGTAGGGTCGGGAAGAGAGAAGATCTTTTTAATAATAATCTCTCAACCTTTTCTATCACCTCCTATCTTTGGAACTCACAAATCTGGCAAGCATGACACAAAAATGAATGACAAACGCTGTCAAACACTTCGAACTTTGCTGAAAGCTGTACCAAGTCCTGGGTGAACAGATCATTCCAAACTTTATTTACTGCAAGCTTAGCAAGTGTTGCTTTGCGTTGACGATGATCCGTAAAAGATAATTTCGACGAAAGACTGAACCCTACGGACAATTCCTTCATATTTTATACTACAAGTAAAATTGTTGGCATGTACAAATTGAAAAAACTAAGACGAAATCTGCTACTAAGTGGCACTAGGATGTGAAGACAGCCTGTGACACTTCTAGTAGGCTGCCTAACAGTTCGCGAGGCCACTGCCTCTTCAATCTCCTTGGGGGGTGGTTAGAGATGGTTGGGGATGTCAGATTAAAAACTAAAAGATTGGGAATTTATGACATTTTTGACAAAAGGAATTTTAACGTCATTGTGTAGAAGTACGTAAAAGGAAAATTTTATAATTTCCCGAGGATTTTGGATTGGGAAATCTGGATGAGATGATAATTGGAATGTTTGGTTTGGCCCCACAGATCAATGCCATAAGTCCATGGGTTTAATTATTGTTTTATATATTATTCGTTTATTGTGATTCGCCAGTTTTGATTGTTTGTCTAGGAGTTTTTTTGTAGCGTCTAGACATAGACAAATTTTAAATATTTTATTTGTCAGTGTACCTTCAATTGGTAATGCAACGGTGTAAGAATGACCTAGTCAGAATCTATTTACATTTTACTGTCATTTAGGAATGTACTAATTGAACTATACATTTTACAAGCCTTTCTTGTTTTTAAGGAAGAGAAATGGTTGCGGCGGAGTCGTAAATGGGCGTCTGGTAATTCCGGACCAATGGAGGCTGCATACCTGTTGTGGGTATCGAACAAGTCTGCAGAGTCATGCATAATGCATTTTAGTAGAAGACGTGGTCACATCTCAGGCCGGTCTGCCTCTTTATGCAGATATTACCCCTGTTCAAACTTGCCCTTTCCTCTTAATGCCCGTCTAAATTCGGGTAAGAGCGGCAATAAACGGATCCACGGATCTATTCCGCGATCCATTAACGCCGTTCATTTATTATAAGTCCTCTTTTAAAGTTTGTAATTTACGAGCTAATGTGTGGTGTTTCTTGACCGTTAGTTAATGATTATTTGGAGATCGTGAGGCTTTTGACGTAGGCTTTAGAAAAACATTTTCTTCATCGTGCCTAGGTTTCGAACTTTATTGAAATCATCTTCAGGGCTCAAAGTGTTGTTTTCGGTTGCCATTCTTGAGTGTCGTCTGGCACTCTCAACACGACACGCAATAATGACACATCTACACAGAAAAAAAACACTTTGATCCCTGAAGACGATTTCAATAAAGTTCGAAACGTACGCACTATAAAGAAAATGTTTTTCTAAAACCTACGTCACACCAGACCGCATCTCACGATCTCCAAATAATTACTAGCTAATGTGTAATCAATTGTTTATCTTGAAACTGTCATATTCAATATGGATGAGCTATTAAATACTGGTCAATATTTATTACATCTGAATAGATACGAGTGTTAAATATTCCTCATTCCCGTTCAAAATACTGCCTGAACTGTTTATACGTTTAAAAAAAATTATTATAACGAAACAATAAACTCTCAAACACAACTGAGGAAGGGGAGAAGGAGATCAATATCGTCTTTACTTGTTATTAGATACATTTTTTCTTATAATGCATTCTTGCATCTCATATAATATTTCACGAAATTTACTTAGAAACTTCACTGAAAAGAAAGGGTAAATCTTTAAAAAGGCCGTTTATATGCAAACTGTTTAAAGCGACAACCAAGGGTTGTTTGCCAAGAAAAAAACATAGTAGAAAAAGAGAAACAGGAAAACGTGTGAGCAAGTTAGCTGAATCACGTTTAGAACAGAGGTCTCGGGGGCTGCATCGAAGGAATATAAATTATGCCGTTACAAGAGGGAAAAACGTGCGTTTGGACTCTTTATCTCGAGGAAAAAAGAGACAAAGGTGGGATGAGAAAGAGATGGCGAAGAGGCTCCAGGATTGGGTATAAGGAACCAGTTTCTTTCATCAGGAGATTACATTGTTCCCACGGAATCAATACGTTTCCTTTTCCGGGGAGACAAGAAGACGGGACGGTATTTGCTTAGTAAATAGTAGTTGGAGCTCCTTTATAGAACGGGTTTTGTACAAAAGAAAAGGCTCTAAAGGTCGTTCATTCAACATTCAACATCGTTCATCTCAATCGCCACTTTGGACAAACTAAGCCAGTCGAATTGCCTCAATTTTTTTATCATAACAATTAGTAGAAAAGCGTTTTTATAGCGGACTTTTACTCCATCGTAACAAACGATATTTAAAACGAAACGGCTATTGCCTGTTTTATCAGCGAGGCAGAGGCAAAGCCTAGGCCGTTCAATAAGGTTATTGCACCGAAATAAATTATATTACTACATTATGTGACTGTAAAATTCTAATACGAATTACCTAATCACAATTTGTTTAGCTAAAAGAAGTTCATTTTTTTTAAAAATTTCAACGGACGATTATATGAATTAAAGAGAAACTAGAAGAATGAAAATTGTTTCCTAAAAAACTACAAATAAAATGTAATCACAGGTATATAAAATATACAACTTATCGTACCTGAAGCGCATTGGGTCAATTCTAATAATGTATACTAACATAACTGAATTATATTTAACTGATAGCTTTATAGTGAGCTAGCTACAGCATAAGTTTGAATACAGACTGTCTCGCAAGGGGACAGTCTTTGTCCCCATCCTGTCTTCCATTTATATTGACGAATTTCGTATAATCCAACACCATTGCCACGCATACGGATGATACATAAATTTAATCTCACATAAACCAAATTTTATTCAAGCGTCCGCCAACATCTAAGAACATCTTGAGTTTATCAAGCACAGGCGCAAAAAGTGAACAAGTCTGAATGAAAAATGTACCCTATGTACATATATATAGAATAAACAAGGCTTGCACTACCCTGCACATTAATAACGAATGATAATTGCACTACCCTGCACATTAATTACGAATGGTAATGTTTTTTTTGCGTTATGATCTATGAATATTAGCCATGGTGACGAATTCTTATATGTGTGTTCAAATTGGGGGGGTTATCGTGAAAAAAGGGCCAGAGGCGACGGTGGGAATCGAACCCACGACCGCGGCGTGAGAGTCGTTCATGCTAACCACTCGGCTACCCCCCCCCGATAAAATTTTTAAAGAAACAGGGATGTTTTTTGTATAGTGTACTTGGCGGATATATTTTATTCATATTGAGAGCAAATATATTTATCACGGTAAATGTATTCGTACTAAATTAATAGCACAATAACACTTTTATCTTTCTATTTGAACAAATCTTTAGAAGAACAAATATTTCAAAAAGATGTACAAAATAAAAATCACCTGCTGTTAACCTACATTTGGAAGTAAATTATTAAAAACAACGGTTATTCGGAGATCGTGAGATGCGATCTGGTGTGACGTAGGTTTAAGAAAAATATTTTCATTATCGTGCCACTTTTTCATTTTTTCACATCCTACATATATTTGTAAAATTTAAACAATGTTTATAAATCCCAGGCCCTGAAGATGATCTCAATAAAGATTGAAACTTTGGCACGATAAAGAAAATGTTTTTCTAAAACCTACATCACACCAGACCGCATCTCACGATTGTCAAACAGTCGCTAAACACTGCACATAAAAAACAACATAGTTTATTTCGATATTTCATGTTTGTTAAATCTATCAAAGATGATTTGACTAAAAATTTTCAAATTCACGACTTGCAGGAATTTTAAATTTTAAATTGAAGGAAAAGCACATTCGAACATATTCTAAATCTAAGCCATCTTTATTATTTACACCAGTACATACTTTTCCCTGTGATTCAAGCGCGTTGAGAATGGGGAAGCCCCCTATTCAGGATCATGTTGACAGAATCGGAGCTGAAAAAGAAAGAACCTACTGATTGGCTGTCCGAAGGGAATACTGATTTCCAATTAAGGCAAGCCGATTCTTTATTCCGAGCCCATACTGACTCAGTTTCTTTTAGTTTCGTTTGACCATATCTTTACAACGAAGTCTCATTTAGTTAACGATATTGAGCAAATCGTCTTGAATTATCCTTAAGAAAAGAGAAATCGTCGATATTTTTTATCAGGGCGGTTCAAACTTTAATTCTAACATTTTATTAGGTTTCGTGGTCCACTTGACCGAATAAATTCTTTTCAATTAATTAAGGTTTTGGTTGAGATAAAAAAGTCAGTGTCACGAGCGGGTTTCGAACCCACGACCTTCGGCTAAATACGCCGCTACTCTACCATTTAAGCTGTCCTGACTTTGATCCACCCGGACACTAACTTCCCATCTCAACCCCACCTTTTGAATTTTTCCACATTTTTGCCATTTTTCGAATCCCGCTTGTGACACTGACTTTTTTATGTCAAACACAACCTTCATTAATTGAAAAGAATTTAATTCTAATATTATTCCATATGTGTATTTAGTAGTCATAATGTCAATATTAATTATTTATATTAAATATACTTTTTATCTAAAGTCTTGGTTGATGAAAAGCAAGTGTCACTGCGGGATTCGAACCCACGACCTTTGGCTAAATATGCCGATGCTCTACAACTTGAGCTATCGTGACTTCGATCCACTCGGACACTAACGTCCCATCAAAACCCCACCTTTTGAATTTTCCCACATTTTTGCCATTTTTCGAATCCCGCTTGTGACACTGACTTTTTTATGTGAAACAAAACCTTAATTAATTGAAAAGAATTTAATTCTAACATTATTCCATATGTGTATTTAGTAGTTATAACGTCAATAACAATTATTTAAATTAATTACATTTTTTATCTAAAGTCTTGGTAGATGAAAAGGTAGTGTCACGTGCGGGATTCCAACTCACGACCGTTGGCTTTGCTCTCATAAAGCGAGTTTGACAAACAATGATAGAATGTAAACAATAAAGACAATTAATGTTTATTTTAGTGATCAAGCAAATTATTGAACTTAACAACAAAACCAACGAAATGCGTTTTTTCAAAATTTTTGCCATAACTTTGTCATTTTTTTTCCAATTTAAAATACGATTGTACCTTTGTTTTCATCGCAAATAATCCTTTAAAATGCTTTGTCAGGATGTACAGGGTTGTATTTGAATTTTTTTAAGTTGAACAGGGCCTGAGTTACTCTGTATAGTTTTTCTCCAATAAAGGTAAAAATTTGAAACTAGATTAGAAAATATTAAAAACCTATTTTTTTATAGCGTCATTGGTTCTAAGATAAATTTAGCCGAGCCATCTACAAAGCACACACGGTATATCAAGGTATACATAATCATGTGTGTAAATGATTTTTTTTAAGTGTCATTAAAAAAGCTTTATTGCGTTTTTGCTGTTTCAAAGTTTCCCCCGCACGTTCTTTCCGGTCCAGTTTTTTGATTACACAGATTTGTGTCATTTTCAATACCTTTGTTTCTACAGCTAATTGAAACCCATTCCGACTTTCATTTCTGGCTCAGACTTCCTGAGTCCTCTTTGCTCTCGAGTAAGAACAAAAATCGTACGAAGCTCGAGAAACAAGGGGAATGGCAGCGGACGGTGCCCCGGCCAACGAGGGGGCTGCGGCCCGATATCGTCGCATAACTGGTTAAATTTAATTAAGTGGCAATATCTCCAGTCAGCCAGGCGTTGCTTAGAATTAGACGGATCATTGAATATTAGCCGATCCAGACATCGTTACAAAAGATAATTATTATTAAACCGAGATCCCGCCGTATCAAGATTTTAACGATAAGACACTAACAGTAATACTGGATTTTCATTTTGATCATATTGATTCAAACTGGTCGCCATTCTCTGATTACATTTTTTCTTACATAGAGGCTTCTCATTTTGAACGTAGAAAAACGTTTGTAATAACTTTATGTAAAGTTTGGTTGAGATAAAAAAGTCAGTGTGACGGGCGGGATTCGAACCCACGACCTTCGGCTAAATACGTGCTGCTCAACCACTTGCCCTATAGCGACTGCGATCCACTATGAAAAATGGCAAAAAGGAGGGAAAATTCAATGTTTGGTTGAGATGAGAAGTTGGTGTCCTGGTGGATCGAAGTCGCGGGATTCGAACCCACGACCTTCGGCTAGATACGGCGTTGCTCTGCCACTTCAGCTATCGTGACCTCGATCCCCTCGGACAGTAACTCCCCTCCTTTTTGTCATGTTTTAACACTTTTTGTGACACTGACTTTTTTATCTCAACCAAAACCATACAAAAAGATTAATTAATTGAAAAGAATTTATTTGGTCATGCGGACCACGAAACCAAATAAATAAACATACAACTTTTATGTGTCTAATTATATTATTTAAGCGTGTACAGATCATTAAAGTTTTAACTTCTTGCGATCCTTAAAATAAGCAAAATGAAGTACACTTCACTAAAGCTCTCCGTGGCAATTTCATCTGTGCCGAGAATCTAATAGATTACACGACATTTGAAAAATGGCAACAAGTAGGAAAAAATTCAAAAAGGTTAGGGTGAGATGAGAAGATGGTGTCCGTGCGGATCGAAATCAGGATAGCTCAAGTGGTAGAGTAGCGGCGTATCATACCGAAGGTCGTGGGTTCGAATCCCGCTCGTGACACTGATACTTTTATATCAACCAAACCTTACATAAAGATTAATTAATTGAAAGATGTTATTTGGTCAATCGGTCAATTTAAAACAGTAAGAAAGTAAAAAGTAATTTTTTCGGAGTGAAGTCGTTCAGAGTTTTTACAAAGGAAGCCTAATTTTAATAAATCAAGTCTTCGCCAAGTCACGTTAAAAAGAACTCAAAATGAGGCCGTCTCGTTTAGGATTAATATTTGAACAGTTTTTCTACTTAATGGGATGACGGAACGAGGAGCCGAGTTGAATAATTTCTATGGAAAGGAGCCCGGGTACGTCGGTACGTCTGAAATATGCGTTGTAATTGTTTTTGGTGAATAAAACAACCGAGTCGGGTTGTAAAGCGAGTGCGTAAGAGGACAAAGCTTTGAGGTTCCTAAACTAATAATCATCCCTTCGCTCAAAGTGGTTGTAAATAAAATATAAACAGGGTTTCTTCCTGAAAAGGTAGACGCAGACCGAAGAAGAAAGGAGGGGTGAAAACCTGATCCAACGTTAATATTCCACAAGGAGGGTTGATGTGAGAAGCGCATTGCAGGCCAGCTACAGGTGACTACTGCATCTAAACTCGTACAATTCCCTGACAAAAAGATTTAATCAGATCCTCAACATTTAACCGGTGAGAATATTTGACAAAATGAAATTAACTTTTTATAAATTTGAAGGCAGATATACATAAATACAATTGATCTTTAATACACATTTACATACAAACTCAAGGAATTGGGCGAATTTGTCCGAAAGAAAAAAGATCAGGTCAGTGAAACTATTTCTTATGATTTACATGGTTAACAAATATAAACATTCACCTAATATTAAAAATTATGGCTTCAACCAAAATTAATTTATAAGTTTAGCCTTGTAGAACGAACCTCGTCCAAGATGGACGTTTAAAAACTCTTCCAGAAAAATATCCAAACGACGACGAACAGCACAAATGAATTCTTTGTTCTGCATAATATTGGGTTGTCCGGAAAATAATGCAGGATTTTGGTATTAAACAAAAAAAAAAAGAAACTAGTTACTTTAAAGCAATGTTCTTTAATCAAAATAATTTCCCATACTCTCAATACATTTCTCCCAACGTGTTGGTAACTTATTAATTCCGTCTGAGTAGAATTCAGAATTTTTAGAATTGATAAAGTCAATAAATGCATTTTCCAGTTCCGTTTGATTTTTGAATATTATGTGTTGTAAGTAGTGGTCCAGGTGTTTAAAAAAATGGTAGTCAGTAGGCGAGAGGTCCGGAGAGTAGGGTGGGTGAGGCAAAGTTTCATAGCCAAGCTCCAATAATTTTTGTGACGTTACACGTGACACATGTGGTCGAGCGTTGTCATGCAACAAAATGGGCCCTTTCCGATTGACCAAAGAGGGCTTCATTACTGCCAATTTCTGATGCATGGTATTAATTTGGTTACAGTATGATTCAGCATTGATGGTTTCGCCAGGATTTAAGAAGCTGTAGTGTATTAAACCAAATGAAGCCCACCATACCGTAACCATTACCTTTTTTTGATGAGTTGGGGGCTTTGGAGCTTCTCCTTTGTCGAGCCACTGTCCAGAACGTCTAGTGTTATCGTAGAGAATCCACTTTTCGTCACATGTAACAATTCTGGCCAGAAATGGGTCATTTTTGTTTCGACAAAGAAGTGATGCACAAACATCAAAGCGCTGATTTTTTGGCGATCGTTTAATGAGTGTGGAACCCAATTTTCGAGATTTTTCACTTTTCCAATCGCCTTGAGGTGGTCAGCGACGGTCGTTTTACTGACTTTGAGTTGCTCTGCAAGTTCTCGAACAGTTGTTTTGGGGTTTTCTTCCACCACTGATCGCAGAACATCATCATTAAGAGAGGAAGGCCTTCCACGACCTTCTTCATCTTCAAGGCTGAAATCTCCCTCCCGAAATTTTTTAAACCACCTTTGCACAGTGCACTCATTAACACAACCCTCGCCCCAGACTTGGTTAATGTTTCTAGCCGTTTGGGCTCCGCTTCGGCCGAGTTTAAACTCGTAAAAGAAAATCGTACGAAATTCTCGCTTTGACATTATAAGGATGACTGAATTATTTCCAAGTAGCGGAATGCTACAGAGGTAAACAAACAATATCATTTGGAAGAGGATTAATAAGTGTTGACATTCATACAAATGAGTAATCCTGTAAACGTAAACAGAATATTTTATATAGATTTT
This sequence comes from Cimex lectularius, assembly GCF_000648675.2. Lineage (NCBI taxonomy): Eukaryota > Metazoa > Arthropoda > Insecta > Hemiptera > Cimicidae > Cimex > Cimex lectularius. Next base: position 1,956,006 of record NW_019392649.1, on the reverse strand, counting down.
TTTTAATGAAAACTTAAAATCCTGCATTATTTTCCGGACAACCCGATAGAATGAAACGTCATCCAAATGAAAATATAAAAATATAATTCACTAATTTCGTGGTCCACTTGACCAATTGTGGTGAAATATTATAAATTAATATTATAATTAATTAAGGGTTTTTTTACTCGAGATAAAAGAGTCAGTGGCACGAGCGGGATTCGAACCCACGATCTTCGGCTTGATACGCCGCTGATCTACCACATGAGCTATCGTGACCTCGATCCACTCGGATACTAACTTCCCATCTCAACCGCACCTCTTGAAAAATGGCAAAAAGAAGGGAAAATTCAAGAGGTGCGGTTGAGATGGGAAGTTGATGTCCGAGTGGATCCAGGTCACGATAGCTCAAGTGGTAGAGCAGCGGCGTATCAAGCCGAAGATCGTGGGTTCGAATCCCGCTCGTGCCATTGACTTTTTTATCTCGACTAAAAAAACCTTAATTAATTATAAAAATATAAAACTCAACTTTTTAAACTCCCAACAAAAGCCATAGTTTCGCGTAGCAAGTCAGAGATCCCAGTATATAACGAAGAATGATCGACCATCAGGATATCGCCAACAAGTTAGAGATCAAGGGTGGCCATCAAAACAAATAAGTTTTGTAACTTATGCCAAGCTTTCAACATTTATTGAGGTCTCCATCAGGGCACTACAATTATTACAACCCATTGCAGTTCGTGGTTCGATTGACCAATTAACATTTTTTAATTAATTAATATTTATGGAAGGCATTGGTTGAGATAAAAAAGTCAGTGTCACGAGCGGGATTCGAACCCTCGACCTTCGGCTAAATACGCCGCTACTCTACCACTTAAGCTGTCCTGACTTTGATCCACTCGGACACTAACTTCCCATCTCAACCCCACCTTTTGAATTTTACTTCCTTTTTTTCCATTTTAAAGATTTACCTAACCTACATTTAAAACCAGGATATGGATCGTGACTTCGATCCGCTCGGACACTAACTTTCCATCTCAACGTCATTGAAAAATGGCAAAAATGAGGGAAAATTCTAGAGGTGAGGTTGTGACTTTTTTATATCAGCCAATACCTTCCATAAACATTAATTAATTACAACGTTTATACTTAATGTCTGGTGTTTAGTGTCCGTTAGTTAATGATTATTTGGAGATCGTGAGATGCGGTCTGGTGTGATGTAGGTTTTAGAAAAACATTTTCTTTACCGTGCATACGTTTCGATCTTTATTGAGATCATCTTCCTGGCCTTGGATTTATAAACATTCTTCAAATTATACAAATACATGTAGGATGTAAAAAAAGTGAATTTTTGCAATGCTAGAAATTTTAGACTTAATCAAAGTATTTATTCACTCAAAGTGTTTGTTTTCTGTGTTGTGTGTCATTATTGTATGTAGTGTTGTGAGTGCCAGTAAGATATTGATGTTTTATGTTTATAAATTGAAGGGGTGGGCAAGAAAGTTGGATAGAAAACATTTTTATAGGAGGAGTCGGCCTCTTTGAGGTGAAAGGAAAACTTTATAATTAATAGTAGGTAACAAAATAGTTATTAAAACATTGGATAACTTACTCGTTACAGTATTAAAAGAAAAATATTATAATGATAACAGTAGAAACCACAAAACATATTCATACAAAAGAAAGAAAAAAGAATGTTCCTCGATGTCGAACATTGAATGGACACCCAACCACATGTACCTTATACAACTTCTTCATCCTTAAGTCGTACTTGGCTTACAGGTAATTAGTTGAGTCAGATACCTGTAATATGCTTCAGGGTCGCGTCTTCGATCCTTCCCATCCCGAGATCACTTTCCTAACATGCGCTGATGACACTTCCATTTTACCCTCCAACCCTGACCACGTATAGATCACCCAACGTTCCAGACATATAGAACATATTCCCTTGAATAATTGGAAAAATTGGCACAGAAACTCAAGGGAATCCTAGCCTCAACTTAACTCCAATTTAAGGATTTTTAAATCCTCCCTGCAAAGTACGTTGGATTTTGGGTAGGAATAGCGTCGTGGGTCCGTTTCTGTATTCAATATCCCTTCCGATCACCACCCCGTTGTCGTTCTTCCGATTGGTGCCATTGAATTTGTACTTCGTAGTACTTACTCATACTCCTTTGAAAAAGAGTGCTGCTTGGAGGTCTTCCTGGATGTCAAACTTCTATCAGTCAGATACCTGGGTTTGCTCTGTAGCTTCCGGGCATTCCACCCTCGAAACACTTAGGTCTTAATTTCTACCTGGACGAAAGATACACTTTAGAAGGTCGCATCTCAGCTACTTTCTAATAGACAGGCGTCCCCCTAGTATAATAGTAACATAATACAGAATCCAAAAATCTATACCTCCAATGTATTACTAATAAATGTTTGTTCATCGTGTCATCTTCTTAACATTTACTCGCCGAAAAGCCAATTTTTAGTTCTTTGCCTCCTGATAGATGGTCCATGCCCATCTTTGATAACTAAAGAAAAAAACTCTGTTTAGCTTTCAGCAATTGTTAAATTATTTTGCCATATCCGGATTTTTAATATAAAATACAAAATAATTTAAATGTAATCATTGTTATAGCGTATATAATTGTGTTTAGTTCGCAGTGGAAAGTAAGTACATGTTATTTAGGCTTCGTAGACCAACTACCTATAAAACTGCAATATATACATGACTGAGAAAAATTTACGATGTATCGAACTATTCAGGCAACTTACGAGAAAGTAAAGCCAGTTTTCAACTTATATTGCAAATAAGAAGTTTTAAATTCAACGTAACTTTCAAAACTAATAAACCTACTACCGAGATTGATGACAGGTCATAATTCAGCACAACTAGCAATATCTCTCTCTCTCTCTCTCTCTCTCTCTCTCTCTCTCTCTCTCTCTCTCTCTCTCTCTCTCTCTCTNTGTGTGTGTGTGTGTGTGTGTGTGTGTGTGTGTGTGTGTGTGTGTGTGTGTGTGTGTGTGTGTGTGTGTGTGTGTGTGTGAATGTTATATTTTTTTTTACTATTCGGGGTTTTTGTAAAGTATAAAAATGGATATTTTATGCATTAGGATTGAGAATTTGAATAATAATTTTGTCTTAAGTATGACCTACCGGCCAAATTGGTTTTTACACCACTTTATTTCTAATAATCCTTTCAAACTTTGTGAAACTTACGATACTTATGATTAATGAATTTGTAGTGCTGAAACTGTTTTTGGTTTTTCATTGGAGAATAGGCGGTTTTTTCCGACATCCAAAAAATTACTTTTTCTTATACATAAACAATATTAAAACATAAACACAAGGAAATTTAATTTTTTGAAAAGAAAAAGTGACAAGCGTTTTGAAAAATTGTGTTTTTAGGTAAAATTTTCTTTTTCTTTTTTCTTTCTTTTTTGATCAGCTCCTATATTTTTTTTAAACTTTCTGACTGTCTGTAGTACTACTATATCGGGTGATTTTTCAGAGACTAACACCGTTTTTTAGTTTTATTTTTATTTTAGTTTTTATTTATTTATTTTTTTGGAAATGATTTTAAAAATAGGACTGGTCTTTTTTTTACATATTGTTTTTACATATTAAATGTAATTTTTTACATAAAATCTTAATCTGAAGTCAACATTTTTTTTTCAAAGTATGGTATGTCCTCAGGGCTCAGCAACTTTTTTTCACATTGGAAGGTATCATTTTGAATACGGAATTAAATTTTACGACTTGTTTTTAACAAACTTTTACTTCGAGCACTTTTCTTGTAGAGTTTGTCGTTTAAGAGTTATTAACGATTGAAAAAAAAAAAAGTTCAAATTTTATTTATCTTAATCTTATGAATTTACCCCCTAGTAAAAATAAGTTAATTACTAATTACTAATTCAATAACCTCCTAGTAAATTTATTAAGTTCATCCTAGTAAATTAAATTTTCAAAAAGGCACCACCGATCTCCAAACAAAGCAAAATTCTATTTTGGAATTCATTTCGCGCTTCACGTAAAGCAACTGGTGTTATGCTTCTACTACATTCTTTGATCCTTTCCTTAAATCTTGTTCTCTTCATACTAGTTTTATAAAAACAGGTCGAAATACTTATTTTTTTTAAAATTGGGATGACGCTATTTTTTGTTTTAATGAGGTTTTTCATAATCAAAAATGTCATTTCAACATCGATGTAGAATTGTTTATTCCAAGGTAACAAGTTTCATAAGGTTTTTGTTTTTTTAGTGAGTTGGTGCTTGTCATTCGTGTTCAGGCGGAGGATCGTTTACTCTCTTGTTATATTGTTTATCAATATAAAAAATATTTATCAAGAAGCACAAGACGGTCCAGCAACAATCGATTTATTTATTTTTTTGACAACTTCCTCTTTTCGGTGAAAACATAAACGATCTTGGCCATTTCGGAGTAAGTTTTAATTTTTGAACTGGAAATCGGTTTTACCTCAACTAGAAGACTAGAAAACCATACATTTAAAAACTAAAACATAGAAAAAATCATAAAAATTTCAAAACTATTAGATCACAAAATGCAGGATGTTTCTAGTATTTTTCATAAAAAAATAAATAAATAGAAACGAAAATTTAATTTTTTTGATGTCTTAGTGGGTCACTCTCCTTCATGTCGCTCCAATAAAAAACAAATAAAGAACAGTTTTATTGTTGTTCATTTACGTGTGCGAAAGTCAATCAAATGTCTTTCAAAAATATTTACTTACTTCCCGGTCTACAAGTACACAAGTAGGGTGAGTCACCGATACCAACCTTAAACTTAAAATGGACATAAGCCCAAGCGCTCTATGATCGAATCTACAGATTACTAACAATCCTAGGCTAATTATTATTATTCATGTAAAATTCAACCCAAAAGCATTTTATGTTTGTTCACAAAGAAAAATTATTCTTGCCTGTTTCGCATGAATGATCTCTCCTTTTCGATGATAATTCAAACTAGCTGGCATAATCTCTTGCAAATGAACGCTATTGTCAAAGGCTGTTGTATATATTGGTTCTAACAAGGTTTATATCAAACATCCTTCATATATGTTAATCAAAGTATCTAAATTCCAACGAATATTGGAATTTTGCGTTAGTCTCAATGGATTTCCTTTTGTTCTGATGAAAATTCTTATTAAGTAAAATCCATGGTGTCATTGCGTAAATTACCTGTTATCAGGCAATCTGGAAATGAATGGAACGATTACAAATAAATCTACAACAAATTGTCTATTATAATATTTTTGTGAGATTTTCTTTCCCTTTGGAACCTCCAACGATATATTTATTTCCAAAGGGAAATATGTCGACTATGCACTAACTTCCCTCCTAGGTCCTTGTTTATTATTGAGGATTTAGATGAGTGAAGGGATTAAGCTAAAAGAAAAGGTTTTAATTGGAAGCAAAGAAGGGCACTACCTCTGTAGTACCCATACAGCGCGTGAAACGGAAAATCCTGCTTTTCCTTCCACTAACTTTTCTTTTCCCTTATTTTCTTATTCGTACCTACAACCAATAGCCAACCAATACCCTACTTATCTCCATTCGCTGTGCGTCAACCCTCTCCACCTTTAAGTCTCAACTGAATATATCTAGGGGTATTCACGATCTTTGTGTTAACCCTGTTAAGTTCTGTTAGATCGAGACTATGATGACGTAGATTTGTGAGAATCGGTTAGTTAACATTGCTCGATCTAACAGGCCAGGGCTAATGTTATAAGTTAGGTCGAAAATGTAGTCATATTGCTATCCGTTAGGCGTAGGTAACCAACATGGCAGCCATGAATTGAACAGCTGTTTTTTGTTTACATGTATTTTTATTCTTAAATACGAATTAATAAAATCAGACCAATACATTTCTTTTGTTAATTTCTGACCTGCCGTTATACTCTCATTCATAAAAGATACATGCCCTAACCTATAAAGTTGTAGGCAGTTGGACGTTATGATACAAGTTATGTATTTCGGCACGAATTGAAGTGTGACATTTGTTAGTACTTTTCGAGTGCCTAGAAAGAGCATTTTGAATGAAAGAGATGATTAATTTTCCCTATTTATTAACTTCTGGCATCTTACAATTTAACACAAATCCAAAACAACAACAAGCCTTCAAGGACTGTTATAGGTTTATTTTTGGTTCTAGCAATCGCCACGCGCAGCATTGCGGAAAAATTAACATTTAACATGCTAAGAAAAGAAGGGGGTGTTCAGGATCTTACCGGACATTTCGCTAATCGAGTAAACACGAGTTAACATCTTACAAACCTCGTGAATACCCCTTATGCCATTATAATTTTAATGGCAGACAGTGTCACAACTCTCCAGAAGAATATTAGGATCTTGGAGTCTTTCTACAAATAATGGAATTTAACAGTAAACCACCAGAAATCAAAGATCATGGTCTTTAGTAGGGGAGGTAAATTGTGTTCAACTGATCGTTGGTTTTTTTTTTTCAAAGGTGTGAAAATTGATGTGCTGTATGAATATAAGTATCTTGTGCGACACCTCCCCCCGCCTATCATTATTCAAACTGCTAGGGCGAAAATCTCTATTGCAAAACTTTAAAAAAAACGTGATCACTTATGTTGCAGGAAATTGTGACTATTAAGACGAAATTTTTTAGCGGAATGCACTATACTACGTGAAATAAGACGATAAAACTTTTTTTCAAAATTGAAAAGGTGGGGTTGAGATGGGAAGTTAGTGCCCGAGTGGATCGAGGTCACGATAGCTCAAGTGGTAGAGTAGCGTTCTATCAAGCCGAAGGTCGTGGGTTCGAATCCCGCTCGTGACACTGACTTTTTATCTCAACTAAAAATCTTAATTAATTGAAAGATTATTAATTGCTCAAGCGGACCACGAAAACTAGTGAATTACGTTTAAATCTGTATTTATATATTAATTTTTACACGAATTGTGCTCAATTTTTTTAACTTTTTGTTATTCACGTGAGCCGAAAGCCCCAGAATAAAATTTATTTTATTCTTCTTCAAAAGCTATTCTCTGCTTTTCATATGGAAAATATCCATAAGTCAATCATCCGTTTGAACTATTTTGCTATAAGACTTGCCAATTGCTCAATATTTTTGATTTATGAAAGCTTTCGCACTTCTGATCGCATTTTCTGCTCTTTCTCTTGCACTAATAAATTATCATGACTAAATTCCAAGTTAATTTTTTGGTGTAGCGTTACTTTTCCATATATCTCTAAATCTGCTTCTACTGCTACTAGTTGTGTTGACACTAGTTTATTTCCCTTAACTGTCCGCAGCAATGCTATTCTTTGGCTTTGTTCTCTTTTTTAGTTTTCTATTTATGCTAACTCGCTTTGGTAAACTGCTGACAGTACTTTAGGTCCTGTACCCCATTTTACTTTCCTGACTCTACTTAACCTTGCACACGATATAGTTGATCCCCTTACCTTAATTGCATGATGTGTTCTGCTGCATATTTACATTTTTATTCATTTATCTTGACGAAAATGGAGAGAAACGCGCCTGACAGACCAATGAAACCGTATTTATTAATTTTTTTTATTTAGTTTATTATTGTCTTCACTAATACGAAAAATGGCAAAAAGGAGGGAAAATTCAAAAGGTGCGGTTGAGATGGGAAGTTGGTGTCCGAGTGGATCGAGGTCACGATAGCTCAAGTGGTAGAGCAGCGGCGTATCAAGCCGAAGGTCGTGGGTTCGAATCCCGCTCGTGCCATTGCCTTTTTTATCTCAACTAAAAACCTTAATTAATTATAATATATTAATTGGTCAAGCGGCCCACGAAATTAGTGAAACTAATACGAAATGTGATGTAAATGTTGTAAATTATTAGGTACAAATCTTTATATGGAAAATATTATTCCATTTAGTAAATAATGAAGAGAAACGCGCCTGGCGGACCAATGAAACCGTATTTATGATAATTATTCAGAAATCGTGAGATGCGGTCTGGTGTGATGTAGGTTTCAGAAAAACATTTTCTTTATCGTGCCAACGTTTCCATCTTTATTGAGAGCACCTTCAGGGCCTGGGATTTACAAACATTGTTTACATTTAACAAATAAGTTTAGGATGTGGAAAAGTTAATTTATACAATGCAAAATATATTTTTTATATTCAATCAAAATATTTCTACTCACTCAAAGTGTTTGTCTCCTGTGTAATTGTGCCATTCTTGCGTGTCGAGTCGAGAGTGCCAGTCAGATTTTGCTGTTTTATGTTTATATACGTTGGATTTTGAAGGGGTGGGGAAGGAAGTCGGTATAGAAAAGACATTTTTGTATGAGGCGTCGGCTTCTTTGAGGTGAAAAGAGCCGACGAAGGGAAACAATGTGTTGGTAATGGTTCGGCCAGATTATCCTTGCATTGTATAAATTCACTTTTCCACATCCTAAATGTATTCCTTAAATGTAAACATTGTTTGTAAATCCCAGGCCCTGAAGATGATCGAAATAAAGATCGAAACGTTGGCACGATAAAGAAAATGCTTTTCTGAAAACTACACCACACCAGACCGCATCTCACGATTTCTAAATAAATTTGAATTTAGGGTTGGGGGGGGGCTAATTTAGCAATTTTGAACATCTCCCCCCAATTCTGCCTAAAATTCTCCCTCAGATTATATATGCTCCCTTTTATGTTTCAAATTATTCTATTCATAACGACTAAAATTTCCGTTTGTACATGACCTTATCTAATAAAAAATGTCATCAATCACGGAACATCCACAATAATCTTCTAGCACAATAGTTATCACTTCCAACCTTACCCGAAAATCCTCCAAGACGATTGAAGCAAAAGTCGAAATTGTGTTGGTGTTCAAAACGGTGGGTAGCGAGTGCTGTAGGATTTTGCTTAGGTTTTTTTGCAATCATAGATATGTTGCTTTACTTTACGGGATTCACTTTTCCACATCCAAAATATAATTGTAATATATAAACAATGTTTGTAAATCCCAGGCCCTGAAGATGATCTCAATAAAGATCGAAACGTTGGCACGATAAAGAAAATTGATTTGTTTTTTAACGACGGGAGAATTTGCAACAGCAAAGATCATATCAACCCTCAGGGTGCCGGTGTTTCTGAAAAAAACAAACATTTGAAAGTATATCGGGTTTGAATGCGGGGCGCAGGATTCGAACCCGGGACCTTTACCTTACAGTGATGAGCGCCGTGTCAACGCCTAAACCGTTACGGCCACCGACGCCCCTACATATTTAGTTTATTATTGTCTTTAGTAATACGAAATGAGATGTAAATATTGTTAATTATTAGACATAAATCTTTATGTGGAAAATATTATTCAATTTAGTAAATAATTTGTAAGAGCAAATCCTAACGGTCTTATACTCCACCCTTATAGAAGACAAGTTTCTGATATGCCTTCATTAACTCTTTCAAAGGAAAATTCGGCGCAAAAGTCCTTCCGTCGGATGATATTTTTCTTCTAATACAAATTGTTTCTCTCGTTTCTCTTCGAGAGATCATTCAAAGGACCGGTCCTTCATTAGCTCAGTACGAGAATCATAACATTAAGCCTTCTAAACAATGGAAAAGGAGGGATTTTTGACTTTTCCACCGCTCAAAATCGATCCGGGAATCGTTTGTAAGCAAGGTCATTATGTTTCAAGTTTTATTTTATTCGCAACGTTTCCCCTTTTGCCAAATCCGAAACAAATACAAATGGAAGTTAGACGGGTGAGACACTTTGTTCTGTTCCGATTGAACGCCGTACCATAACTACGTTAAATGTTTAACGGTTTGTTTAAAGGGTGAAGGGAAAGTTGGTGAAACTCATTACCCTTTCTATACTGGGAGTTTGAATCCTGTTTAGTTAGCTAATAGACATTTTCAAAATTGGGTGTGAATAGAGTTAAACGGGCGTTGTTTCACTTTAGATCCTGGTGTTGACTCGCGTCGTCAGAGTGCGAAGACGAAGCGGGTTTGAAGGGGAAGGACTTTTATCATTTGAGGTCCGCACCGCGAGCTACATACAGATTCAACCGCACGTACATGCGAGGAATTGAAAAACAGGTTTTCCCCTCATCCTCGACCATTTCCCTACAGCCTTATAATAAAAACTTCGTCCAAAGGAAAATTGTAAACGTTCATTGTAGAGAATATTACCATCACAATCATACTTTTCTCACCGAGAATGCTTTTATGTTTAAAATATTTCTTTCTTTATTATTTTTCAATAATTTATATTTTGGTTAAACAATTCTACTAGAATAAAAAACTTAAGCTCATTCCGTGAGTTTCAAACGCTGACAGAAAAACGTAGCAAAGACGAGCTCACAAGAAAACATTTAGTACTGTATTGTAACTATAGGCCCTATAAATATGCCGAGCGTTCTAAGTAAAGACTTTAAAAAAGTAGTCGACACCCACCAAAGAAAAGTGCCACCTTGATGCCGGAACATTTCGGATACCGTACCTATCAACACAGGCCCAGCTTTGCAGATTGGTAGATTATGGGACCTTCAATATCAATTTAAAAAAAAAACTGGAATAATGTTTGCTATGCGATCAACCAGCCTTCAATACGATGTTGATTCTTCGGGTTGTGGTCTTCAAACATACAATGTTATTGTATCAACTCGCAAGCTTTCGATAAGTTTTATTGCCTTCTTCAGGGGATCTACAGAGACATAGGGACATAGTCAGGTAGGTAGTTATAAATTATTTCATCAATTAGTTGCTACTTACAGATACGAAGGCACAACTTAAACATATTCGTCAAATATATATATCTGTGTGTGTGTGTGTGTGTGTGTGTGTGTGTGTGTGTCGGTGATAGAGAAGAAGCCTAATAATTAATGTTTATGTTTGTCTCAGTTATCTCATTGTTTGTAAAGTTGTTTAATTTTTAGAAAATAAGTGTTATAAGAGAAACGCATTGTGTCGTCTTAGATGCTCCCCACTAGTTAGGTATAGTTTTTAGAAAAGACTATGGAGTGCGCACTATATTTTTGCTGGAGCGGGAGGAATAAGAACCTCGAGTATGAGAGTAGCTTTACAGTAACATTTCCGCAGCGTGCCTAGTGGGAAGTGTATCCGTGCCTTAAATCTTTTTTTAATGAATAAAATTATAATTGTGACCCAGTCGTGTTTTGTTCATTATGTCCGACCTTGAAAAGGGCCAGATCTCCGAGGAGGATCATTCCCCGACAGATGTTTTCCCGACATATATATATATATATATATATATGTACATGTACTGGACGCATATACAGCAATGACGTCAACCCCCAGACTGAAGTGACGTGTGGAGGAGGGGAGATGGCGGTCAGAAGGTTTTGAGGGGGAGAAAAAAAGGAAGAACGACGGAGTTTGTATTGTTTTTGTATTAAGACGTTTAATTGTAATCTTTATGTCGTTGTGTTAATTTCAGTGATTCACTCCACGATTGCCTTGTCATTTTGAGCACCTAATAATTCCATATATATATATTTGACCTCTTCTTCACTATCTTATTTTATATATGTGCATTTATAAAACAATAACAATTACTTTCAAATTAACAAAATCTTTAGGTAGATATATGTCACAGGCGTTTGACTAGAAAATGTGCTTATCACGTTATCAGGTGAGAGGTTCTCCAACACTGTCACCTACTGATAACAACCATTTTATACAATTTTTAAAAATCAAGATCAGTCAGTAACATCAGGGGTCAAAAAGAAAGAAATAATATTACAGCAGACTTAGCCAGTGTTGTAAGGAATGGTCTTACAAAAAACAATGCATCCACCAGCTCCGCCTTTGAAGGATCTATAACAAAAACTCGCGCATTCATTAAGAACAATCCCCATCTACATATTTCGAAAGATGATAAAGCTAATGTGACAGTAGTGTTTGAGAAATCTCACTAGAAAGAAAAAATGAAAGAACGTTTGAGTGATGAAATACACACTCCTTAGCTTAGTCTGACCCTACAAAGAAAATTCAAACTAAATGCAACTCTGTAGAAGATAGCGTTTTTGTGTCTGACTAGATAGAATAGACAAAAAGTGCTATTTAAAAGTAGCAACGCGGTTTGCCCAAAATATATGGCCTCCCAAAAATACACAAACCAGGCATACCCATTAGCCCATAGTGTCCTCTATTAACTTTTAAGTTCCTAAATTAAAATGATAGTATTCTACTTAAAAAATAGAAAAATTTTCATCCACCATGCAACTTGTCCATTTACAGCTCTCACAACCTAATCTCACTTGTACCTCAGGGATATGTGCTAGGCTTCACACTATTCTGGTTATACTTAAACGATTTCCTTAGGTCAGCTGACGTAGTTCTAACTTCTTTATTTCCTAGCGATGGAGCACTCATAACATCTTGTTGATATGTTAGTGCGGTGGATTAAGAACATACATTGCCCATCAAACAACCGACCACCTGGCTTTTGCACGAAAAAATTGCCAAATTGAAAATGCATATTTTCTCAACCCTGTAAGTCACAGACCTGCTCTAGTTCTCCTTGCTTAAAAAATTTTACGCTGAACAAGAAGCCTTTTTAAAATATTTTCTTAGCTTCAGTCATTTATCAGTAAAATCAAAACTTCTGCAACATGTTAATGTTTTACGAAAACTTCATATTGTGACATGGAGCCAAGAAATCGTCCTATAGCAATCGATAGGAAACTTCAATAAGTTTTCAATTTGTCACTTTCCACTTTGCCAGATTTCTCGACCGTTTTCGAGTTATTCGCGATTTTTGGGCAAAAAACGTGATTCTTTTACGTACTCGTGGAAAAAACTGATCGCTCTCTCTCTCCCGATTTTACTATACATAATCCTACTGTTTCAATACTTTATTCGAAGCCAAACTGCCTCAATACTTGGAAATGGGAAGGAAAAGCTGAATTTTCATGATGATGTAAACAAGTGATTATCAACAGCAGGAGAATTCCGCATCCCAAAAGATCAAAGTAAGACAAAGTAAGAATTGTCGCTTCCCTGTTCAATTTTAAAAAAGTCCTCGGATCAATAGTTGTAGAGCGTAAAATTTATGAAAACATGACGGTTCAAAATGGCCTGTATGTATTCTTGAAAATCGGGAAACATCTCCATAAACACGGAAATTTGCCCAAAAATCGTGAATAACTCGAAAACAGTTGAGAAATTGGGCAAAGTGGACAGTGACAAATCGAAAACTTATTTAAAAAAAATTATCGATTGCTGTAAAGAGCCACTCTAGGACGATTTCTTGGTCCACATCTCAATTTTACGTTTTCGTAAAAAGTGCAAAAATTTACCTGTTCCCGAATTTGTGAATTTAATGATGAATAACTGAAGCGAGGAAAACATTTAAACAAAAACCGTCTCATCTAAAAAATGAGTTTGAGCCTAGGTCTGTCAGTTAAAAAGCTTAGGATCAACCCTACCAAGATGGACACGATTTTATTCAAAAAAAGAAGACCTTGCATATAGACTGGTGTTAACGTGCATCCCAGAACTTTGTCTGCCTGAAGGAACCCGAAGATTTAATTGCTACTTTTTATGCAGGTAGACTATTGGGGCATTGGCACTTCCATTAGAGTGGAAATTGTCTCTTACCTCTCCCCGAAGATGTGTCAGGAGGACTTCCAGGGTAGCCGTGTCGTATCATTGCTCAAGTCATTATGGAGTTAGCATGTCCTGGATTTAATTGCCGTTAATTTCTGCAATATTTCTTTAATGATATTTTTCACATCGTCTTGGAATACAACCTCATTGAACCGAGATTTTATTGTTAACCCATTGAGTGGTGGGAGCATTTGCATTTGGGTATGTAGCAAGTGGTACAAGGTAGAAAGGTGTCCTCACCAAACTTGTTTTGGCCAATTGTAAGCAAAGTAAACAGGACCATACAATTCAAAATACATGAGATGAGAAGCCAAAGTACTTTGATGATTGAATTGTTTCAAAGACAATGAAGACTTTTGGTAATTACACCAAACTGCGATAGGTTTCAATTTGTTATGATTTATGATTAAGATAAGGCGAGATTGTTGCGTTGAAATAATTAAAACATGACAACATAAAATAAAAGGAGTCTTCCTCCAAGGACAATGTTAATAATATATACCGTACTTCCTTCTAGTTTTGTTGCAGAACAATAAAGTGTTTGCTCCTCGGATTTACCTTTCTAAGACAAACGCGCGACGGTTCGTTATCCGAGGCAGTGAATCAGCATGTAAAAGTAAACTGGCCGGGAAAAGGAGGACGTCCCGCCGGTGTACAAGATTTGCCCCGAGTACCGTCTGTTTTCACAGATTGTTTATACTAGGGCTTGGCCCGTCCTAGTGACACTAAGCAGAAGTGCCCCTCCCAAAACAGACCCACGCCCTTTAGGAACCGGCTTACATCTACATACGGCCCGGCACAGACCCTTAAACATTCGGGTGCCTTGGCAAGGGCCACTCGACCGCATCAAAATACCCTCAAAGATAAACAGTAAGAGACTCAAATCCCACCAATAACAATGGCCGGTCTCTATAACAGTTTTATTTCAATGTTGTCAGTATTAAAATCCATTTTCGAATATCATCCTAGATGTAATGCCGATAATTGTGAAACGTCGGAACGTTATATCGATTATAGGTATTTGAATAATTAGTTTGCACAAATAACCCTATTATAATAGCTCGGGGTGATTTATTATGCATTGACGGCCGGCAGTGTACTGATCAAAACCGTTCCGCCAAATCTAAACAGAATCGGTTGTCATGCAAAATTCTTATGCGGATTTTTTAGCTTTTTAATAACCGGGCATTCCTCTTTTAGCCTGTTTGCGCTGTTCAGAGCGAAAACAGGTCTATCGATCATTGCCCGAGCTCGGACCCTGTTGTTCCAATCCGGGCCAAACTATTTCCGTCAATCAGGATAAATGCGCGATCATTAATTATCTCACGCGGTTTTGTTAAAATGATTTTCAAAAATAATCCATTAACAAGTAAAATTTAGGCTTAAATAAGGTTTACGAGCCTCAGTTCGACCTTTGTTTGTCTAGCTTCCAATTGCGTTAAAAACTACGAAATGCTCAAAATCAAGTAAGATAAATTTCTAGATGACACGTCAAGTCCCAACATCGCGTTCGTCGTGAACCCCGGGCAACGTCATGGTCAAAAAATCTAATGGTAAACGATACAGGAAAAAAGCTAGTTCTCTTAAACGAATACTCTAGGCTAAAGAAAATAACCCTGACAGCACACCCCCAATCCAAAGTATCAACATCATGGATGAGACATGGGGTATCAATGTGATAAACGGAGCGAGGGGCACCTGGCGCCCCTGAATATTTAGTCATCTTACGCCAGTGTTGGGATCCTCTTGGCGCTGACTAATACACCCAAATTCTTGTGGGAATAGAATGAGAGGAAAAACTTAATAACTAATACATCCTATTCCAACACCCCTGGAACAGGTTGTATGTCACCGCCCGCAGAATCCCGGCCATCTTTAAAAAGCAGTGCAAATAGAACTAAGACTATCAAACTGCCGAGCCCACCTACTCCTCCATAACCAGCATGGCACCTAACTCTAAATCCCGGGAACATGACAGCTCGTACGTAATCAACCAAAGTTGGGTCAACGAATTTTGACCCCTTCGCCATTCGGTCTAGTCTGAAAAGAATGCCACCTTAAACCATCAGCCGAGCAAAACTGTAATCACCCATAGACCAACAAGTCAGATGAGTGTCTTGCTACTTAGTGATAGTGATGCGATTTCACTTAGTATCATAGATATAGATTATAAGATGTAGACAACACCCCCTAACGCATCGCCCCCAGCGACAAGCGACGGACCCAACACTATATAAACCGTACCCAGACATAAAGACAGACAGTTTCTCACTGAAGATGGCGCAATGCCGAAACGCGCTTGAATAACTCAAACAAAAAAAACCCGCAAGTGAAGGCAGGCCCAATAGTGCCCGTGTGCCGGTTCAATATGAGATCACAGACTCGCAGACCAAACCCCATTTACTATGGTCTGCAGTGTTTGCGAGTGTACAAGTATGCTCCATGTCGTTCACACGAGGATGTACCTGGAGTTGACAGACGAATGAAATGCCCCCGCGAGGCAACTTTTATCGACGAACGCAAAAATTGAACCCAGAGTAGATATATGGACGCATACAATGATACAAACGGACTAGGAGTTGAAATAGCTGGGTACATCATTGACCCGATTTAATGACTGAAACCTACAGCGATGTTTGCCTGTCTGTAGGTAGATGAACTTACCGGACTTCTTTAACAATTTGCGTTGGAAAATTTCTAATTGTCTGGTGAAAGTACGGAAGTTGTCATACGCGAATGATAGTTCTTAAACGTCTTGGTATCTGTATTTAATTTTCCCGCCACTTGACTTAGTTTTCAGATACTTATCATGTTCTCGTATATTGTTAGCTTTTTGGATGATGTGAGATGTTGTCCAATTAAACTTATCGTCATTAGTGCGGGATTGTACATAATCTATGCTGTAATTTACGCCAAATGAAAAGAACTGAAAATTTTATACTTTTATGTATTTGACATGTGACATTTAATGTATGTTTTGGAGGTTTCCTTTTGTTTTGTTTTTTATATTTTTTTTATTAGCGTGTTAATTGTACCTATTTTGTGACTTTTGTTGTACGGTGAATTTGCGTGTAATTGGTACGACATAATGTCTAGGCTACCTCTCATCGTTTAAATTTGAGCTCTAACAACATTACTCGGCCGCTTGAACTAAAAACGCCAGGCGTAATTGCAAATAGCGGCCTTCTGCAATTATTTGAGTTGAAATTGGATATTTCTCGGAAGCCGAAACGAGGAACACCACCGAGAATCACAAGGCAAATTGGTCCAATCAGCGGTACTCCGAGATTCTTTTTAAAGGGAGTTTGAACATTGAACTCCTCCAGGCCGGCCAACCATTTATAAACAAATTATAATTTTATATTATAATAATTATATACTACTATAATAAATAATAATTTTATATAATAATTATAGACTATAATACATTATTCCGGGAGGAAATAAATTAAACGATAATGTAGAACGAAATAATGTAAAATGAATTCACATATAGTTTCATGTAGGTAATATGTACCTTATAAACATTCTCTTATTTAATTATATATATTTTTTATTTAAATTTATCATAAGAGGAAAAGTAATTTATATCAATTTTGTTTTGTTTCTTAGAATTAAATTATGCATGGAATTAATTAAATTATTATTACAATGCATGGAAATGTTTAGTTTAGGAACAATAAATTTTATTAAGGATTTTTTTTTTTGTAGTTTTAATTGAATCACTATGTAAACGTTTATGCTTATAGATTCGAAGACGTGAATAATAATTGTTTAACCATTAGCACTTAAATCAACGTAAAATAGTTTTGTGTTGTACGTTCAGTTTATTTAGTAATATTTGTATTACAGAATTTTGAGCAATAATTATTGGAGAGATTGTAGATTTTCTGGTACCTCCCCAAACTATGATCCCATATGTTATCAAGGATTGTCCTAATGTAAAATAAACACAGACGTCACTACATCTAGCAGAACAATATTTCTTAAAATTTTCAATTTATAAAATAAATTTCTTAACTTTTCCACCGTAGAATCAATGTGAAAGTTAAGTGTAAATTTATAATCAAAAATTAATCCCAAATGTTTACCTTGTTTAGAAACTGATATTTTATATAAGTTTTTTTATTTGAAAGGCTAAATGCAATGATGTTTGTATAAGTGTATTTATAAGTAAGCAATTACTGTCTAACCATTTTTTAACTACTATTATTTCATCATTAATACTTTTTTATTATAACAACACAATTCATGCCAGAAAAAGTATCCGTCATCAGCGAATTCCAATATTTTAGCGGAAAGTTTTAATTAAAGTAAATTTCAAAGTAAAGTAATTAAAACTACTACAGGTCCTAAAACACTTCCCTGTCAAACACCAAAATTAATATAAGTGGGATAGGTAAAAGTGCGACATATTTTCGTTTTTTGAATCCTATTTAACAAATAAAATTAAAAACTGATGTTGAATTGAAATATTGAAAAAATTTTGCGATATCCAAGAACAATCCTAGGATATTATTTTTATTGTCCAGAGCTCATGATATAAAATCTGAAGCCTCAAAAAGTGCATCTTCTGCAGATCTACACGATTAAAATTCATATTAGATTAAGGCAATTATTTTTTTTAACACACATAAAATCAATAATTCTTTTTTATAAACATTTTCCTAAAATTTTATTTCGTGATAGTTTAAAGGAAATAGGCCTGTAATTATTAGCAGTATTTTTGGGCCTAATATTTGTGATTAGATAACTATAGATTTTTAAATTAAGTGGGGAAATGTCACGTTTGAAACGTAAATTATAAATATGGCAGAGAGGAAGAAGGAAGAAGAATATCACGGAAGAAATTTATTTTAATACAAAATTTGATAAAATGTGCTCAAAGATGGTGTTCTTATCTTTTAATCCTTTTAACATTGGTAGAAGTTCGTCATAGAATATTGGTTTTAGGCACGAAAAATTAATTATATATGGTGGACCATAATAGTATATTGTTTAAATTATTTGATTTTAGGTGAGCTGATTTATTTAGAAATAATTCTCTTTTATATTTGGAACAACATTGGGGGGGGGGATTCCATCTTTTCTGTATAATTTTCTGATTTAATGGAACAACAATATTCATAGTTTGCTCATTGAATTTTTTTCTATCACTAATTACTTTTCTGAGTAATTCCCATACTTAATGGGACTTAATTATATAGAAAAATATGTAGCTTTGATTCTTACGAAATCTATTTTTCTGTATTTTCTTTTGCTTAATGTTTCATAAATGGAAAGAAAATATTCCCTGATATTCGAGTTTCTGACCCTTTTGACCTTTTCTTATTTTTGTTTCGACCCTTCCAACGAACAACGCAGCACGTAATCATCTTCCCTGAAGAGTGTCAGAAGGTGAGATGCAGAAGGTCAAACTTACACCCTTACGCTGTGTATTTGTTTCTTTAGTATAAAAGAAGGGAAAGACATCAACTTATTAATAAACAAAACATATTCTAAGTTACTTTAGTTATGTACTTATTATAGTAAAATCAACATGTAAACATACAAACCGTCCAGTCGACCTATAAATTGAGTTAACAATTAAAGTGTAAGATTTTCTCTTGGAGTATACGGGGTGATGGACTTAGTACGTAGGTTGGTCATCCTCCTTTCCTACACAAAGGCTTAATTAATCTGGGACTGGATGTGCTTTCAACACCTACCTTTACCAGATCTATCCCCAATTGACTTTAATTACTTTCCGAGTTTGAAGAACTTTAAGAAACAAAAACAATGCATTATTCTCATCCACTTTCTCCCTCGCCTACTTCATTTGTATATTAATAATAAAAATTGAATATTAAACAACAACCACAAATTTTGATAGTACCTCGGTAAGTAGGATATAACCTCAACAAGTGCTGATACCTAGCCTACACCCTAAAAAGTTATGACTAAAGTTTTGAATATTGTAGATAGTTTAATCCAAATTTCTTGTTTATAAGACATACAAAACTGTTCACAGTTTAGGCAAGGAGTTGCGTATCTACGTTATTAAAACTTGCGAAATATGCAGCCTCCATTTTTAAATCCAAAAGGTTCAAAAACATAAAAACATCAAACTGGAGATTCTTTCACAACATCCTCATATTTCCGGACCTATCCCCAATTTAATTTCCCTATTTTTCAAGTGTTTATAACTTTAAATAGTAAAAATGACATTATTCTCATCGATTAGTATAGAAACAAAGTTTATAACATTGGCCTAAGTTTAATTGCTCACTTAATCTACAACAAGTTCTTTCCTTCTGTTTTACCTCAAAAATAAACATTTATTTTCGTGTTTGGGCTGTATAATTGCAAATTAATTGTTATACAATAATCGAAGTTCTGTATAGTACACAACTGACTTTCACTTTTTCCGACTTTGAATAACTTTAAGTACCTAAAAAATTACAATCATCTCATCGATAAGAATAAGAAACACTAAGCTTAAAACATTAGCGTAGGTCCAGTTGATCACAATTCGCAACAAGTAGTTTGGTCCTGATTCTCATCAAAAATTACCACTTTTTGCTTCTTTTGGTCAGTAATAATGAAAATCTAGCGTTTACTGGAGAGAGTTGCATACCGATTATTAAAAATGGTTAGTAATGCCACATCTTTATTAATCGAAAAGAATTTGGACTCAAAAATTTTGGAAAAAGGAACTGGTGTTGCTTTCAATACATCCTGATTGGCCAGATGTAAACGATTTTCACTGCTTTCTGAATTTTGTATAACTTTTAAATTTTAAAAAAATGATTTACATTTTTCTCCCCAAAGAAAAAGCAAAAGAGCTCGAAACGTTGTTTGAATTTGACCTAGGTATAATTTTTGAAATTATTTTTGTATCGTTTGGTTAATAATATGAAAATCGAGTATTATAACCGATAGCCTAGTATTTACGAAACAGCGTAGTATTAGTGGTGTATTCAGAACAATCAAATTCACCGGATCTATCACCAACTGACTTTCACTCCGTGCTTGTACAACATACAAAAACCTAGTCTTCTAATTGCGAATACAAAAAGCTTGAAACTCAGACCAGTTGCTTAGTTTCACATTAAAAATGAACCTATTTTGCTTCGTCTGATCAGTAATAATGAAAATTGGATTTTGCAAAATAACCGGAGATCTGGATAGTAGTTCGGAAAGCGTGAGGAAAGAAAGGCTAAAAATAATTAGGAAATCCGGGTTGAGAAGTGATTTCACGACATCTACATGCTACAGACCTATTCTCAACCGATTTTACTGCTTTTCTTGTATGAATAACTATAACTACATAGCTCTTCTCATTTGTGAAAAAATGTCAAATCTAGAAGTATTTTTTCAGCTGGAATTAAAGTAGGTCCAGATGCCCACTCGATTCGTAGTTATGCCCTTATTTCCTGCTGCACAGCGTCTATAAGCCTTTGTATCGTTGGTCAAGTATAATAAAAATCGGATATTACATGATAATTGTAGTCGGGCAGGTTCAAATCTAAAAAGTTATGATTACTGTTTGGTTAGACCATTTTCTTTTTAAACAAATCGGCTAACATTTCCCGCCAAAAGTTGTATATACTGTTCGCTATGAGATACAAAGAACACTAGTTGTTTATCTCATTCTGTCGATAAAGTACGATTTTTTAATTTACTTTCCTGTTAGACAGAAATGCTTATCGCCTACCGTTACGGTGAATGAGCACTTTACAACTACCAAACCACGTTACAATACATTTTTCATACGATTACTAACCGATTTGCTATGTCGGGATTCGAACCCAGAACCTCTCGCGAGGTAAATACACGCCGGGCGCCCTAGCCACAATACCTGGTTTCCAAAATGACAGAATATCTCCGGTACCAATACATTTTTTGTAAAACTTGAGGTCGCTTTTAAAGTCGACATTAAGTTTTCTATAACATGAGTTATGTAGAGAACCATTTCAGCTCAAATGGTAGCCATCCTGCTGGGAAAAACTTATAAAATTCAAACTTTAGACAATTTTTGAAAAAAAAAAATAACTGACTTAAACTGCTACATTAATCAAATTTCCGTTAAACAATAATTACAGGAAATTAGCCAAGAATCACATACTGAACTGGGGATGGCTTAAATTGATTTATATTAACGTGTTTTCATGTTTCAGGGTCGGCTTTAAAAAATGTTAAAATTTTAAAATGTAAAAAAAATTATATTTTTCTCCAATGCTGACATCCTATATCAATACTTTATTTTATTTATACTTGTTTTACGTTGTGCAAAGAGTAAAGAGAGGAAAGATAAATTTTTAAATTAGTATTTTTTGGCATTTAATTTATCTTTTATGCCGTTTTTTCATATGCTACAATCCGACACATGTAAAAAACGTTCCCCTAGTGAATCTACCCAATCGGCTTATGACAACATCTCCCCTCTTAGACTTAAACGATCGATTCAATTTGAACGTTGAAGATTTAATAAAAGATTTAATTTGGACAGAGAAAAGACAGAGGGGGTAAGAGCGAGATGGTGCGAGAGGGTGAGACGCCTTCTCGAACAAACAATTAAAGTATGAAACTTACTCCAGTGGGAGTGCCTGCCTGAGAAAATGATTTCCATTTCAATATGATTATTACTTCCCTTTGTTCAGAGAAGCGTGAGCCCGGAACAATTGACAAAGTTTTCATCCTGAGGATAAAAATCTGGGCGGGTTTTAGAAGGATAGGATGGAATGGGGATTTTATTAGGGAGAGTCAATAGACAGGCAGTTCAGGTGCAATTGGAGATTCATGCCGGTCCGATTGATCGTCAAATATTTACACGGTATAAACGTACGACTGAGTATTTTTGTTTAATGGAACATATCTTCAGCCCTTATGACAGTATTGGTAATGAACGAAATAATATTGCGATTGTTCGTTTGACTATAACTCTGGGACTAAAAGATAACAAAAATATTTATTTTTTTATAAAACTTGTGTAAAGAAACATTTATGTAAAAATGTAATTTGTTCCCAATATTAATGAACTTGAATGTTCATGGTAGCAAAATGTTTGGGAATCGCCCCAACCGACCGCCATTGGTTGACTCAATTCAAAAGACACTGCTCGGCATTTGTCCTTCACAACAGTCGCCTAGTCGAGACAACTGAGTTTACCATGGAAAGAGAGTTGCAACTGCAAGTTTCAATGTGAAGCAGTTCATTGAAGATATTCGTATTAGTCCCGAGATGTGCGACATGAGGTGTGAGGAGTGTAGTGATAAAATTAAAAGAAACGAAGCTTGGATGGAAGATGCTACTTCAGTACAGCATCCGAGAGAAAGCGCCGTTTCCCAATTTTATAACAATGAATAAACCCGCACTTTTCTTTACTGGGTTTCTTCCTTTTGTGCTTCTCTTTTTGCAAAAGAGCAAACACAAGAAGTGGTCCTGCTTCCTCGGCTTATAGCATCGTGACTTACTGTTGGGAAGAGACGTTGATTCAACCTGGTGTGAAACCAGCAAAGAAGTCTTCACACGGCAACTAGTTGAGAGTCAACAGGGCAACTTAGTTGAATCAACCAAACCGCTAAGTCTGAAAGAAGCAATCTTTAACTATTCCAGAATATACTTCAAGGGGGACGGTTGCAGTGCAAGTAGAAGTGCCACCTTGCTCGAATAGTTCAAACTGTAAGGGATTCAGCCTATTTTCCAGGAAATCGTAGGCACTCCTCTAGAACAGGTTAAAAAATTTGTTCAGCACTACAAGAACAAAAACATCCACTCCGTACTTGAGTGTGATATAAATGCACTGTATCACCAAAATCATCGAGTTTCTCTTTGATTATTTACTCACTAACCAATAACATAGCAGTGGGTCTGAACTTGTCTTTCCTGACGGCTTCAAGGAGCGAAGTAATTATATCTCACAGTAGCAAGCATGTCCATGATGATCAATATAATCCAAAAAAAGGGATAGCTTCTCGGAAATGTAAGATCATAAACTTTGTGGTTGAGGCAAAAGGCAAACACCACGGATTACAAAAGTCCTAAGAGGACTAACTGGCCTACCCAGAATGGTTCAAATAGAGGCAGAAGGGCTGAATATAGCAGTTAAAACCACAGAGGAACTAGTAGGTCTGACTGAAATTTGACTAAGGCAATCACTACAGACTATGAAAGCAATAGCTCATTAAGAGCCAAGGGACGAATAGTGAGGTCCATGGTGAAATAATGACCTCAAGAGTAAACAGTAACTTGAAAAAGTAGTATACATTTAGACATGCCCACCGATTGTATAAAGGCCTGTTTTTAATTTTCTATCAATTTTGTGGAGATATTATTGACGAGTTATGTCTAGAGAAGTATAGAACGTGTGAAGAATATTAAATTTTATCAGCTTCTATTAAATATATAAATACTCAATTAATTATACACAATTTTTTCCGAAATGAAAAATTTGTGTCACAAGCGGGATTCGAACCCACGACTTTCGGCGTGAAGAATATCATCTTAAATACGTAGTTGCTAACAAAATTTTAACCCTTAGAGTAATTAAAAACTTACATCAGCCTCTTAGCCACAGAGTGTATTCAAATGTATACGCATATGTGTCTATATGCTAGTTTTGTAATAAGGATATGAAATCGACTTGAGATCTAAAATTCCACTAACTCAGCCGAGACCATCGTGCCGGCGGGAGTAGCGGCCCTGCCATTGAATTATTAAAATATTTTCTTTCAAATATAAGTAACGAGGATCATCCCGGAGATATGGGTAATAACCACATACGTCGAAAACAACCTGGAAAAGTCTACATCGACCAAATCCCCGGAACAAACTTGCTCTCGAGGCCCGCCACATTTTTTCGCCAAATTGTTTTCAACAATATACTTTTCTCTTTAAAAGCAAAGAATTAAATTTAAAAATGTTCTAGATTATTACAATATTTACATAAATATCAACTATTTTCTTATCCAAAGGTGTAAAGTTAAGCCCATTTCAAAATATTCTTAGAATTTTAGAATGCGGGGACGCTATATTCGAACCCGGGACCTTTACCTTACAGCGACGAGCGCCGTGCAACGGCTAAACCGTTGCGGCCACCGACGCTCCCCCATTATATGTTTAAAACCGTGTTAATTGTACTTGTAGGATGAAATTGGACTTTTTTCTACTTTGACCACTGTTTTAATAATTTATTCCTCAGTGCATACTTTTTCCACCATAGCAATAAAAACTGCATTCGATCTTCTACCCTTACATATTCATTTACAAAAAGTGCCTTTCGAAAATATAAAAAGACTGCTCAGTCAGAAAAAAATAAAAGGAGATTTAAGTAGGAGGCATCATAAAATTCTATAGGGAATGAAAATAAATGCGGTACCTGACAAAATGAGAGAAAAATTCAATATTGACAAGTGTTCATATACATAAACAGATTTTTGGATGGAAGTTATCCGTACGGTGTAAGAAAAATGCCCTTATATGGTAACTGATGAATCAAATATGAATAATGGATTCCTTTAGACTTAAAAAAGGCGAATTATACCCGAGGAAATCTAAAATTGAAAATAAAAGGTGCAAAGATTTATGTTCTTTCGGACAGGCAAGTAGCTAAAAACGCAATAAATTCGTATGCTTTTAGGTCCAAAATAGTCCGCTAGATACGCCGCTGCTCTACCACTTGAGCTATCGTGACTTCGTTCCACTCGGACACTTGAATCCGATTACACGGCATTTGAAAAATGGAAAAAAGGAGGGAAAATTCAAAAGGTGGGGTTGAGATGGGAAGTTAGTGTCCGAGTGGATCGAGGTCACGATAGCTCAAGTTGTAGAGTAGCGGCGTATCAAGCCAAAGATCGTGGGTTCGAATCCCGCTCGTGCCATTGACTTTTTATCTCAACTAAAAACCTTAATTAATTGTAATATATTAATTGGTCAAGCGGACTACGAAATTAGTGAATTACATTTTAAGTGGGTATCGGGACATGAAGGCATAGAAGGAAACAGACTGACCACTCAGGAACAGCCCTCGCACCCATGGGACCAGAAGCATAAGTAGACGCAAAGTTTGACAAATGCACTAGGTCAGGGGTGCTCAAACGGTCGATCGCGATCGACTGGTCGATCGCGAGTGCTTTTTGAGTAGATCTCGAGAAGAAAAAATTTTTTAATAAGTAGGTAGGTAACTAAACTACAAAAATGTATTACGTAATAAAATAACACTGCTTGCGGCAAAAGGTGGCTTTATCAAAGGAACGCGCGGCACTTGTCAAAGAAAAGCCGCGTTGTTTCTAGACTAGTAGACAGTACAGTCTAGTCTAGAAACAACGAGAGACAGTACAGTCTAGTTTCGGGCGGCGCGTTTGACGGGAACATTCGAGACTTTCGTTCACGCCGATATAAATGTTGTGCCTGCAGGAATTGGAGTCATTCTGAATTGTAACTTGATGGCGATACTACGTCGATACAAAGTTTATTATTAAATA